>NC_137458.1:81067695-81579402 GCF_964235325.1 Thermobia domestica | reverse complement strand
GAAAAGAACGGTAGTACCTAAAAACTTCTAAATATGAATATAAACACTTATATATATATATATATATATATATATATATATATATATATATATATATATATATATATATATATTTATATATATAAGAGTTCATATACCTTCCAAACTCCTCTGAAGAGTCACCATCCATTCGCAACAAGTGGTTAGGGTCTGGACATAAACAAAAATCTGTCTTTTGAAAACATCAAGATTCATGTCCTTCATGTATCTCTTTAAAGAATTCATTCAATTTTTTCTTCAGGATCGGCATCGCTAGGTTGTCCCTCATATTTCGAGCCTAATAGCTTTTTACCTCTTGAAGCAGTGCATGTGGATACACCCACTGCGCAGCCAGACCTAAGTCCTGAGTTCCTACAAGTTATCTACTGATCGAGGTAGACTTGCTAGTGAATGAAGGCCTATGATGCTCTGCTGGCATGGCGCCTGAGTGTAATAAGGTACTCTCAACCTCTCCCTCTGTTTCCTGGACCTATATTGAAGGGTTAAGATCACATATCCTATCAAACCGCACGGCAACCACATCCAGACAGAGTGCAATCCGATTCGGGAACCAGAGACATGCGAGAGCGGGCTTGGTCGTTCCTGGCATTGCTTAAATCTACTGCTCAATAATTACACTATCCCCCTAGAAGTACCATTAACACGTCGAGATGCTCCTGAGCATTGTCCAATTCCAATGGTGCATATTAAGTCATTATTTCAGTACGGCGGAAAACCCCTTATTCAGTAGAGCTACTTCCCTTCTTCTTAGATTAGCGCTTTCCCCAGTCACTGTTCAGTTCCACTTCGGGCAGCAAACTGAAATCCTCTCCCGGTGGGATCGTCCAAGCAATACGAGACTTCGTTTAATTTCGGTAAAGATGCACTGTTTATAATCAGAGCTAATGACTTATGTAGACTGTCTACCTTTCAAGATATAGTCATTTGAGAGAGTTTGACTCTCCTTGGCAGAATAGTTCAAACATTATGGGACTTCTCGCTTACGTATTGAGGTCGGTGAGCATGTTCTGATACTTTGCATCTCCTCCGGATGGAATAGCACGTGTAAATTGCTATTAAATAAAAGGTCCCTACCCTCTGCTCTCCTCCAGCGGGATGCTCAGGATGCTGAGGTGCCTCGTATACTACCAGATCCAATTATGTTATTCATTCATATGTGAAACTTTTCCCTTATCCCCTGGTAGGATTTTGGGGAATAGAAACACTTGTAGTGATTTCTCTATTGGTCCGTTACGACCTACACCCCTCTGCGTTACAGTTCATCTGGTATTCACTATTTACATTTGTACACATGTACAGGTAGTTTTGCTCCTACCACAGGGGGCTTCAAAACCTTGTGAGCTTCTGAGCGCATTTCGCAGTTTCTTATAAATGTTTTATACTGAGTCAGGAAGCTTTCTCATTTCACTGCATAAGGCTTCAGTACGTCTCTCAGCGGTATAAGAGATAATTTTGCTCACTCAGCAGGATATAGCTGCTACATGAGCGCGCACTCTAGGACAGTATGTTCTGTCGTTCCAAGACCTCGCCTATATTTACACTGTAGCGCTCCAGATAAGACTACCTCATTTAGTTTAGCATTATAGGGACTTTTCCCTATTGACCCTGGGGAAACCTTATCATGATTTATCCTGGGTTTAAGTGGTTGAAGTAGCATTTCAGCAATGTCCTGTAGTACGTCGTATTTCCCTTTCCTTGTTTTAAGTACTCCCACTCGACCTGTCAGCTGCCCAATGTTCTTTTCTTCGTCCCTTGCTTTGGGAAGAGAGTTGGCTGACTAAGTAAGCAATTTTATCAGATGTTCCATTTCTGATCCAATAATAGACAGTGCTTTCTTTTATCTTCAGGTAGACTGACACTATCCACGACGTAATATAGTGCCTTGTCGGAGTCGTCCTATACGCACCTCTTAGTGTCTATAAGATTCAGCGTTGTAGTATCTTAACCTTTGCAATGTTGCCATTGCGTACAAGAAGCCTGCGTGACCAAGTGCTGGTTGGCCTCATATGTCACCACTGACGTCCATTAACTCTCATTGTACACTCTTATTTGGTTAGATGGTGATTAATTTTCTTCAGTGCGAAAATATCCTCTGTGCGATGTTTATTTACCTAATTGAAGGCATAATCGATATGCTTCTGTATATTGAGTGATTAGTCAAGAATTACTTCCAGGTCATTTGTTCTCTGTATCCTCTTCATTGTATGTCTGTCTCGTCTTAGAATTAAATCTCGGAAGACCCTAATCTCAAACAGCACATCGAGTTCCATTTACGGAAATAGTCAATTTATTCCTTCTTCCTTAGTCATTGAGTGATGCCACAACGGCGTTTCCTTTTGCTTCTATTCTTTACGGGAGTCACTAATCATCCTTAATGCCACGAGATCAGATGTATCGTGCATGCTAAATTGATCCATTAGTAGTTCTTTTGCCACGTACCAGAAAGTCGATCCGGAAAGATCTCTGAAGGAAATCTTTTGTGGAGATTTTGGAGGTGTTAACAGAAAGATTATCGAATGCCTCTGAGATGTCAAGAAATTATTCAACATATTTGGTTACTGCATCATTGATAGCCGTCATGACAAGGTTGGTGCCTTGTGTTGACTTCCGTTGAAAGGAGGCCATATCCTTGGACCTGATCTCAGTTTTCTGTTTTAATGCAAAGTGAACCTCCGAATGAGCAACTGCTTCTATATTTTGCTTATTAGGTTTAACAATATGATTGGGTTGTACGAGTACAGATCCTGATTATTTTAATCCTCACCTTTATTGAATATGCTCATTTTAGTCTCCTTCCATACATTCGGTACTCTCCTTTGATCGAGATATCCGTTGTACATGATTGGCAATGTTATAGAAAGTTTGTTTGATCATTGTTTTGCGACTCTGGCTTGGAACTCATCTGGCTCAACGTTACCTGATCTGAGCTCTGAGATTGGTACTAGAACTACAAGACTTAGGTTTTAAGTATTTTAAGAGATTCAAAGAAGGGGGTGATGTTGAAGCTCAAAATATATACTACATGCTAGAATCTTTAATTTCAGTTTACAAACACGTGCATACTAGTTGTTGCTCTCAGTCTTTGACCATTGTACACTAGACGTATGAGTTAAAATCGTGATTAATTGAGAGATATAATTGTTTAAATTTTAAAATAAATTGACGTTGGATCAGGAGTTAACATACAGATTCACAAATAGAAATTCTCAAATATAAATATTGTTATGATCGTTGTCGTATTTTGACATAATGTACTTGAAATAAAAGTGCTATGATAGGCTGATGTTTTAAACAGTTAAACTATCTGCACTTTACCAACATGTATTCACATGTGACAGACAGAGGGTGCAATCAGTAAGACATAATAACTTAGCTATTCAATATTAGAGAAATGAACGTTACATGCAGATTGAAAAGTGTAAGTAGAATTATAATTAGGATTATTATATTACTTCATGTACATACATGGGTCCCATTTAATACGCAAGTTAGAATCAGGTATAGGCTAACTTTTGAACGGAATGAGGTATACATACAAATATTACACCAAATTTTAGCTTGATAAATGTAGATATTTTTAAATACAAAAGCTGTTAATGGACTTCATGTGTGAACATGCAGTATTTCCCAATGTAAGTGAAAGTATAAAATAATATTTACAAAACTTGGTAAATTAAATGTCATATATGTACATGGACATACACCCAACAAATTTTAGCAAGGTTTTAAGGGTTGGATTGTAGTTATCGTAGTCGAAGAAGAACGATTCATTTTCAACATTAGCTTGTCCAGAATTCTGCCATTAATATCTTAACCGCGGAAAAGTAGTTTTTGAAATTTTAGGCTACGTACTGACAACACTATTCATGTTAAAGTACAACATTTGTGTGTAGATGCTCTTTATCACATGGAATCATTGTAAACATTAAATAGGACATTGAAAAAAAGTAGAAAAAATAGCGTAACTTACATACATCCTGCAACCCTGTAAGAAAAGGCTAAATATAGGCAAAGGGAGAAGTAAACAGGCAGTGCAGTACATCGTCTCACTTGTTGTGGCGTGTTTTGTGTTATGTCTTAGTCAGAGGTCCCTTTGTTACCATTAGGTACTCCACAGAGGAGAGGATGTTTATTGTTAAACATTTTTTGAATCAAACTCGTGTGCTAATGAAATAGCATTGTTTCAAGAAAGATTTTGAAATATCTGTGTGCCGGAAATATCAACAATTCAGCGATTAGTAACAAAATTTCATGAAACAGGATCTGTATGTGATAAACCATGAAACAGACAACCGCATGTTTTTACAGAAGATGTGATTCAGAACGTTGAGCATCGCATTTCGCAATCTCTTGGAAAGTCAGTTTGTAAACTTGCTTCACAACCAAGGTCTCCAAAAACAACAGCACACAGAGCCTTAAAACAGCTGCACCTTGATGCATTTCCGATTAAGACTGTGCAAGAATTGTAGCAGACAGACAAGGTCGCACGTATTAGATACTGTCGTTGGTTTATATCATTCATCACACAGCCACGAATGGATGTTTTGGACAAAGTTTTCTTTAGTGATGAAGCATGATTCCATTTAAACGGGAAAATAGCCAAAATTCACGATATAGGTCAAGTGATAATCTGCATGTGTTACAAGAGAAACAGTTCATCCAAAGAAGATAGGTGTCTAGTGTGCAATTTCACAACGTCGAGTAATTGGACTCTTTTTTCAACACCACAGTTGACGGTACCGTGTATCGTGACATAATCATCCGATTTATTTCAATGCTTGAACCTGATGAACGTGGTTGTTGGTTACAACGAGATGGAGCTACCTGTCACACTCAAATGAAACTATGGATATATTGACTGTGTTTTTCGGTGACAGAGCAATAAGTAAAAATTTGTGATCCAGTCGCTCCCCAGGCTTGACATCTCCAGACCTTTGTTATGGGGATATTTAAAACAAATCGTGTATTCAAATAACCCAAGATGAATACAAGACCAAACCAACATTCGCAGAGCCATTTGGACATGTGAACTTTCCGTGAAATTGCTTCCAACATGCTAAAGACGTGCGAATATTTGTTTGAACGAGAATGGCGGGCATTTTCAACATCTGTAGTGAGGCTAGATTTCCCTTCCTTCCACACAGGGTTGCAGGGCACATATAAATTTCGCTTTTTTCCTAATTTTATCAATGTTTTTATTTAGTGTTTTCAATAATTCCAAATGATAAACATTATCTAAACACACATGGTATTATATTTTACTTAAATACTGACAGTATTGTCAATGCTTAGCGTAAAACTTCAAGAACTACGTTTTCGCTGTTACGCCATTAATGGCAGAATCTGGACAATCTGATGGTGCAAATGAACTGTTCTTAATTGAGTACGATAACTACCTATCCAATTCATACATTCGCGCTGAAATTTGTGGGTTGCATTGCCATGCATATTTCTGACATGCGATTTATGATGTTTTGAAATTTTTTTTTTACACTTTCGCTTACATTTGGCAATACTGTATGTATACACGTGGACGTCATTAACTGATTTTATGTTTAGAAATATATCCATGGATCAAGCTAAAAATTGGTGTGTAATTTGTACGTATTCCTCATTCCATTCAAAAGTAATCGTATACCTGATTCCAACATGCGTTTTAAATGGGACACTCTGTATTAGGAAACGATATTCAATACATTTCTTTAACCTGGGAATAAGAGCTGAATTAACGGCAAAGCATAGTCCATACTGGGTTCTCATAGGATTCTTCTCATAGGTAATTTTCTTATAACCATGCAATATTGTTGTCTTCGGATTGTCAGCTACCTATAAAGTAAAAGTTATATTAAATGGGAACATGTTTAAATATAGAAAATAATTTAGAAACAGTATGTTATATGCATGAAGATTTTTAAAATGTTATATGATTGCTTCAGAATATAATTGGTTAAATTTTCGATATGAAAGATATTTTGAATTTAAAATTTTGACTTAATATGGCATGTATTTAAATAATAGGTAATTGTTTAAATTTTATTTTATTAATTTACTGTATTATTATTTATGGTTGCTAACCCTCTCACGTTAACTGGTAAGTCTTCTAAAAGATATACATGAAAAGAGTTCTTAAAAAAATAAACCGTAAAGTTAAAGTATTATGTCAATCAGAGTATTTTGCTAACTTTTTACCTCATTCTTCAAGCTTAATTTTACTAATGTATTAATATTTCACGTGAAATGATATTAATTTATTATTTCAGTGTGAAAATCTATATACTAATATTTCAGGTCATATTACTGAGTTTTTACAAGGATAAAACATATATCGTTCTTGAATTTCACTATATAATTCCAGTGATCTTTACTCCTAAAGGGAATTAGTAATACAATAGTTAATTTGTTTCAATTAAATATGTTTATTTCAAGCTAGTTTCTGCTAAGGAAACTAGATCTTTACTGAAGGAACCTAGTAATTAAAATTCATATAGAAAATTTAGAGGTATTTTAAGACATGGAAATTCATATATTGTCATGGTAACAGGATCTGTAATAACATTTTTCTAATAATGATATCATGTTCGTTCGGATTATAGAAAACATAAATTTCGTTCATGAAATAAGAATATTTTAAACTTACTTTTATTTACAGAGCTCAATTTTGAAGACAAATTTCTCTGTTCTCAGTAAATTACGAGAGAAAATATAAAATTATGTTTTAAGTATAGTCAAGTAAAAAAAATGTATTTTCTACTCACTTCTTGTCGGATTTTCTCCAAAGATGCATTACAAGGAACATGATATTCTCGAAATTTCTTCACTTGCTTGAAGTTTGTAGAATTTATATTTGCTGTTGCTTCTACATATTCCACATAAAGATTAGTTTTCTCTTTCTTGACTTTTCCAAATGTCCTTAAAATTGGAAATATTATTGTTTATTATATTTGAAAACAATTATAAACTAGTTGAAAACTTGAGAAAACTGAAAGGAGAGATGATGACTTTTTGGAGTAAAGGGCTTACCTCTCCTATGCAAATTTGTGGGCAAACTCTTTTTCGAGGATTTTTTTAAAGATCTCATGTTTTCTCCAACATTTTCATTCTACCATTACCCTAGAGTCATTTACTTTCATTAATAATTCATCTGCTATAGAGTACAACCATCCGACGCATAACTAGAAACTTGACTTCATTTCAATTTGAGAGTATTGTTAATAAACAACTTTTCGTTTATGTTGAAGTTCTATTACTGTGTCTTCATTATCTTCTTCCTGAAATTCTACTTTTTTCATCCTGAATCTAAAACAGTACTGTAATTGAATATCGATATGAAAAATGTTCGAATAGAATTTTTGAATGATGAAATAACGTATTTGCAATACTTTTGAGATTTTGACGAAAGCCAATTTTTAAGTCAGAAATTGAACACATGAGAGAATGGTTTCAGAAAATGGATCATATGTAAAAAAAATAATTAGTAAAAGGATACTCGTAGGAAAAGGATACTTTATGTAGACGTGAATTCACTGTACTCTAGTTTAATAAAATAATCAATATATTTTATATCTATGTAGACGTGAAGACGCGGTAATAGCTATACTATGATTTCCTTTGCTGAATATACATTGGATGTTAATATCTTTATTTTGATGTTTTACTTTCAATGCTTTTTTCTGCTGAGTTTCTGAAGACGTAACACAACTGCTGCTTGCAATCATGAGCTAAACGAAATGTTTTTTTGTGAGAACTCGATATTGGGAAAACTTTAGTAATGAGTGGAAGGCAGAATCTTATCGATGCCAGCATTCGTCGTCAAGACAGTGTAGATGCTACTACGGAAATCACTGTACTACGGAAATCAGAGATCAGAGATACTACGGAAATCACTGTACATATCACCTGTGGAAGAGACTATACACACCCTTTCAATGTTAAAGTATTACTGAAAAGAAAATGTGATGATGTAGGTTCAGTAAATATACCTCGCTTATAGTCATTCGTTGAAGTGTCTGATTTGATTATCTGAGTGTCTAGTTTGATTTTAAGAAAGACTGGTTATTTTGTGGCAAAACAGCTGACAAGATTAAGAATGCAAAAATGAGGCGTTCCAAGTCGATCCATGACGTTACAACACTTGATTTCGTTCAACGTACACGACAACGAGCATGTAAACGTTAAGAGGAATAGGGGGAGATTATGTTGTATCGTATTAAGGGACGGTACCATAAAAAATATAATGCGTAATATTTCTGCAGTTATCAAAGTACCGAAACAACAGGAAGACCTGAAGGTTCAGGAAAGAAAGAAAGCTGCTTTTGATCAGCTGTGTGACTTTCTTGAGAGTAGTGATGAGTGTCAATATTTCTTGATAGAGTTGACTAACCATCCTAAATTATTTAATCAAGACAATGAGGGTTACACACCCAGACCCCTAAAACAGAAACTGCTAGAAATTTGCTGGAAATGTTCGGATCAAAGTCTGATTTATAAACCCTTGGATGCAGCAGTCATTTTAGAAGTAGCCGCTAATTTCGATGATGCAAATGTTGGATCAGCGGGGACATTTGGATTTTGAGTTTTGAGGCATGTTGGTTAGTGCTTTCCCCACCGTGTTACGAAGATTCATTAATTTTGTATAGGTTTCATTAATTTTTCACCCGCTACAGACTGATCTTTAACCCCTACAGCGTCACAATTAATAAGAGATTACGACTTGATGCACATAAAATTGAATATCTCCATTAGTTTTAGCAATGTAACTGGGCTTGTTAGAAAGCTCTTGAGTCTACAGATAACGACTACTTCAAGATGTATCTTTTTCCAAGTTATTTCCAGTTAAGTCTCAAAAAACAGATCTAGAATGCACATTATTTTTATTTTGAGGTCTTCTATTTAAAAGCAGTGTCAATGTAAGACTAGTACCCATTCTAAATACCAATTTCCAATGTGTTTTCTGCATAATGAAGCAAAATGAAGCAAAAAGCAAATTCCTTTCTTGGCATGCTAGGTAGAAGTAGTAATCGCATGACTTGGCCTAACTTTGGATTATCCTCAATGAGGGGCCCCAAGGCCAGGGGTCAATGACCTAGGGGTACCTAGGACCACCCCTCTAAATTTTGGCAGGGGTACCTTGGCCCACCCCCTAAATTTTGGAAGGGGTACATAGGACCACCACCCTTAAATTTCGGAAATTGCCAAATCTAAAAAATTAGTATGGTAGCCTAGGACCATAGTATGTACCTCTATCAGTATTGGGTGTCTATGTCGTTCCCTTTCATGAGTAAAAAATTGCCAAAAATTCAAATTTCGGGGGTTTTTGACCTAATTTATCCCCTTTGATGAGGTATTATTACCCTATATAGTTATATGGGCGTATACAGGGGTCCATTACCTTTCATAAGACATGGGTATATTAATGCACCCCTTGAAAAATTTGGGAGGGGTACCATGGTCCACCCCTTAAATTTTGGAAATTGACCAATTTAAACATTGGGTATAATAGTATAGGACCCTAATATGTATTATGATAAATTTGGGTAGTCTACCTCATTCCCTTCTAGGGGTACAAAATTGCCAAAACTATAAACGTAAGCAATACGTTGTACCACGTGTTTGGTTTTCGACCTAATTTATCTCCTTGGATGAGGTCCTATTACCTTATATGATTCTATGGTCATGTATAGGGGTCCATTACCTATCATAAGACATAGGTACATTTGTGCACCCCTTTAAATTTTTGGGAGGGGTACCTTGGCCCACCCCTTTAATTTTGGAAATTGCCCAATTTAAACATTTGGTATTATAGTATAGGACACTAATATAGATCACTATAAATTTGGGTGGTCCACCTCGTTCCCTTTTAGGGGTACAAAATTGCCAAAATTTTAGTACAACCACGTGTTTGGTATTTGGTACATTTTATCCCCCTTTGATGAGGTTCTATTACCTTATATGGTTATATGGTCATGTATAGGGGTTCATTATCTATCATAAGACATAGGTACATTGGTGCACCCCGGGAGGGGTACCTTGGCCCACCCCTTAATTTTGGAAATTGCCCAATTTAAACATTTGGTATTATAGTACAGGTCCTCAATATGTATCATGATAAATTTGGATGGTCTACATCGTTCCCTTTTAGGGGTACAAAAATTGCCAAAATATAAACGTAAGTAATACGTTGTACCACGTGTTTGTTTTTTTGGTCCATTTTATCCCCTTTGATGAGATCCTATGATTACAAGGGGTCCATATCCTATCATAAGACATGGGTATATTGTTGCACCCTTCTTAAATTTTGGCAATGGGGGTCCACTGAAATTGTCCAATTTAAGCATAGTACAGGACCTCAATATGTTTCGGTGGTCCTATTTTCAAATTTTTAAGTACAACCACGTGTTCGGTTACTGACTCAATTTATCCTATTTGATAAAATTATAAGGTATGGACGGGTATCTCCTTTCAATTTGGTAGTACCCTTCGGGTGTAGTACGGTCACGTGATCAATGATTTGGTTTTGATGCGAGACGAGGTCCCTGGTCAATGTTCTCTAGGAATTAGGCGGAAACTTTGAACAAGATTCTTGGCATTTAAAACTTTTTTTTCAACTTTTCAAACTAAAAAAAAATCAAAACAAAAAATTGAAAACGAAAACTTTTAAACAAAAATCTTGAAACTAAAAAAATTTTTCAAAACAAAAATTTGAAACGAAAAATTTTGAAACGAAAACATTTGAAACAAAAATTTTGAAACGAAAAATTTTCAACAAAAAAAATTTGAAACGAAAAATTTTCAAACAAAAAAATTTTGAAACAATAAATTTACAAACAAAAAATTTCAAACGAAAAAATTTGAAAAAAATTTGAAACAAAAAATTTTCAAACAAAAATTTTTGAAACAATTTTCAAAACAAATTTCAAACGAAAAATTTTCATTTAGAATTTAAATCATACAGTGATCAGCTTTCACGGTTAACCGTTAAACTTTATCCGGTTTTTAACTATTCGATTAACAAATAAACGGTTTTCAACTATTCGATTAACAAATAAACGGTTTTCAACAATTCGATAAACAGATGAACTGTTTCTTTCCTTTTCACACCAGTGAGTGCAAGAATTTACAATCTAAAACAAAAAGAAAATTTGTACTCTCTTTAAATACGCATCATTTTTGAAACAAGGTGTTAGTGTTCATCATGGATACACAATGGAAACATCCATTTACCTGTATTCTCGCAGGGCCTAGTGGGTGTGGAAAAACGTATTTTGTGAAGCGATTACTGTCACATCTCCCAACCATGATCAATGCAAAATTTCGTAAGATATACTGGTATTATGCAGAATGGCAAGACGTGTATGCAACAATGCCAGTTCCAGTAGAATTTCACGAAGGACTTCCACGAATGAAAGATTTTCAGCCTCAAGATGGACCACATTTGATTATTATTGATGACCATATGCGAGAAGTGAATAGTGATATTGTTGATATGTTCACAAAAGGATCACATCATCGAAATATTAGTGTGATTTTTATAACACAAAATGTATTTCATCAAAGTAAAGCAAATAGAAATATGAGTTTAAATTGTTCGTATTTGGTGTTGTTTAAAAATCCACGTGACAAGTCACAAATCAAGCATATGAGTTATCAAATCATGCCTGAGCATCCACTGTTTCTACAAGAAAGTTATGCAGACGCAACAAGAAATCCACATGGTTATTTACTGATGGATCTTAAACAAGATACACCTGATGAAATGCGATTTCGTACAAATATTTTTCCCGACGATTTGCATCATTATGTTTACGTACTAACAAAACATGTTTAAATTATTGTGCATGTGAAAAGAATGACTTAGTCTGTCACTATGTCTCCTACAGTGAAACACGCTGATCTGCTACGTGCTCTGCACAAAGCTAAACCAAGATTGCGTAAAGCTATTATTGCCAATGCAGACGCTTCATTAATTCATAGTATTTGTGAATGTTGTTATAATGTCTTAAAAGGCAATGTTCCACTGACAAGTGCGCAGAAGTCAAGATTAAAGCGTTACAAGAACACGCTCAGCTATCTCGTAGACAATACAAAATCATTGGATAAAAAGAAGAAACATTTAGCCGTACAACAAGGAGGATTCTTACCTGCATTACTTGCACCTATTGTAGGAAGTGTGTTATCTAGTATTTTGTTTAAACAATAAACATCATGGAACATAGCAAGAAGATGGTTTTAGTGCCACCAGAAATGCTTCAACGAATGCATGCATCATCATCCCGTGTGAGTGAAAATCGAGAATCTAATCTCGATCGTGAAATGCAATCTATATTGAATACATCGTATCCAAGTGATGAAGAAAAATGGAATCAGTACAATAGAATATTACAGAAATATCTTTATGTGATACGTAAACAAGAAGAACCAATACCACTTACAATTACATCAATGAAACCTGATGGTGACGTCCCGAATGTTGACGATAGCACGAAACAAGAAATTTTAGCCACAATACCACAAATGTATCGTAAGAAAGCCGAACTACTATTCCGTCGTTTAAAACAAGATGACGCAATTACGTGGGATCATAAAGGAACAGTGTACATCAACGATAATAAACTACATGGATCCAATATTGTAGATTTAATGTGTGATGTGACTCGACCGAGGAAACATTCTAATCCTCAAGGCTGGGAATTGTTTTGCAACTACCTTGCATCGTCAAACACACCTCAAGAATTGATTGGTAATCCACGAAGATTAAACTATATTGTCAAGCATAATAGTACAACAGCATCTGAAGGATCTGCACCACCAAAACCGGCACCTGAATTATTTTCTTCCGGAGAAGAAGAAGAAGAAGAAGAAGATGATGATGATGTTTTAGAAGTCCGACCAAAAAGAAAACGTATTATTCCACAATGGTCAACGTACAAACCATGAACAAAAAGTTGAAATCCATTTATTACAATCCAGCACATCCTGCATCGTTTTCTACTGCAAAGAAATTATGGCAAGCCACAGGAAAATCTATACCTCTAGCCAAAATAAAACTTTGGTTAAACAAACAACCTACCTACACGTTACACCGTCCTGTACGTCGTCATTTCCGTAGAGATTTTTATCTTGTCAACAATATTGATGATCAATGGGAATGTGATTTAAATGATTTACAATCACTTCAAAACTATAATGACAATTACCGCTATATTCTTACAGTGATTGATGTGTTTAGTCGGTACGGATGGGCTGTACCACTAAAATCAAAAAGTGCCGAGGATATAGTGAATGCATTTGAAATGATTTTCCAGGACAGGAAACCAATTGTACTACGTAGTGATCAAGGAACTGAATTTACCAACAAGACAGTACAAAAGTTTCTCAGGAAACACAACGTGCAACATGTTACAACAAAGGATCCAGATATTAAAGCCAGCATCGCAGAAAGATTTAATCAGACATTGAAACATCGTATGTGGAAATACTTTACCAAATATCAAACATACAATTACATCAAAGTATTGCCTTTACTTGTAAAAGCATACAATGAAAGTCGGCATTCCAGTATTAAAATGGCACCTGCAAACGTTTCTCATGACAATTTACTGGAGGTGTGGCATAACTTATACGACAAAAAGCTACAACGTTCAAAACAAGATACGGATTTATCTGTTGGTGATACTGTTCGTATAAGTAAAACAAAACGTATCTTTGACAAGGGTTACCTCGAGAACTGGACTTGGGAAATATTCAGAGTAAAAGCCATTGTACCAAGAAACCCACCAGTGTATCGACTAGAGGATTTAAATCATCAACTCATCGATGGTGTTTTCTACAGAGAAGAATTACAACCAGTACCGCTCCCTTCGACGTTCCTCATCGATAAAATATTACGTACAAGAACAAAAGGTCGCAGAAAGGAGTATCTCGTCCAGTGGAAAGGATATCCTTCCTCATTCAATTCGTGGATCCCTGCAACTTCATTGAAGAAGAAGAAGAAGAATGGAACCTGATCAAGATTTTTACGTTACACTTCCCAGTAATAGTTCCATGGATTATTTTCCAGAAAATACATTGACTTCATATATTACGAAATTACAACGACGTGTAGAGTTTCGCCAGAAATGGGATGTGGCAATTGTAGAGATTCATTATCCACATTCTTAGCTGAACATTAACAGTGAAAACAATAAAATATATTACAAATCATCAAGTAGTAATGATCAAGAACCGTGGAAGGTTGTAACGATCCCTGTTCGCTATTATAACAATATACGGGATCTTATTCATGCAATTAATATACATCATAAAGAAACCAATTTATTTATATCTCATGACGCAACTAATAATATATGCCTCATAAGACATCCCAAAAAGGAAATCCATACTTCTGTACAAATTTCACCAAGTGTTAGTTTAATGCTTGGATTTGAACCGAAAAGTGATTGAAAAGATATGGAAAAGGGACAATATACACCGGATGTACGATTAGGCTTACCATCACAAATGTACGTCTATTGTGACATTATTGAATCTGTCATTGTTGGAGATACAATGGTACCATTGCTACGAATTGTCAACATGGATCCTGTGAATCATACTTTTGGAAGTCATGCAGTACAAATCTTTAATCCTGCACATTATGTTCCGGTGGAAAAAATGAATTTTGAGCAAATACAAATCGATATAAGGGATAGCACAGGTCATCGGATGCCATTCACCTTTGGAACGGTGTGTACAAAACTACATTTCCGTCGTCGTCGTCATGACTGATCCGTATTTGCAATACTACCAAAAACAAGCGTTGTCCGGTATCGGCAACGTCTATGTGGGAAGTCCCTATCAAGCAGGACATGGCATTGGAAGTTTCCTTGGTGGCTTATTTCGTTCAGTGTTACCACTTGTGAAGCAAGGAGCTAAAACTGTGGGAAAAGAATTATTAAAATCAGGTGCCAATATGATTAATGATGTTGTGATCTCGAATCAACCGCTGGAAGAATCGTTTCATCAAAATATGCAAGAGGCAAAAACAAATTTACAAGAAAAAGCTAAAAATAAGTTGAAAACTATGCTGGGAAGTGGATATCATAAACGAAAATGGGATGACTGCTCTCAGTTTGAGGTTGACCTTTCAACGATCAACAACACCATCAATCCTACAAAGAGACGTAAATTATCACATAAGAAGAAGAAGAGATCATTGGCATCGTCACCAGATATTTTTGATTAATTCAACGATGGCTTTCTTACATCATCAATCCTGTGAATGTGTAAAAAGTGAATTGGACATTTTTTCAACGTTGCCCACGCAAACCAGTGTTCTGGACAATCGTATTATAGGCTACAAACCAATTAGTTCAATAGCTGAAAATTCACCAATAGAATTTGTAGTGAGCGGTAGCAGTGATGAATACATTGATTTGCCACAAACCTTACTGTACATCCAAGCACAAATTGTGAAACCAGATGGTTCCTCCTTCACCAATACGGATAAAGCAATTGCACCTGTCAATGATTTTCTAAATGCTATGTTTAGTGAAGTACAAATCTACTTGAACAATAAACTGATTTCATTTCCGTCACATCATCATCCATATCGTTCGTACATGGAAAAACTGCTCAATTATAGTGATGGAGCTAAAAATACACATTTACAAACAGCAATGTGGTTTCAAGATACGGCTGGTCATATGAACGCAACCACAAGTGAGAACAAAGGATTTCAACAACGCTATGAACTGACAAAACAAAGTATGAAATTCGATATGATTGGACATCTTCATTGTGACATTTTTAATCAAGATAAATTTTTAATTCATGGAGTGGAATTACGTGTGAAACTTATTCCTGCAAAACCAAACTTTTGTCTCATGGCCGGTGAAAGTGGTGTCAATGCAAAAATCAATATTCTAGATGCATCGTTGCAGGTGAAAAAAGTCAGCATCAGCCCTAGTGTTAAATTGGCACACAATAAAATTTTACAATCTACACCGGCAAAGTATCCTCTGACAAGGGTTCAAATGAAATCATTTACCATCCCGAAGGATATACAATCCAAAACTATTGATAACCTGTTTATGGGAACATTGCCAAATCGTATTATTGTAGGATTTACATCGAATGAAGCATCCAGTGGAACTATTACCACCAATCCATTTGAATTTCAACATCTAAACATTAATTTCTTTACATTGTACGTGGATGGAAAAGCTGTACCTTCAAAACCATTGCAACCCAACTTTGAAGAAAATCTCTACATATTGAGGTCCTGTACTATGCTTAAATTGGACAATTTCAGTGGACCCCCATTGCCAAAATTTAAGAAGGGTGCAACAATATACCCATGTCTTATGATAGGATATGGACCCCTTGTAATCATAGGATCTCATCAAAGGGGATAAAATGGACCAAAAAAACAAACACGTGGTACAACGTATTACTTACGTTTATATTTTGGCAATTTTTGTACCCCTAAAAGGGAACGATGTAGACCATCCAAATTTATCATGATACATATTGAGGACCTGTACTATAATACCAAATGTTTAAATTGGGCAATTTCCAAAATTTAAGGGGTGGGTCAAGGTACCCCTCCCGGGGTGCACCAATGTACCTATGTCTTATGATAGATAATGAACCCCTATACATGACCATATAACCATATAAGGTAATAGAACCTCATCAAAGGGGGATAAAATGTACCAAATACCAAACACGTGGTTGTACTAAAATTTTGGCAATTTTGTACCCCTAAAAGGGAACGAGGTGGACCACCCAAATTTATAGTGATCTATATTAGTGTCCTATACTATAATACCAAATGTTTAAATTGGGCAATTTCCAAAATTAAAGGGGTGGGCCAAGGTACCCCTCCCAAAAATTTAAAGGGGTGCACAAATGTACCTATGTCTTATGATAGGTAATGGACCCCTATACATGACCATATAATCATATAAGGTAATAGGACCTCATCCAAGGAGATAAATTAGGTCGAAAACCAAACACGTAGTACAACGTATTGCTTACGTTTATAGTTTTGGCAATTTTGTACCCCTAGAAGAGAATGAGGTAGACCACCCAAATTTATCATAATACATATTAGGGTCCTATACTATTATACCCAATGTTTAAATTGGTCAATTTCCAAAATTTAAGGGGTGGACCATGGTACCCCTCCCAAATTTTTCAAGGGGTGCACAAATATACCCATGTCTTATGAAAGGTAATGGACCCCTGTATACGCCCATATAACCATATAGGGTAATATTACCTCATCAAAGGGCATAAATTAGGTCAAAAACCCCTGAAATTTGAATTTTTGGCAATTTTTTACCCATGAAAGGGAACGACATAGACACCCAATACTGATAGAGGTACATACTATGGTCCTAGGCTACCACACCCAATTTTTAGATTTGGCAATTTCCGAAATTTAAGGGTGGTGGTCCTATGTACCCCTGCCAAAATTTAGGGGGTGGGCCAAGGTACCCCTGCCAAAATTTAGAGGGGGTGGTCCTAGGTACCCCAAGGTCATTGACCCCTGGCCTTGGGGCCCCTCATTGAGGATAATCCAAAGTTAGGCCAAGTCATGCGATTACTACTGTAGATATAACAGTTTAAAGTTTAAGGATTGAATTCGGTCGGCGGCCGTATTGATGACGTCATATCTCGGTTTCCTCTAGCTGGATTTTTTTGGACTTTGAGTGAGTTGATTGGAATAATATTCTGAGCATCTCCACCAATTTTGAGTTTGTTTATCAAAATGTGCGGACCAAAGCCTAATTTTCCTGAAACAACACTTTTTGAACCTGGTCACCGTTATCACCAACAATTTGCACTACGAGACGACAAATTTTTCATGTCTCGTGAGCAACTCATACGTACAAAATGTATTCCCTCATTTAGAAGTTATGAGATTCTGACGTTGATACTTCACGGGAGGTATGAGAAGGGTGTAGTCTAAAAACATTTAAACCAAATTTATTGGAGTAGACTGTGTTATGATACTCAAATCATTTCACAGTGTACTCAAATAATAAATTTGGTTTGATTGTAAGATTGTAAGATTACATTCTTCTCATACCTCCAGTGACGTATGAACGTCATAATCTCAGAACTTCTAAATGAGGGAATACATATTCTTCGTAAATTTTACGGAACGAGACGAGAAGTGAGTCATCAAAAATCGAGGCAAGAGGAGACTTCTACAAACTTTACCAAACGAAACTGAAAAATGTAAAGTAATATCTATTCAAATTTTATCTGATTATATTCATGGTAATATTAAGGATGGATTAGCCAATGATTTCAGTAAAAAGTAGTAGGTATTATTTAGGGGGTGAGGAATGACTACGAATTTTCACTCATCGGTTTTCAACTTAGAAGTCGATAGCGCATTCAAAATTTTCGAATTCATATTTTTCTTTCCAATTCAAGCCTCTTTACCTACATGGTGGCGTATAAGAACGGAATAAGATTCTTAGTTCTTCCTTTCTATTTCCTGAGCTCTTAGTCCTACTCACGTCAGTGTTTCTTCCAGACACACTTCACGAGTGGGGTTGGGTCAAAGTCCGCGGAACTAAGATAAAAGTAAGTTGCGAACACATGTTACTTTTATGAACGTTCTTTAGGAAATAGTGTCCCAATGCAGCATTAACATTTTGATGTTGTCCCGTCAAGAAAGTCTAACCTTACTAAAATAGCAATTTGTAAGTAAGAAATACTTATATTCTATGTCTCATACATTCACAGATAAATTAGATATTTCACATTTGCACACTCACTTTTATCAAAACTTTTGTTTTATTTTACTCCTCGAAGTTAACTTGCTTACAGAAGACTAGGTTTTGAGATTCCTAATCAACAGCAGGCTGAAAATGAGGCGCTTTTAAAAAATATCCCTTGTCACATGAGGGGAAATCTCAAAGAAGGAATCTGGTGTTAAACATGGATTGTTTTCTTAAAATTTCCTAAATATTGATCTGATTCTGACTTCTTTCATGCCTACTACATAAAAATCGATAAATTTACTGGTGTGAAGCCATATCTCCTTTTTATACTGAAAAATATTATTTTCGAGCATCTTCTATCTCGGAGAGCAAAAACCAAGCGGGGGATATAGCAGTAGATAGGAATACTCTTTCCAAATTGTGTGCTTTGGCCCGGTAAGGAGCGTATCTTCAAACGACCATTTTCATCATTGAGACTTATAGTTTAATCTGGAGTAGAAACTTATTGTAGGATCTAGTCTCCATGAGTTCCACCCGAAAGATGAAGATGATTATATACTAAATTATGGAGCTTTAATAAGCACTTCTTGTTCATGATCATATTACGTTTATCTCATCTCTTCTTTCTTGTAAGATTGAATGTAGCTTTTTCTTAAGAGAAATGTAAAAACATCAAACGTAAATGTTTAATAATAATCAATTTATATATATAATGCTTCTAAGTAATATAAACATAGCTTCAAAGTAAATTCTTTTTCTATGTTCAGAAGAACTGTTGTGATCACCAGCGGAAACTAATCTGATTCAGATTCCAAATTAATATAGAAGTTCCCCATTCATGAACTTCCTTAAACTTAATCAATCAACGAAGCTTTATTACGCTGAACGAACGTAACTCATGCATCAACTGTAAACGTTTATTTACAGATATTTCTCTCGAAAATGGTTTGAGTTATATTGACCAAATTTAGCGTGATCATAACGATCGTACATGTGGTTTCAAAATTAACTGTATACAGGTCCCATTTGTCAATTTGACAACGAACAATTTGCACCACATTTACTTAAACCGGAGAATATGCCACCTCCATTGTTTGCAATTAGCCGAACTTACGTAATTTTGTCAGTGATAATTTTACCACGAAAATATTTGCATGTAGGTAATTTCGTCACCGGAAAGTTTTACACGGTAGTTTCGCTATTGGTAATTTTTTCTCTATAATATTAGCATATAGGAAACTTTATAACTATTATTTTTCCACTTTGTTGAACTAAGTACAGCAAAGGAAACAACCGAAAAGCTCACTTTATCTTAATCAAACTTGGAAACAATTCAGTTGGTATTATATTGTAAAATAACTTTATTTATTCCAGCATTCATATTAATCTATTTATCTGTATAAAAAGGATGTGTATGTAAATTAGGAATGGTATAGAGACGAGATGAAACTCAATACACTCTGAGTCTCGTCTCAAATCAAAAAACTTTGCAACAGTCTCGGTGTCGTTATGATCAATATATGAAGCTCCTTCGTGACTAAGTGGTTAGGGTACGTGCCTTTGGCGCGGTAGAACCAGATTCGATTCCCGGCAAGTCATGTGGTTAGGATTCCACGTTAAGCTGTAATCCACATCTGATGTAGCCTCGCTGATATAGTCGAAAGTGACGGAGCAACAGACATTTTGCTTCAGATATCATCGGTATCGAGAACCAACATTGAACTCCAATCAATTAATTCCAACACTTTGCATTATACTTGACTAGCAGACAGACATATTACACTACTAGCTTTTGGAGCATGGAGTTACGGGTTCGGATCTTAATGGGACATAATAGAAAAGTTTAAACACATAACAGTAGTTTAGATTTCACCTTAAACCGTAGGTCGACATCTGGTATAGCTTCGGTGTTGAAAAGAACGCTAAATTTCAAGGCAACCAACTATCCAATTTACATCTTGATATTTTAAACCATTTCTCTGGTTTAATCTGATAGTTTTCCTCTTCCCATGATCTTGCTTTATTCTGAAATTTCTACTCTCCACCAATCTTAGCATTTTATTCTAAGTTTAAGAACAAAGTTGGTACAACACGATCACTTGCAGTAAAAATAAATAAATAGAATAAACATATCTTTCCAAAGAAAATTTCTAAGCAGCGTGGAAAGAAATGTTTGGAAACTGAAACACTATATTTTTGTTCAACAAATTTAAGTTCGGAACAGTTTGGCAACGAAGTTTTTGGGTTATTTCAAAGACTGGAAAGAGAATAAAATATATTGGATCCCAATTCTAATTATATCTTTTTAAAAACATTTTCGTTATACCTAAGTACCAAGCTATTAGAGGTGACATTTTCACCCCTCTCTCTCGCGCACACGTCTATGACCTAGACCATCCAATGGCAATTGTTCAATCAATTAACATATAACATAACAGTAACAAATTTTGGAAAAGGCATGTAATTTCAGTAATTTCTTTTAATATTCGATACCAGACCAAGACTTTCGAGATTGAGCTTGGTCTTGTCTCGGCATGTCTTGAAATACAACTGCCTGTCTTGTTGACAGTTTTGTTTCGGACTCACTCGTAAGGTTCGATATGTTGAATCTCGGTCTCATTTCGATTTACTAAAGTCTGTCTCGAACTTGGTGTCGTCTCGAATTTTCAAGACGAGAAAGAAGTTACTTGGAGTAGTATCGGTGTCGGTATCATCCTAGAGTATGTAGCATAATTCTGGAGCTCTGGGAGAAATTTCAAATGAGTTTGATACGATCAGAAAATAGGCGTGGGGACCCTCGTTCGATTCCCGCCGGAAAATCATGTGGTACGGATTTCACGTTAATCAGTAGGTCCACTTCACATATAGCCTGGCTGCTGAAATGACGTTAAACTCAAAATCAACTTAACTCAACGTTCAGAAAATAATATTGTAAGGATAAGACATCTCCAGTCCCCTTAGCCGTGGATGGGAGTGACATGTAAAAATAATCGAAAATGACCTATATTCATGTCGAATCCACATTTTTAAGAGTCTTTAAGCTAATTGGTGAGATTCCAGATGACATTCAAGCTCAAGTTTCGTCTAATAGAACAATAGATCTACGTAGAAACTTATGATAACTTTTAGAGGTGAATAGAACTATTGAACCTACCAGAAATTGTGAAAACAAACAAATTTCTCTTCAGATATACATTTCAAATATTTTGAATAAACCTCTTATTCTTCCATGTATACAGTTGAAAGACTAAACTATATTCGATTAAAGAAAAAAATTTATAAAATCTTAATTTAACGTCGAACCATTATGGTATTTCTGCTGAAGAAGATAAATAGTTAATGAAAGTGAATGATGATGTAAAATTAAAATTTGTGCTCTCCTACCGGGTATCAAACCTGAAAAAATTTACAATAAAGGAAATACGCGGTAGCCACTACACCAGCAGATAGGACTGCTTATTGCAATCGTTCAAAGCATCACTTTGAGTACCAAAGTTATATGACACGGCGATCTTTAGTTTAAGGTAGGATAGTAAGCAACGTAATAGATCAATTTTCAAGGCTCTTGTCATCAGGACTTGAATCGTAGACACAGTGTAAGAAGGGCGCACGTGGATAATTGTAAATATTTTGCCGTAATTTAAAAGCAAATTATGGTGTATTCATATAGTTTTTGGCCAAGAATAGGAAAAGAAAGGTTGTATGCTATTGTAGTTTTATTCATTGCTGATAGCATTGTTTATATTCTAAAAAAAAAAAAAACTCCACCGAACTCTAGCTGCATACATTAATTCATACTTTCCTTCGATATGGACAGCAGAGCCAGGTGCAAAAATTCTGCTGCTCTGCGACAATAGATAGCAATTTCCAAGAATTGTCTAATTCCGATCTATGCAGTGTGCCTTCAACCGTAATATACAATTATCATATGATTGTTTCATCTTTAGGAATGATGGGAGAATTTAGGAAACGGTATGTCTCATTCAGAGCTTACGAAGTGTCAAGCTCTTTTGAACCCGCGAAAGTCAAGTGAAATCGTGCCACGAAGTGCATATAATGATCATTAGATCTTAATATAACGCTAGTCTATTTTCAACGTAAATATTACCAACTTTCGACAAAATAAATTCAAATTAATTTACAGAAGTGTCACTACATTTGTAGACGCATTCTCACGAAACGTCTCGTATCGCCTGTTGTCTCGCAAAAACGAGTCGAGATAGACATTACTGCATCTCGTCTCTTGGGCAGAACTAGAAAAATAAGCCCTTTACCTTTTGAATCCGACTCATAGTTTGCAGAGAAAACTACAGGTAGAGAAGTAACATAGAGAAAGACTACGACAGGGGAAAGGACACTACCATGACTAGTCGCTTATCAATTTTAGAAGTTTCTATTATCATTTTTAATACAATCCATTTATAGAGTCTTTCGTCTGTGTCCATATGTAATAACACGTGCGTCGGGATACCATTCTCTTTCTAAATGAAAAATTAATGACCTTACTACTTTTTGTTCATTTTATAAGTTTCTGCAATAAGAAACATGAGATTACACGTTAAAATAGAATTTGAACCACATGGGCTCCCAACGACAAATCGATCCTGGGTCTCCTGCGCCGAAAACAGGTACGCAAACCCTTTTCTGCACTTTCCGTTCCAACCCCAACCCACAAGTTTGAATCCTAATTTTGGTAATGTACGTTCTGATCAAATTTGATGATAATTCCTGAACTAGTTTTTGAATTATTTGTCTTCCGAACGGACAAACATACAGAGTAAATACACAAAGAAGTGTTGGTAAGCCACGAAATTAAATTTGTTAGTTTAGCTTTGCACGGCTATGCCCTTTAGCTTAAAGGAGACGGGCGACTAATGCAAATGAATAATGTTAAAATTAAGTCCTTGTGTTCGCTTACCGAGAATTGAGCCCGAGACCCTGTGCATGACTGGTTCACCCGCTAATCACTGGAGTAGCGATGAAGAGGGTTAGAAAATAAGTAATAGTATTTTAAATTGGTAGTATTTAAAGTTGAACTTAACCATTCATTTTATTTTTAGACGGGAGTGGCAGAACATGATGTGTACTGTACATTTAAACAGGCAACAAAATTTTAAACTTATAAATCAAATATAAAATATTTTAAGTTCAGTGGTTAAAATTATATATATATATATATATATATATATATATATATATATATATATATATATATATATATATTAATATATAGGCATAAAGAAGCTAATGCGTCAAACTAATACATAATAGATCTCCATTTTAACGAATGTTATGAGTATTTGTGACATTGACACGTCTTACAGGAAATGCTTTCTCAGGAATTGCAGGATTTGTATGACCTTTCCAGCCCTCTTGAGCCTCTATAGTTTGCTTCTGACATGCGGATGTGTTTTCCGCATGAATAAGTAACTATTCCAAGAAACAAAGTGTGTGATTCTAACGACTGCAAAAATGTTTATAACCTATTTTAAGTCAGATATAAATGCTATGTTTTTGTTTTGCTACATAAAATACAATGTTAACTTTTCTATTTACATGACCACTCGAAAAAAAATCCTTGAGAGGTAGACAAATGTAAATGTTCTTCATTGAGGGAACTAATTTTTTGTCACAGGGAATATCCCTTTCACCTTTCCAGTTAAACCCTACACTGGACAAGATGATCTTTTTATGACGTAATTACGCCATTCTGTGCCAACCATGTTCCTTCTCTATTTGAAGTGCGCAGAAAAGTACTATTTCAATCATTTTCGAAAAAGAAAATGACTTTCTAAAAAGACATCCTTCAGGAATTCGTTCTGTTTACGGGCATTTTTGCTAACCATCACTCACTCTCACCGTCAATCAATTCCCTCACACTCACTCTCATTGATTCCCTTACCCTCACCCCCTGCCACCCTAACCCTCAGATGAGTCCCTGACACTCGTCATCAGCCACTTTCACCCTCAGATACCCTCGCCCTAATCTACCGAAATGAGGTTGAGTGAGGGTAAGGGCGGCCCTCTTGAGGGCAAAATTGAGTGATGGTACCCACCTCTTCTGCATGTACATCGTGTAACAAGAAAGGTCCTATGAACATGTATTATACAGGACATATTGGTAGGGTTAGTGAGAGCCACAAACGTGAGAACAGTAAGTTAGAAATGGTAAATATCGCCTTACAGAGAGACACAAACGTTTGTTCGTTAGGCATACCGCAGGAGATGTTGAAAGTATCCACCGTGGATAACAATGCAATGCATGCGTAGCACTGCATCATGGATTGGTCAATCTTTCGAAAATACCTGGGACATGGCGAACATTTGCATGTGCTCTAGTCGTGAACATCATTGACAGAAGTGACATAACACTACACTTTTCATGTACTGTACAGATAAAGATCAACTTGATTCAAGTCCGGAGACTTATCCTGCCAATGCACTGACCTGTAACCTCCAATTCAACGTCTTGAGAAATTGTTGTTCCACCACCTGTAGAAATTCACACTGAAGTGCGCCAGAGTAATATCATGCATGTACAATGTGTTGCGACTAATTACTAGCGGATCCTTATCCAATAATTCGGGTACTGTATTTTGCAGGAAAGTCAAATACTGTGTTCCGTTCAGTCCTCGGAGTATCGTGTATGGGCCAATCAGTTTGTCCTAGACAATCTCACACTATATATTGAGTCCAAATTGGTATTGACGATGAGTTACAACCATTCCATGGGAATGTGTACCTGCCTATGTGTGTGTGTGTGTGTGTTTTACAGATGTTTACAATCTAACCCCTTCCAAATGCGGCATTATCAGTGAAGATGGCGATAGTGGTCTGATAAACGAACCACTGGCAAAATGTTTCACGTATTTGGAAATACATTTCTTTTAGTCTATGCATAACGCACTCCACAAAATCATGTGTCTAATATACATTTCAAGATAATTTCCCTTGTATTCTTATCTGGTTCATTGTCCAATGCTTCTACCACACATTCGTTCACTCTATCGTACACGGGCCAATAAATTTTTGCAAACATCCTTTATTATGGTTAGCGTGTGTTAGGCAAACGTTCCTAATAGAATCGCCTTGCTCACACCCATTGTCGTCTGCACGGACGTACATAAATAGCATGTGGGTCGTTCGGAGTTTTAAGAAGGAACCTTGTTTTAGTCTGACACTTTCACTTGTACTATTTAACGTAAGCAGCACTAGGACCGCACTCCTGTACTGTAACGTCTTGAGCACAAGTCACACTTTCTAGCACCTTATATCGTCGCATGAAAACCAGAGGAAAGTAACTCCATTTTTGTAGGTTCACAGGCAAAAGGACAAAAATATTATTTTCTTAGAAAGATGTGTTTTTCATAATATGGTAATTGAGCTATATTACAACAGATGATTGACAAGGACAACAGATGGTGTTCCGTTCCATTTACACCAAATAGGGTTTTCAAAATTATGTCCAAACATGAAGAACTCGAAAAAGGCAATTTTGGAGTTACGTTCTTCTGGTTCTCATGCGACGATATGTAAGATTGTTAGTTTCCAAATTCTTCTGTATCTGGTTTATTTGCCCCCGCTAACTCCATCAATATACCCAATATCTTACACATTCATAGAATCTCTTTGGCTTGGTGTCAGGAATCACCTCAAGACGTTTGTTAAATGAGTTCAGTTACACTATTGTCAATTATTACCTAACGCTCTGCATGTACAATATAAAAAGTGCTTCTTTCACTATTTATATAAGGTTACAAAATAGTAATAATTTCATTAGTATGACAAAATTTGGTAACTTACTACTAACTTACGTACACCCACATATAATAATAATAATAATAATAATAATAATAATAATAATAATAATAATAATAATAATAATAATAATAATAATAATAATAATAATAATAATAATAATAATAATAATAATAATACGCATTCTTTGACTTTACAGTAACGTTAGGCTTAAGTACCGGAAGTCTTATAGAAATGGTTGTATACATCCGTCTGTTGTCTGCTTACAGGTATCAGAGCAAAAAGTAAGGATATTGAGAAGCGGTTTCTTTGCAATTGAATCACCGGGCTAGGAATTGTTTCCATCTACTCCGTCGATCCTCTTATTCAAAACTTGAAGTTGTTGAAATTAGCCACTTCCAGTCTCAACGCTTTTAGCCGTAGAATGAAAATGATAGCAGATACCAAAATCTTTTTCCTTGCATAGGATTCACCATATCACGAGACAACATATCATAATTACCCACAACACTCAACCAAAACTGAAATTAGTTGAAATTTACTATCACTTCCGGTTTCAGTACTGATTTCCACAGAGGAAAAGCTAAAAAAATATCGAGAAGCTGTTTGTTTCTGCAATCGATTCTGCATCTCAAGAGTGGGTATCACTCTCTCGGTTTACCCTCTACCTAAACCAGAAGTGCTGCAAACAAAACATTTCTGGTTTAAATGTTTATAAAACAAACGATAAAAGATATCGCGCTCCTACGAAATTCCTATACAGAAACCACAAGTACTAGAGATCATAAATTTCCGATTCCAATATTTATCGTCACAGACTCAAAACGCTAAAAAATAGTGGCAAGCTGCTTTTACAATCAATTCAGCGTCTCAAGAAAACATATCATGGCCATCCGTAATACTGTACCATAACCAGAAGTGGTTGATATTCTCTAGTAGTTTAGGTTTCAATATCTATTTTCAGAGAGCAAGAATAGTAAGTTATATCAAAAAGAGGTTTTGTTGGCACACACTATGAATTTTGTCTCGATTTTTATCTATTTTCAAACTAAAATGTTGAAACTTTGCATGTTTGGTTCCAGTACTGGTCACATTAATTGATGAAACAGAAATATGTAGCAAAATGCAGTTTTTGTTTTGGATTCAATCCTGCAATAATATGATTCAACTCTTAAGTTTATTCATGTACTCCATTCGGTAGTGATAAGTATCAGTTTGCACTTCTGGTATCAATATTAAATTCCATAGGGAAAAAAAACGAATATTTTTTTAAAAAAGAAATTGATTCAATGTCCAAAAAAGTAGTTCTTTCATGCATTCTTCTAGTTCAATCAGTAATATATAGAGTTAGTAATTTTGAAGTTGGAGTATTGAATTTGCATAGATTGAAAGTCTACTGCACTTTTATACTGTGAAACGACACTTTTTATTATTATTATTATTATTATTATTATTATTATTATTATTATTATTATTATTATTATTATTATTATTATTATTATTATTATAAATATTAATATTCCGCACTCATTGTTCGAGACTCTAGTAACTAAAATGCTTTTGAATAATTTCTAAGAAACAATGTTTCTTCTTGATACACGTATGTCTATTATGTTAAAAATGCTTACTTTTTGACAAACTTCTTCACCAGTCGACCTTTTGATATGGGATCAGCACATACAATGGCGGATGGTATTCTAAACTCCCATTCATCTCGTTTTCTGTTAATTGTTAACACAGTGGGATTTTCTTGGTATTTTCTCCAAGACTTCAATATTACTAAAACTGTCGCAGTAACACATAGGCAGAATAAAATGAACCAAACAATTCTGGAAGTAACACAAAAAGTGTTAAAAATATATAGCTTCAAAGTTAAATTTTCCAAACCTCGTCATCCAGTAAAAATTTCGATATTAAATATATATACATAAATGTATTGTGTAATAAGGAAGGTTTCAACATTGTACACCATAATTTAATTTTGTACTTATATCCATCAATATTAATTTCTTCGTTACTTGTAATTAATATTATATGTTTAACAAATTTATCACTTGGAGACTCTCACTATGACAACAGTTCCGAGGTTCAAACCTCTTCTGATTAGATCGTTGACAATTTGAGAAATTGTATAAGCAATCATCATTACTTCTGAGTTGTGCATATCCGATGAAAATCGACTCAATCGTTTCTAATGATTTGATCATGTATGTTCATTGACACAACTAATATAGATATATAATCATTAGCTTAAATATATTTGGCACTCGAAGGCAGAAACATATTAGCGTAATGTGTGTGTTACTTAAAAGGGTTAGACGGTGATTAATTAATCTTTGTTTTACTAATCTTCATCGAACACGAATACAATATATAAGTCGATTTCTCAAAACATCATTATATTCATATTCGCAGTCGAGTTTCAGTGGCTCGTAAATTTTCGAAGGCAATTCTTCAGAATGTACGTAAAAGCATATCATACTGTAATACTAAATATATTTATAAAAACTATACTTTTATAGTTTATTTACTGTAGTTATTAAGGATATGTGGTCAAAGATTTATATTTTATATCATAAATTATTTGTACACCTGCATCTAAGTATGTGTGTATACCAGGCTAACTAAAATAAAGCTGTTCTCTAAAAGCATTTTCATAATTTTATGTAATCATGAGTATTAAAAGTATGGTGGTACGCCTCACGGGTCACACATTCATCTAATATATCCATATTTAGTACATGACAGTAGTCGCCCATGATGTGAAGAAAGTTTTATGTCACTGCGTATACTGTACATTTTTGTGGTACGTCTGGATAACTCATTAGCACGGCAACCTGACTGGTGATAGGTAGTTAGTGTTACTTTTTAGCATAGAGGATGAATGAGGCAGAACCTGGACTAAAATGAGGAGTCCGAACAATCGTATTTCGATCGAATATCATTTTACTCCTACAGAAAATCAAACAGTGAATCCTTTAGATCAAATGAAATGATATTATTTTCCTTTGCAAAGATTCTACTGTTTCCAGTGACTATGCTTTTTCATTAATATATTTGAATGTGTTAATATTCTACCAATTTTATCCTTTTAGCTCTCGCATATTTTAACTGTAAAGGAAACGAAGAAGGTTCTGTCGTTTTTCACTCACTACCTTATAACATCGATATGTAACTGGAATATCAAAAATAATCACCATCAGCATCGACGACCTTCTGCCAATGATCTGAAAGTCCATGAATTCCATCGCGGTAGAACTTGGTGGGCCGTGAAGCGAAGAAGGTATCAAGTTGATTTTGCAAATGTACTGGAGATTTGGACTGGCGTCCTCTAAGGTGATTGTACAAAGAAAATGAACAGGTATAACCGGACAGTACATTGGCCGAGGAGTATGGCGGATGCAATAGTGTTATCCATTCAAGGCGCAGAATGGTATCCTGGGGTTTAGCGTTGCTCTGTAACAGGAGAAACCCTTCGCGATTCAGGAGTGCTGGCTCCAGAGTTCTGAGTTTTTGTTAAACACGGCTCAACTGCTAACAGCACACAAGTTGCTTTCATGTTCTGACCAGCTAGTAGCAGTATCCGATGCACGATGCCGCGAGCAGTCCACAAAAAAGTACAGGAGGAACTTCTTCTAGTGTAGTGTTGGTTTTAGCAGTTTTGTAACCGGTTCATGGAATGCTAACCAATGATTACGGCGCCGTGGAGCTTCGTACAGGACCCACATCTCATCCATGTCAACACTTTGTCCAGAAATAGCTCCTTTCGCAGGCAAGACAGCAAAGAAGCACAGGTATCTGGTTGCCTTCTGGCCCGGAGTAAATCTTGTGAGACTATGGACTCAACTTGTAGTACTTCCCAAGTTCATGGAGGTGCTTCCGCATGGTTTCTTCGGTCAAGCTGAATTGTGGTCACAGCTCCTCACATGTCTAGCCACTGTTTACCTCAATTGCTGCCTGCAGATCTTCATCTTGTACATGTGTTGGTGCATCTTCGAGTGTTTCATTACCGTTCCTAAACTTCTTAAACCACCGCTGCACTGTCCATGGTTTACATTTTTCTCATTAGCACAAATATAATAAATCTTGCCATTAAACTACGTATATTAAATTTAACCAAAAACCACTGATATGCAAAAGTGAGAAATTTTCAGAAACATAACCTACTTTATTATTAGTTCGGAAATATAAGTTCTATGATGAAAACCCAATTATTTTGGTCCAAAATTCTAGCGATTCCCAACTCTGATATTTTCGAGCAGCTCCAATAACTGTCAAATACGAACATTTTCCTATGTCATGCTTTGTACGATACGTACACGGACAATGACCCAAAAATACAGTCAGTACAAAATACGGACATATGGCAACTCTACCCATACGAACAACTGACAACAATCTGCAATCGCATTCAACTCACGATGTGAGGGCCAATTAAATACAGACGTCTACAAATAGCGCCAGAACTTTCTTGGTTACCTTTATGATATACAGGGGAAGGCCAAAAAATCTAAAAACACTTCATACAGGACACGTAAGTTTGGTCCTCCGCTGTACAACACGTATTGTGGTTGCCAATCAGTTTTTGACTTCAATGTGTCATCTGGACCTTCCTCTTCCGTCAGCAGTAACAAGTTCATCTGTGAGTGTCCTGGTGTGAAAGTGGTGCGGTAAAATGGGCGACCTGACAGACTTCCAAAGAAGCATGATCGTTTGTGCCCGTCTGGTTGGAGCTTCAGTGGCAACAGTGGCGAACATTGTGGGGATATCGAAAGGCATTGAGTCCAATGTCACGAGGACATACACAATTCATGAGCAAACGACGTCTTCAAAGCACAACAGTGGTCGAAAAACAATCCTGTCACATAGGGACCGGATGGCATGAAAACGGATGGTAGCAGATAAAAAGAATACCATTGCAATGAAAATTACTTTTAAACTCAATTCCCACCAGCAGAACCCGGTTTCTTCGAAAACAGTGAGACGGGAACTTCATAAAATAAAAATTCATGGCAGGGCCGCTATCGCAAAAACCCTGGTCACAGCGTTAAATGCGAAGAGGCGTATCCAATGCTGCAAGGACAACAAGGCGTGGACTCATGAGCAGTGGAAACAGGTAATGTGGTTCGATGAATCGACCTTCACCTTGTTTTCAACAACCGGTTGTGCTTAGGCATAGAGAACACCGTCTTCTCCCAAATGTAAAGGATGGAGGTGGATCTGTTACAGTATGGGCAGTGATATCGTAGTTTTCTGCAGGTCCCATCGTAGCCCTGCATGAAATGATGAATGTTAAGGCGTATCAGGCCAATTTGGGAACCAGGTTCTACCCATTATCCAAATATTTTTCCTGAAGGTGGTGGCATCTACCAAGATGATTTGACACACTGTCACGCTGTAAAAGCTGTGAAATCATGGTTTGAGAAGCATGACCAGGATCTATTACACTTCTTCTGGGTCCCACAACCATCGGATCTGAATATAATTGAGCCATTGCGATCATAGATAGAAATGCGTGTTCGGTCTCATTACCCTCCACCAGCAACCCTTAAGAAACTGGATGATGTTTTGGAGGAACAATGGTACAAAATTCCACACATCATGATTCAGGGGCTGTATACGTCCATTCCTCGTCTTATTTTATTGAAAACAGACAAGTATAACGATGTTCTGGATTTCTGTAAGAATGAGTAAATTTGTAATATGTTGTAGATTTTCTCATCGTGAGAGAAAGTCTTAATGAACACAAACATCAATTGTTGAACTATGGCCATTATATGTCCAGTGTTTTTAAAACAGCCGGGTATAACGATATTTTTGGATAAGGTGCAAATGAATGAAACTGTGATATGTTGTAACGCTACTCTACCCATCCCTTTTACGGCTAGTGGGATAGGACTTTGGAAGGCTTCATGCAATTCCACCAAAAGTAAAGAATATCCTTACCTTCAGCTGTTTCTTTTTAAAAACAATGTGATCCCGTAGTTGCCAAATTTCCAGTGTTTGGTGGTTGTGTCCATTGAGACTTTTTTCCAGGATCACAATAAATATATATATCACAGTTTCCACTTATTCCACCGAAATCTAGAATAACTATCTTCTGCTGTTGTCAAAAAACTTGGTCCTGAAGTGGCCAAATGGTCAGTGATGGGTGGTTGTGCCCATTGAGACTTTTCCTCAGTATTCAATATTAACAACATATTATGGCTTCAAGCAAAGCCACCGAAATACATGTACCTTCTACTGTTTTCAAAAAAATTGCCCCCTAGTGGCCAAACGGTCAGCAACATATCACAGTTTCTAGCAATTGCACCGAAATCCAGAAGCCGCCACCTTCTCATTTAACCTTTACAAGACGAATGGCTTAAGGGTTGAACGAGCAGTTTAAGCCTCCACCACTTCGCTCATAATTAACCTAAAGAGATGATTCTGATGTCTATCTCTTTAGAAATGATCAAAATTTCCAACGGTGTGCATTTTGTCCTCATCGGCGGTTCAGAAGCGGAAGGGTAGGAGAGACGTTGGATGTTTTAGTTCCCCCTCCGCCTCAGCATTCAGGGGACACAGACTCTCCCTCCAAACGAGCTACAAGCACAAAAAGTGGTATCAATAAAAGTGAACAAACATATTAACTAATGATACCATGTGTATGGCTATTCTTGCTCACGAGAAAAAACGGTGTTGCCAATCTCGAGAAAATGTATTTTTATTTCATTTTTAAAAAAAATCTACTTCTCATTCTTTTACGGTTGGGGACAATTGTCACAAAAGTTATCTCGTGGAATTATATGTCTCATGGGATTTCTAACGAGGTATGGCTTATATCTCTGTGACGATTAGGGGCGTCAGGGTAGACCAAAATATTTCGAAAGATATATATATACAGGGTAATTCTTGTAGAGCATACGTTTGGAATTATTTCTCGCTTGGTATTGAACTTTCGTCCTTCATTTTTTACATAATTGTACTCAATGTCTGGCGTACACATGAACATATATTTTCCAGCGTACGGCAAATGCCAGTGTTGTCATAGTCCTACAAGTTTCGAAAAATGTAGATGTTTTTTCAATGTTTTTGAATTTCTTCTTATTCTTCTTCATTTACGGGTTGGGCACGAGGGACACAAAATTACCTCGTTGAAATCTATGTATCATAAGCTTTCCAATGATGTATAACTCCTATCTCTGTGTCGATTAGGGAGTCAGGGTAGACGAAAATATTTCGGAAAAACATATATACAGGGAGATTCTCGTAGGACACACGTTTGGATTTTTTTCTCACTTGGTATTGAACTTTCGTCCTTCAATATTCTATATGATTGTACCCAGTGTCTGGCGTACACGCGAAAATACTTTTTCATGCGTACGACAAGTAATAGTCTTGCCAGCTTGTGACGGATTTCCCCCAAAAAGTCTCTCTCTCTCTCTCTCTCTCTCTTTTTTTTTTTTTTTTTTTTTTACAAAATTCGTCTTTTTCTTCTTCTACGGGACTGGCACGAGGGTGCAAAAGTTATCTCGGTGGAGTGTGCGTTCCTTACCATTTTTAACGATGTATAGTTCATATCCCACTGACAGTTAGAGGGAGTACTAGGACCGCCAACGTAAATGTCTACGATTTTATTGAAATCCCTACCCGTCCTCTGAAAAAGTGACCCTATAGTGGACAAACCTCAGTGATGGATGGTTGTACAAATTGAGACTTTTTCTCAGGATCACAATATCTACAACATATCACGGTTTCATTCATTTTTACCGAAATCCAGAATGCCGTTTCCTTCTGCTGATTAAAAAAATGTGGCCCTGTAGAGTCCAAACGATCAGTGATTGTTGGATGTGCCTATTGAGATTTTTTCTCACGATCAAAACATCTACAACATATTACTGTTTTGTTATTTTCATCGAAATCCAGAGTATCACTATCTTTGGCTGTTTTTTTTAAAGTGGCCATGTAGTGGCTACAAGGTCAATGATTGGTGGTTACGTCCGTTAAAGCTTTTCCTAGAGATCAATATATCTACAACATATCACGGTTTCAGTCATTTTTACCTAAGTCCAGAACATCATTATTTTCGGGTATTTTTTCAAAAAGTGGCTCTGTTGTGGCCAAAGAGTCAGTGGTTTCTGGTTGTGCCCATTGAGACTTTTTCTCAGATACACGACATCTACAATATATCGCGATTTCAAGCAATTCCACCGAAATCTAATTTCCGTAAGGATTGTGCGTGATCCTTTGCCATTTTGGAACGGAGCCATTGCCCTCTGAAACTCTTTTCTCGCAAAAGCGACAAAACCAGTATTTCCTACATTGAAGTCATTTTGCATTGGTAGAGTTTTGTTTCTTTAATGTGGCAGTTTTTGTCAAGGGGGACTCTTTTTTTTTTTTGAAAACGGTCCCTTTGGCTCTCTTATCCTATTTTTCGAAAGAAACAAAAATACGTTTCGATTTATTTTAGGTGTAGTATATATTTTCTAAGTTTGAAGAAAATCGGACAACGAGAGACCCTTGTAAAGCTATCTTCTTTATACTTTCATTTTTTGGACTTGACGTCTTCTTGCCCCAAAGTCTTCATATTTTGATTTTAGGTATTTATATGTCTTTAATGTTTCAATCTGTAATCTAAATTTTTATAATGAAATGCAGGTAAAACATTAATAACATCAAATCAAAATATATTATTGTATCACATTGAATACATTATTATTATTATTATTATTATTATTATTATTATTATTATTATTATTATTATTATTATTATTATTATTATTATTATTATTATTATTGTGGACTGAAGAATTTCTAGTTTCCCTTCGCAATTGTAAGAAAATGCATTTTCCTGAATGAACATTGTATTAACAAGCTCGTATGTGTTACATGTAACATCAAGGTGAAGGGTCGAATTTTCCCGTGTTTTTTCAAATATTTGTTACACTACGTCTATTCAATTTAAGTTAAACTTTTGAACCAAAATTATAAGGACTAGAAATCTTTGCAGTCAGTATACTTTACACTTATCGTTAATGGTTATACATGTGAAATTAATTACATTATCAAACGGGCAGTATTGTCTGAAATATAAATTTCAGCTTTAACCTTGCGACGAAAGAATATATTTAATCCAACTTCGTGATAAAGTTTATGATATTCTTATTTTTTAAGATTGAAATATTAAATAGTTGCAGATTTTGAAGTAAACGGAAATTTTTACGTAAACTAAGATGGTTACCTCAAGTACTAACGGGGGTCATAGCTGCAAACACCAAATATTTTTTTTTGTAATTCTAAATAAGGCTTTATTATGATATAAAACTACCAATAGTAAATATTACATTCAAACCAACTATGCAAAATAAATCAAAAACCATTACGGAACACTTTATTCTAATAAAAATGAAACAAACAAAGTCATCCTTACAAAACTGATCTCCATGGTATTTCTAGTGCAAATGTCATATATATTTATTTTTATGAAAAGCTTGTTTATTTAAGATGTAAGAAACATGCATTAACTTAAATATTAACCCTAGAAAGCATATGTGGAGTCTAACAGACCCCATAGGGGTAATTAAAGTGCTTGCGGCATAATAAATCTGCATCAAATCTTCATCTTTCCTGACATCTTATATCTAAATGTGTTTTTGTATCTTACGAAATTTTAACCTTCTGCAAGCAATAATTTCCAAGATTTCTGTTATTTTGTATCACTATTCCAAGTGCCCATACCTGAGGTCTCCCAGACATCAAGAAGAAATAATTCATTATCTATAAAGTTATACATGAACATTGTTAGATAAATGCATTTTACTGTCATTTAAATATAGACTTAAGTTTTTTACAGGCGTTTTATAAACTTGCGTTGATGAATTAACTTCATTTTAAATCTTAATTCTCGTCTATCAAACGAAAACTCATATATCTATTTGACTATAAAGAGAACGGTTTTTTGTAATTTTTTCTCTGTAGCTCTTTTGCTCTTAGTTTCCGACGTTATGAACGTATTTATGAACCTGCTGGCTAATAATAAACCTCTTTTATTCATAATTTTAATAACGTACAGGAAGTACTCTACTTCCGGTGAGGTTAGTGTTACACTATTACATGTGAGTGTAATTTGATGTTAAGCTCAAGATTCGCCGACTAGCCAGTGAAAATGAGTTCAGGGAAAGGAAGACAGAAGATTCAGTGAGTCCAAAATATAGTAACTTTGCAGAAGTTTTGTCTGAATGGCTTGCAGAAGAAGGAGTTTTATCTTGTGAGGGAAGATTTGAAGATAGCCATGAGGAGAGTGATGCAGAAGGATACTTTGAAAAGGCACAGCACACGTGATCCGTAACAAATAATTCAAGTTAAATCGAATTTTCTAATGGCAACGAAACTTGTTTTCGGATTCAGAAGCCGGCGAATAAGGTATTTTAACCGGAAGAGATTGTACAGTATACCTATTACAGTACACCTCACAGTCAGACTCGTCAACACAATGCATTTCACACACACCTGGACCAGCACTTGGCCCCAAAACAACTTCTCCACAAGGCGCATAGGAGTATTTTATTATAAAAGGTATGTTTGATGAAATTATAATATTATATCAAAGATATGTTTGATATTACACACACTTTGAAAGGAGAAGGATAGCTTCAGAGAAAAGGAAAAGATGGTAAAAGTTACTCCTACAGAGCTATATGTAAACAGTTAGGTGAATTCTATACTTCATACGAAAAACATCGAAACTTTTTGTTGTCGAAATCAGTGTAGATATGTCAAAATAGCATTATTACTAGTTGCACGTAATGAACTAATGTTGTAGTGATCGAAATATTCACTTATAATTACTTCCACTGAGATGTCCGGTTGGGGTCTACTAGACCCCACCTATATAAAAGTGTAAAGTTTTTGAGTATGAGTTCTAGGGTTAGGAAAGTAATTAGGTAATTACCATTACTCACCTTTCAAAAACATTGTGGCCCTTTCTCACAATTTCAGGAAGTCCATGAAGTGTTGTTTCTTGAAAGAAGAGTCTTGTATATGAGACCATACTTCGTAACTAACGTCTAACGCCAATGCATCTTTCACTATTTCTGTTTAGAGAAGATTCATGTTATCAATGTATAGATTAAAAGAAATAAGTTTTAGTTGAGAAATTAGAAACAAGTTGTATGTTAGCAATTAAGGAGAATTCCCTGAATAAATAGAGATCAAATATTTATAATTCATATTTCTTGATAATGAAAAAGACAAAAATGCATCATCATAGCTTACCGAAAACATATATCTCGTAAAAAGAATATCCCTAGCCCGAAACAACCTGTACAACTAATTCAATAAATTTGGGAGAAGTAACTGAAATAAATAACTAATCTAAGTTAATAAAGGAAAATTAAGATGATCAAACATACAAATAGCATTAGTCTCTCTTATTGTATTACAGTGCAAAAACACACATCATGATATTAAACTAATAAATATTGATTTTGTTTTTTAAAAAAATCAATTTAATTGCGCATATAATATTTATAACAATACAAACAGTACACGGATCACTTAGAAGTAGACAGACGAAACAGCCCAAATAATAATGATTGATAGACAAATTTAAGATGTATTTCAGCAAACTTACTAAAGGATCATATACAATATTGGTAAATAAAATTAAATCTTTCAGTTTTACGTTCCACGGTTATGCTGGTTAGACTAAAGGAGATGATGATAAGAAATGAATGAAATGATAAAATGAAGAAAGTGGGAAGAAACGGGCGAACCCTGAGAAAACCCATGGGCACGGTGTTTGTCCATCACAAAGTCCACGCGGCGCGAGCTGGGATCAAACCAAGGAGCCCGAGCACAGGAGGTGAACGCTCTTGCACCGCGCCCCCATACAATTTTGGTGTTGTGTAATGAATAACCGACTGATTTTTTAAATACGAGGTTTTCATTGTTAAATCTCTTTTACAATTTCGTTTTGTTTTACAAAAATCTAAACCATTAATAAGATATTTCCTCGAAACACTTAAAAAAAAGAAAATTGGAAAATAAACGTATTCTCTAATTAAGAGTCTGACACTAAAACTAATACAAAATTTACAATCTTTGTTTTGCTTGTCTTTCATAAGTGAAACGAGATAATGAAATGCAATTTTCCACAATCATAGATAATTTTATTCTACAACAGAAAATATGAACGTCAAGAATTTCTTGTGTTGCCATCCATAAAATTTACAGAGTTGCAAGAATAACAATTCCCCAAAATTTAAATTAAGGCAGCAATTAGAGGAAAGAACTCAACTACATTTTATTATGTATCATGTTCTCTTGGTATTCTGTGAACTACTTTTTAAATAATAGTTGTGTTTTGTTTGTAATAAGCAAAATTATTTTAACATACAGTTATTAAAATTAAATAATGATGTTATTTAAAAAAGTAGTTCACAGGATACCACGACAATATGATACGTAATCAAATGTAGTTGAATTTGTTCCTCTAGTCGCTGTCTTAACTTAGAATTTGAGTGAGTTGTTATTCTGCCAACACTGTAATTTCTTTGGTGGCAACACTGAAAATTAATCAGGTTCATATTTTCCTTTGTAGAATAACATTATCTGTGATTGTTGAAAGTTACTTTCCATTATCTCGTTTCAATTATGAAAAACAAGCAAAAGAAAAAGTTAAATTTTGCATCAGTTTTAGTGTCAGGTTCTTAATTAAAGAATACGTTCATTTACCATTTTTTTGGAGAAAAAAGTGTTTCGAGAAAATATCTTATAAATGGTTTAGATTTTTGTAGAGAGAGAGAGAGAGTGAGAGAGAAAGAGAGATACATAAACATATGATAAGAAATATACACGTCTATTTACGGGTGCGGGTGGTTTCTCTTCATTGAATTAGCCTACTTGATAGAAAACTAAATGCTAAGCAAAGAATAAGATTAATATCGTGTTAACCGACCTTTAGTTTGAAGCAAATTTTTATCAAGTTGGAGCATGGTATCAATGAGTGCCACGAATTTGGTCTCGGAGTATTTTGCCCACTCTTCAATTAAACATGGAGAAGTTTTCCACGGGAAATGGGTTTCTGGGAAATTCATCTGATGGCACTATCTACAATAGTCTACACATTTTAAACCTATTAAAAATCTAGTAAGGGACAGACACATATTTTTTTTTTTAGCTTTTTCCTCTGTACAATTATTTGCTCGAAAATTCATTTTAGACATAGTCCCACTCTTCCGTAAAGCGAGTGGACGAAAGCACAGTGAATACAAACTATACATTAAGAACACAATTTCATGGGAAAATTTAGAAAATAGAAGAAAATGTTTGACTTCGGAGGCCTTCAAACCCTCTTGCATCCTCATTCTCAAAATATTCCCCTGTTGTAGTTCTAAATATTTAAATATAATTAATTACATGCAATTGACAAAATGAAAACGTAAGTGTACTCCAGTCTGTAGTAACATGTATTACATGAGTGAAGTAACATGTATTCATGTAGTAACATGAAGTTATGAACCAATCGAAGTAGGATATTTTTTCTCAGTTTCTAAGTTAGAGCAATTATTTCAAAACTATTTTAGGCTTTCATGTTTATTTTAGGGTATTTCTTAAATCTCTGATACTTTCCATGTTATTTGAATTTTAATGCAAAACTTACATTGAAGAAAATTCATTTGTAGTAATAAGTGAACCTTTCTACACAAGGGAACCAGAGACGGATCTAGAAGGTAAAAACTGGAGGACAGCGAGAATCCAGATTATGGTAGGTATATCATGAGTTGACTATAAATTACAAAATGTATAAATAATAGATTAATTTTTGTCACTCAAAAACTGTGGGGCCTAGGCCCAAAAATTGACGTAAAGTCAATAAAGCACTACTTGTAATGATCCTTTACAAGTTAGCTTGACAGTTTTGTAATGAATGTTTACAATATATACAATATATATCTATCTATCTATATATATATATATATATATATATATATATATATATATATATATATATATATATAATCATATCGCACTAGAGTGATTTTAGCCAGTCTTGCTGGAAGTAGATATAATTAAGTGAAATATTAATATTTGTTATTATTATTATTATTATTATTATTATTATTATTATTATTATTATTATTACTATCATTACTACTATTATTAAAAAGTTGAGAGTTCTATGCTGTATTTGAAATCGCAGAAAGAGCAAGACAAAAAGCAAGTATGACCAATGAATAGGAAGGAGGGACGTGAAGTTGTAGTTTTTACGAAATCCATTTCTTTCTGGCTCTTCCTGGGTGATTGTATACAATACCAACTCATATATATACATTCGGCAGCGATAAATCGTAGTGCAAATTAACCGTTCTCCACACGCGTAAATTAAAAAGATTCGCAATTGAGAATTTTATTTGAAAATTGTGAGAATTGTTACTTATATAACAAAGTAACAAATCCATTACTATTATACTTTTTGATGTTAGCGTTTCATGAAATTGCACATATGAATTGAGTTTTCTAAAATTGTCAATACTGTTTCCAAATAGCAAAAGCAAACGTAAAGAAGATATCTATGTGGTTATAAATCGAATCTCAATTAAAAGCCTGGGAAATTATCACGCTAACCACAGACCCTACAAGAACTGGTAAAAGCAATTCATTTTAATGATTCTGAGCTCACTCGCTTTCCCTGGCTGATTCTTTGATGATTATTATAGCTGTTGGGAATATATATTTCATTGTCAGGGTTATGCCTATCATCATTGAGAGAATAAACAGTAGATACAATCTTCTAATTAACATAGCACTTCTTTTCATTTAGAGCCTATACAGTACACAAAGGGGCAATTTATCCCAACAGAATAAAAGCTGCTGATTATCAATCGCAACGAATGACATGCACTTAAAGCCATAAAAGTTATTTCTAACGCTTTTATTGAAAACCATTTAGTAGAATTGACCTTCATATGACATTTTATTCTCGATTATATAGTATATTGCTTACTATAAGTCTCATCTTTGCACTCATTCGTATAGAGTATGTAATATTTTCGATTTCATAGAATCGAAAGAGAAGAAACCCTTTCCTTTGAGAAAATCCGGGAGAAATTTTCCAAACAATATCTTCATACAGTCTTGGAAGGCCAAGCGGGGCAACAGTCCAGGGCTCGAAGTAAGGAGGCTCAAAATTTGGAGGAAAAAAGAAAAGAAGGAAAGATAAACGAGGGAGGGAAAACGTTATTCAAGATTAAGGAAAAGCATTCTTTACTTTTTAAAATTTTCGGACGCTTCGCGCCAACCATGGTGACGCTTCGTGGTTGGTCTGTCGACCTCGCTCATATGTACGGAGTCGCCGTCGTGTACTCTCGCCCCGGGCGTTGATTTTCACGGCACGACACGGTAGTCATGTTAGTGAATGCTTCCTAACATAGCCACGTTGCTGTTCTGATGTGATCAAACATCTTTCAGAAGTGACTTCCATGGTTAAACGTTATGCATTATTTAAAGCCAATTCTCTTCATACTGTCATTATTTATCATTTTCATCAGAAATACTTCAAAGATTATTTTACCCTGAGGTTTGGTAGACCACAATTAAACAGATGTAGGATTAGGATAGGAATTAGATTTTTTATTGGCGCTTTCGGCATGGATGGCCATTTAGAGCGTGACGTATGAGGAATGACGTCCGCCGGCGGGCACACTATACGATGAAACGGAATAAAGAAGGAATTGGGGAAGGAAAGAAGCGGCCTGGGACCTATAACTTAGGTACTACACCGGCATTTGCCTGATGTGAATGAGGAAAATCCAGGAAAACCACATTCAGAATGGTTGGCCTGGAAAAGGTTTTTACACTTTTTCGACCGAGTGCCCCTACCGGAAATCGAACCCGGGCCCGCTCGCACCGAAAGCGAGAGCGTTAGCGACTATGCTACACAGGGCCACCGTAGACAAATGCAGTAGTATCTACATGTGTTTCTGTGAAGAGACAAAAAATAAAATCTAAAACATGTAACATCTAATCATTGCAAAAATTGCAGGAAATCAAATGTTGTAGAAGGTACGTGTGACGTCGGCAAGCAGCCGGAAAGTAGCCTTTCCGAGCAGTCGGCAAACAGTACAAAAGTTGCGTAGCAATGCAATGAAAATTATGGCGGATTCCCACCTGTAATGTTGCACTCGGTACATGCGCAATACATTTCTACAATTCTCAGTACGATTTATGTGCCATATAGAGGCTAAGTATTTCGGAATGACTTACAAACGGTTGAAAGCGACCTAAAACTAACAAGTAAACAGCTAATAATGCCCTTTAAGAATAATTCAATTAACACGTCTGTGGGCCTAATGTGAAAAACGTTTAACAGTAAGTACATTTTGCCCCTGAAAACATATTTTTTACTATCAGGTCCAATAGAAACAACACTGTTCTATGCCTTCAAAATTTGCTCGTTGCAAACGCTTTCTTCGGAGAAAAAAAAGCCGCAGCAATCTTTGGGAATACGGGCATTGGGCCTGTCTTTTTCCCATCAACTATTTGAAAAAGGATTTTAAACGTCAATGATTTTTTTAAATTTTTTAAAGTACAAGGGTCACACTCCCCCTGAAAAATGAGATTTAAATAAAAATTAATGAAGTAAAAATTATAAATAAAAATATTTAACAAATGGTATGTGGTGGCGGAGAGATTCAAACCGGGCGTACTACTCACCGCGTGGACGTTTTTCAACTGAAGTACGGATTTCTATTTGGAAATAGCGTTCTTTGGTTTGTATTAAAAGGGTGAAGCCTGTATACCATCTGTAAGTATTTTTGCCATAATAAAACCTTGCGGGTCACTTTCTCACTCTATTATGCAACATCTATTCACAAAAAGACAACGTCAAGTTATCACCTCTAGCAATAAGCCACAGCTCTTAATCTAAAAATTATCCAAACTAACCTAACCTAAATTTAGGGAATTAATGCTGTATCGCAGGACCAATTTGAAAATCGAAAAAAAGTGTACCAACACGTACTCCAATTGGTTATATTTGGTTTAATTAGATTAAGTTACGTTCGATTACGTTACATTAGGTTAGGGGCATAAAAACTACAGTGCAAACAACACAAACCAACATGTACTAGTCAGGGGCGGATCCGGGACGGACTTCTGGGGGGAGGGCGGTAGGTTGTAATACTACTACTTAAAGCTACTTTTAAGAACTTCAAATTCTGGAATGGGTTATATTTATATATAAAATAAGAAAGTTTCCTCTTTTGGGGGGACGATCGCCCCGACCCCCTGGATCCGCCCCTAGTGCTAGTTGAAATCTTTAAGTTTTACGTCTCACGATTATGCCAGTTAGGCTAAAGGAGACGGTGATGATGAGTAATGAATGAAATGGTGGAATGAAGAAAGTGGGAGGAAACGGGAGAACCTCCACACACCGTTTTTGTCCACGAAAAAGTTCACTTTTCGGGGGCTGGGATCGAATCCGGGACCCCAAGCACCTGAGGTGAACAACCTCTGTCTGTATAGTGTTCTGGATAATGACCGTACGTTCACGGGAGACGCTAAATCATTTACAAGAAACTTCTTCTCTCTATTTCCCTCTACAGACGTACGCACATACAGACAAAGCCTTCTATAAGACCTCCGACACTTATGCATAGCATAACTTGGAAGTGTAATAAAATCGAAGACAGGTCATTTTCTACCCGAAGAGGAAATATAGATTAAGATATGGTGTGTCAAATAATTGAAATTCGTGATTTTTTTACTATGACATTTCGTTTCAAATGCAGTTAAATATTTGATACAGTATCACGATACTATAAGAATATTTTGAAATGGCACAAGTTTTTAATTCAAAAACGTTACGGAGATTCACAATTTCACACGAGGGTTAACCGAAACCGGTTTTCGGCTCTGAACGGATCCGGTGCTGAAACATCCAGTTTGAGAACCGGGTTTTCGGATCCAGGTCTGGAACTGGTTCTGTAAGCATAATCTCTAAGAACCGGTTTCTTACGGAACCGGTTCCGACGTACCGGAACTTTGTGGCCTTTCCTATTTCATACTCTACCTGAAACTGTAGAAGACAGAATTATAATAATTTGTACAAAGGTCACAAAGTCTCACTCGTTCAAATCTTCTTCTTTCTCACCTCAACTGTAGTTTGGTGGCCAACATGGAGATTTTTGAAAATTTTCTCTTCCTTGGGAGAGCAGTTTCATACTAATTAAAGTAATAACTTCAATTGTAGGAAAACAGAGTTTTCAAGATTCATTAATGCTTTCGGAGAATAGCTAATAAATAACTTAATATATCTACTATTGTATCTTATATTGTTATTCACGATATATACTTTATAATCCACACATGCTTTGTTTTCTCTACTGATAACATTTGTATTATTTATTACTCTCTTTCATGAACTGTTAGTATTCTATATATTACAACATTCGAAGTTGTTTCTATTCCATAATAGTGACTGAAAAAGAAAGAAAGAATATACAATTCATGCACGCATTTTACGAAACGCATGACATTGATAAAGAAAATTAAATTGTGCTTTATTTTTATTATTTATGTTTCACAATAAGGTATTTTTTGTCGTGCTGGTTTATAGATTGACTTAATAGAATATTATATGCTACTTAGTTGTAAGGAAAACAAATCAAATATGTTACAAACCGTAATGATCATTGGATATATAAATCAATTTTGAAAGCATACAGAGAGTTACTAGTAGAAGAGATATCATTTTCAAAACCGGATGCATTGTATGAAAGAACCAGAGTGAGAAGTTATAACACTATTAAAATTACAATACACTGCCAATACTACTGAATGAAACTCCTGAAACTCTCGTTTGCCATGCTGTAAACTAGTGGTTCTCAACCTAATTCCTTTCACGACCCCCATTTTATCACATTCTATTGCCAGCGACCTTCTTATAATATCTGGTTTGTAACAAGCTTGTATGGGATTTTTAATATACCAATTTTGGAGATTTCACGATATACATCTACTTTTTTGATAGTAGAATCCATTCCTTCTATATAGTGGATACAATAACTTTCGTAGAAACGAATGGATTAAAACTAAATTTGGTCAGTTCATTCATATTACAAATATCGAATCGGATCCGTCATGCTGTTACAAAATGGAGGCCGTTTGAAAATTTTAAAACTTCTTAACACCCTTAATTTTGAGTCATATCATAAAAAGAAGGGATTTCTAACTTTTGTTAAAAAAAACTTGAGCAATTATTGAAAAAAGGTTATTGACTATTTTAAAAGAGTTGATAATGTGTGTCACGAAGATAAAACTGGACATTACCGCACTACTGAAATCACACAATGCTCAAGTATTTCATTAGCTTTCAATTTTAATTGTATTTCAATATGCAGGTTTTATTGCATTTATATTTCTCTGGTGTTCCAATATGTAGTTCTTATTAGTTTTATATTGTCCCTCTTTCATTTAAACTTATTTCTAAACAACTCGGCACCTGTTGAGAATGTTTAGTAGACTTATGTTTTGTTTTTCTTAATAGTACGTGTAAAAATAAATATATGTCTATCAGAACGAAGTGCAAAATAGTATTCAGAGGATTTTCCAGCATTACATTCAAACTATATTTATTTTGTTTATCTTCGAGACCCCATGAAATCCTGTCGTTACCTCCTAAGGGTCGAAACCCAGGTTGAAATTACTGCTCTTAACAATAGCATCTGTTGTATTCTATTCAAAGAAATAATACCACCTTCCCTTTTAAATATGAACAGGGCTTATTATCAGTTGTTCTCATACTTATATTTTCATCCTCAACATGTTAAGAAAATGCCAAAAAGTCCATTTTTGACATTTTGTAAGAACTGCTATTAAAAACCGTATGCATATTTACGTAATGATGATCATTGCAATATGATTAATACTCAGTAGGAATTGTGACTTACTTGTCAATGAAGATTGTGAACTTTGTTACAAAAGATTTCCTTTTCGATGCCACATCATTTCTGTGTAAGGTAAACAGTATCTTATACTTATTTTTTCTCAGATCCTCCACGTCCTTAAATTTTCTTACTCTGTTAATTCCTACACCATTACATTGCATTTCCTTACAAAATGTCATAATTATAGCAAGTTAAATATCTTCTTAACACAATGTGTAACATCAAGGTAATTCAGTTTATTAGCTGTAGAAATTGACTTTTGATTTCGATTAAATTCAATGTTTTTGAAACTAACAAGGAAAGTATGTGAGGTGGTACAAAGGGATTTGCATGCGTTATACATATTTGAAAGGGTGACATCGAGTACACCTCATATCTGAATTACCTGGCTTGAATGGGACCTATAGGGAACTTGGCGACAATTTAAATATCAGAACAAAGCACGCTTCAAAACACGAGAAAACGGGCACAATATACGAAGTTATGATGTAATTCTTTTAAGACGTAGTATATATTTAAAAAAGAGTTGAATACGAATCTGTCATAAAATGTTTACAAATCAAAATGGCTGATCCAACATGGCGGACACAACTTACCAAAACAAACTATGAATCTGAAATTAGAAATATTCTACATTACTCTCTATGAATCGGATACCAGGAGTGTAAAATTCAAAATGGAGGATCCTAAATGGCGGATTAAATGAAAAAATCCGCTATGGACTAAAAGCGGGTAGGTTAGAAGTTTTCGTGGTCGCGGAGTACGAATCCTATGGTAAAAGTAGAAAATGCTATATGATGGATCCAATATGGCGGAAAGATAGACAAAAACATGTACAGAACGGACATATGTGATTATTACCCATATAATACGTATACTACATAACGGGGCGAGGAGGAGTAGGTGATGCTTTACAATAAACAGGGATTGTGCTCTGCTTTACAATTATGCCTAGTTTGAAGTACGTAATAAAGTTAAGCTTTTGTAGCTCACATGAAAGTGTTATTATACGAACGATATAATCATATGTAGTAATTATTTTATTACTAACTCCTTTCCCTTCCCCCGAAGAGATCAGCGAGGATCGGCACATGTTATTTTACATATCCTTGAAAAGCTCAAGGTGTAAATGACATTCATTTTCTTCTTTCGACGAGCCCATTTGCCATAACTGCAAGCATAAAGAATCCTGCATTACATGTTCTTACGTACCGTGCAACACGTGTTTCTTTTACCTCTAGCATTATTATTAGTCATTCTACACTCTTCCTCTCATCCTCTTACACGTATGTTACGTACAACAGTGCATCCCTAGCTGTACAATTGTAAATGACATAATGTGAGACCAGAAAGGCAGTTGTAAAAGCATAAATACATATTTTCACTGGCATTGCAATGTTTGGGTAGAATAGCATTATTTGGCAATTTGTCCGCCATCTTGCATCCACCATTTTGAATTTTACCTTGTATTATCCGATTCATACATAACGACGTCGAATATCTCAATATACTCAATTTCAGATACATAGCTTTTTGTTTTGTAATTTGTATCCGCCATTTTAATTTGTATACATTTGATTTCAGATTCGTATTCAGCTATTTTATCCATGTTTTCCGGTGTTCTGGTGCGTGCCTTGTTCGAATCTTTAAATGGTCCCCATGCCCCTTACAGGGCTCATATAAGCGAGACATTTCTCACTTGATGTGTACTCAATGTGACCTTTCCAACCCGATGTGACATTTTGTTTCGATCACATAAGTGGTAGCTAATAACTTTGCAAAGATTAATGACGGTTCCTGCTGTGCATGACTACCAGTGCCCCCACAAAAAAAGGTAACGTTTAGGCAAATTGTCGAAAGAACGGTTAAAGTAAAATCACCTTGAATCTCTTAACATACCACAAGCACTAAACAATCTATTGCACGCTTGTTTCCGTGTTGGACTCATATCATTACTTCTTACAGATTGTCTTCGGTTTTGTTGAGAAAACTACAGTGGATGGTCAGTGCACATTTAAAGGTGACAATACTAGTGATTAGAGATGATAATATATTGGATACCGCTTTCGTAGGGATACAGGTTAGCAGAAAAATTCAGTCTGTGTTCGCACTTGCTATAAGTATTCCACATCTAACATTCACTTAAGTTGACTACTAAGCTATATACCTGGTCTTCATTCAGAAAAGTATGAATAATTCATCGTAAGTTTGTGATATTCTCAATACTATCATAGGGTTTGAAGTGGATATTTTCCGTACTTCATATTTAAATGAGATCGCGTATGTCCACATATACTTAGTACATTATAGTGTGCTCTACTCAGTATAAATTTATATCTGGCTTTAGGACTCACAATCTAAGCTCTTTGTGGTAAAATAATTAGGCCGTATCTCCAATGAGGATTCTCAAAATCGGGTTATCAAATCATGGAGGTGGAAGTTTATGCTTCTAATTGTAAAAGAGTTGCCTTCAAGACTAAGTCCTAAAAAAGGATCCTAGATACTTGCAAGTGCTCTTAGGTCTGATTAGTTTTCCTGCTTTTTAATCACATACAGGGTTGCAAATTAAAGGATAAAATTACTGTATGCATACAGCAGTCGGTTGACTATATGATATACTATCAAAGCATAATTAATATGCCGACAAATACTGTAATTTTAATTTCCAAATTTGATACGCGATCTATATTTCAACTGTAGAACTACTTTTAGAAAAGGAGAATGATCGAAGTAGTGGCAATATGAAAACTATAGTTAGAGTATGACGATTAACCATCTATTTTCAGTGTTTTGTTGTTTGACTGCCATGTCGAGTGTTCTGAAAACAAATCTTTGTTCAGAGAGCTTTATCGTAAACAAAAGTAAGATCGTATTAGATCTTCAAACCACTATTTTCTTTCTTTCATAAGTTTTATTAAGTTAATACACAAAAATTTGCACATCTGTAGCTGCTCCCAAAGGCCTGGAGAAAAGTGAAGTTGGGGAGTTATGACAATTTACCATATTTCACTGTTCAATATCTCCAATGAGCCTGGATAAAAAATCCAAATTTAGGGAATAGGGAATAGTTAGTCCTTTAGTATACCTTAACACACAACAATAGCGCGTTTTGTATTCTTGGGTAGAAGGGGATCAAAGCATTAAGGAATGATGTCATATTCTACGAGGTGTTTTGCTCACAAAATCAAGTGGAAATTCCTTGTAAAATAAAGTAGGATGAACTGTTTATTTAGTCAAGGTTCTCTTGCTTGTTTCTTTCCTCTACTTGAGACTGTGTTATGACACCCATAGCAGCACTGGTGAAGATAATGAAATGAAATATTTGAGTTTTACATCCCACGCTTATGCTGGCTAGGCTAAAGGAGACGGTGATGATGAGATATGAATGAAATGTTGAAATGAAGAAAGTGGGAGGAAACGGGAGAACCTCGAGGAAAACCATGCACACTGTGTTTGTCCAGTTGTCCTTTTGTTTGATCTACATTGACCGGTCGTTGTTTACAGGGAGCGAGTGTTTATTAACTGGGGAATATAGATCTAACGAAAGGTCAAAGGATAAAATGACTGATATATATTCCTGAAATTAGTTTGAATCAAGGTTTAGCATTATAGACCCCTTCGGACCAGTTGTTGTTTTTAACTGAACTAGAACAAAGTCGAAACAACCATTAGAAAGATCCATTCTGCAATACTTTCTTGAATCTACCAGTTGTTCGTCTGGACACAATTAAAAGAAAAATACTTATCGATATTACTAAACTGTGGCGGAGTGTCTAATTTAGTTCCCTTATTCAGCTTCTTCAGATTATTTATATAGAAAGATAAATGAATAACTGCATTTTGAAGAGTATAAGAATCAATTGTCAGTTTTTGCGATGTTGGCCTTACTTAACAATTGCACCTGCCTCAGCTTTAAAAGTAAAATTCTGCCCGCTATTAACAACTAGGGCTGTTTTACAAAATCACACGATACGTAATCTGACTTTCTCTTTTAGATCGGCTAAGAAGGAATATGTGGCCCCCTAAGGTACGATGTTCATTGTACATTGTGATTACAGATTCGAACGTTACGCTAGTGATGATCTTTTCCAGTTTTAAATATATATTCAACACACTATTCTGGAAAGTGAGAAGATCCAATCCACAAGATCTCAACGGGTGGATGTTTATCAAATCTTGCTATAATTCCTTGTTCGCCACGCTGAATATTTACGTCACCCATTCATTCGCATCTCTCCCTCACAATTCCTTGCTATCGTATGTATTTTGCTATAACGGTAAGGAATTAAACTCCGTTTCAGCCTTGTATTTATGGATTATAATTCTGGGCATTTGGGATGTATTCTTTTGAAGCCCGTCACGTATGAAGGATGACGTTTCTTCGCCGATTACACTATCTGGGAATATTGGGAAGCAAGGATGTGGCATACGTGTTGGTTGGTGTGAATGATGAAATCCCAGGAAATCCCTCACTCAGATTGGTTAGACTGTAAACATTAAACACTTTTCAAACCGAATTCTTTGAGCGGCGGGAATAGAACCCGAGATTGCTTGCACCAAAAATGAAAACGTTTGCAATTATGTTACGCGGTGGCAGTTACAACCATGTAGTTTGATCTTGTATTGTGTTTGGAGGTGAGTTACAGTTCTATAGACTAAACAATAAATTTTTCCCTTTCACCAAGTGAAAGATGTACTTTGCTTACTTACCTTTGAAATGCAGGTCTCCAAGTTTATTTTTCCTCTTCGCCCATTAACCTTAGATCTTTAGCTTATTTTTCTTCCTTTCATAGCAAACTCCACCTTTAGGTGTGTAACTTTAAGGCTCTTACTGTCATATAATAAATGTATGGTTACCCTTAAGGGGGCAGACTACTAAAAGCTAACAATTTTTCAAAAGCTAACAATTTTTCTTTTGCCAGTTTTTCGTAAACGAAAAGAGATAATGAAATGTAACTTACCTCAATAATCAGATAGTGTTAATCCGCAAATACGATTCGGAAGACTTTTCAGTGTTTCCATCCGTAGAAATTGAAATAATGTGACCAGAATTTGAATTACTCCAAAATCTGGGTTAAGGCAACGACTATAACAATGAACTCAACGGTAATTGATGACTTATCATGCTATCTATGTTCTTTAATAACTGCTTTTTAAATAATATTTTATTTATTTTGCAATAACGTATGTAAGTGTGCCATGCAATGCGGATAAGGGTTAAAAGAGAGTTCCTGTGGCCCAGCATTTTTTATCTTTTTTGCTTAAGATTTAGGCTTCGATGATCTGTGTCCAATAGCACCACTTTTGATTTCTGGAAACGACCACTCCAAGGTCAAATTAAGGGTCAAGAATAAAGAGTAAGGAAATTTGGGTGATGTGGACCAGTGATAGACTGCGATAAAATGAATGCCATTCGATTCTTATTCACATATACATGAATAATTGACATGCCATATTCAGGAAAATTCAATTTTGTTCCGCAAAATTAACGAAAATTCAAGATAGAAATTTGTAATTTCCGTTAATTTTCGGGGTCAAAATAGAATTTTCATGAAAGTGGAACACTAGTTATTCATGTACGTGTAAATACGAATTGAATGACACCCATTTAGATCTACTCGATCACAGTTCCAAATTGCTCAGAATCCCGGATTTTCAGAGTCAAAATAGAATTTTCGAGAAAATGGCATATCAATTATTCATGTACGTATGAATACGATACCCATTTTGTTCTAGTCGATCACTGGTCCACATTGCCCAAATGGTCCCACTTTTTATTTTTGACCCCTAATTTGACCTTGAAGCGGTAGTTTCCAGAATTCAAAAGATGTACCATTGGACACAGGTAATCGACGTCTACATTTTAAACTGAAAACAAATACGAAAACGGAAAATACGTTGTGTGGCGCACGGTGACTCCGTAAAATATTACTCAAAAGGTTATATCCAACAAATGCAATGGCAGACGTGCGCCAGACAACGAGGATAAGATTTGTAGTTCTCACTTATTCAGTTAAATTAATCATCCTTAAGTTTCTTGGACGTCATTAAGATAACAAAGCAGATTTCTTGTTAATTTTCTCGTATTCAGTAGATAACTTCATTTTTCGAGAATCAAGTAAGCGAGCCACAACGTGAAATTCAGAATTATGTATCAAAAAATTGATATACTATTTATATAATGATTTTATTGAAAAAATGGCACGACTAACCATTATTTTAAGAAATTGCACGTTCATTAAATTTAATGTCATATACTGGTAACTTACCTTTGTTCACTTTTAGTTGGGAAAATATGTGTTAGTCATTGCTTTGAAATTCAACAGAACCATAAGTATTGACGAACACATGCTAGCTTCACTAACTTATTTTTCGTTTTAACATTGTTTATGTATTATAGGATCTTCCTCCCTGCTCATTTTTTCGTTTTATCTTACATAGCATCCTTCTCTCAGTATAAGGGTCCTTCATAGACGATAACACAATGCCTTTACCTCTCTTGTTCCTATTCATATTACTATTATTTTCCAAACATTCATTTTGGTATTTTCCGATAGGTTTTCGTGTTGCTCTTGCGTAATGTTCATGTTTACTTTAAGCTCGCGTTTCTTCGTTTTATGTCATCTTTTCCGTGCCCTTTGTTTTCATAACAGGATAGCTTATAACACTAGAAACAAAAAAGGAGTATTTATTCTATGATTGAACACAGATAAGACACGCCGTATAAAACCGTAACAACATACAAATAAACGAGCCACACATAAAAAACAAGATAGAAACAGCAGCAACTATATCAATAAATAATAAAGCGATAAAAAGTAGTCGATGTAACTTGTTATCTTACTATAACCTTCCAGTATGTGCCCTGTATAAAGTACAATTATAGTATTTCTTTCGCTGTAAATTATGTCAATACTATATCTTACCCAATTTAGACCTTCGCCGACCAACTACATTGGTGCTAGCTTCCTCTGCTTCGTTGAAGTAATAAATTGCAACATCAACAGTAACGTGAAGTGTCCTCATTTACCTAACACGCTCGTGTATTAATGGCACTGTATATTTCATACAAATTTGATTCATTATATTTTGTTGAGGCAACAATCTGGGTGTGAATAAATATACGTCATATGACCTTAATTAGATGATGTTTTAATATGTCATGATTTATGGAGACTCCCATTTTTATCAAGAATATAATGCATATTAACAAATATATCATAAATACTGAAATATATCGCTGATTATTAGTACTCCTTCTTTTATGTTTTGTTGGTTTAACTTAATGCAATAATACAAAACAAATTGTGGGAAAACAGGATTATACAGGGTGTTACAGAATTTTGACAATTTATTCCTCACACCAAAGAAGAAGAAAAATTCTTATGGAGTTGTGGTCGGAAGTGCAAAGTTTCGTAATTATAGAGTGGCGAAAACAAAGAAAAAAAATTTCAAATATCTATAGTTTCATTACTATAGTTCCAATATATTGTAGTCTGGTCAAGACTAGTGTTGTAAAGGCCTAAAAAATCCCAGAAATTTTGGGTAAAAAGCCAGTTTTTACACCGTTTGTTTCCCGAGCTTGGGAAAAACCGAAAAAGTTGGAAAAAATTGGAATTTTAGAATATTTTGCTGCATTATGCTTTTAAAATGAAAACGGTCTTATATTGACTAGTTTACAGTCAAGATCATTGAGTAGTTATGTTTCTTGTATTTATTTATTTATTTATTTATTTATTTATTTTGCACCTATTACAGGGCATAAACCCCAATTACAATAGGCTTACAAAAAGTGAAATATAAAAATGTCGTAAATAGAACAAAAATACATAGATTCATACAAAATAAGTAAATTAAAGTTACAATAAGAGAAAAGAAAAGGAGAGAATTCCATACCTTCTTTACAAGTTATCTCCATTAACATGGGATTTCATAATCCAAAATAATAATATAAATACATACATTCACATGCACATACATACATACACACACACACACACATACACATATATAGATTCATACAAACATACATAGACACACACATATATACATATATATACATGTATACATATAAGTACACATGCATACATACACATACAAACATACATACATATAGATAGAGTATTTCTAAGAAGAACAGGGAATGTGTTAATCTATACTAAAACTAAATGAAATCATAATGATTAACTAGCGAGTCTAGGATATTATACGCAAAAATTCATATAAATGTAAAACCTAAAAAGAAAACATCATATTGTTTATTACCCTTGGAACCACCAGGACATTTCATTATAAAACAATAACATCATCTATTCAAGGGTTGCAGAGTCAATATTCTATTTGTTTCATTAAACTGGACCAAATTTGATAATTTTCTTTACTATGTTGATATACATGAGAAAAGGCATCGCAAAATCTACATCTGTATTCATTTTTATAATATTATTATATCTTTTACATAATCTAATTACAGGAGAATTTGAATGAGCTACTGAATATGATCTTTTACAACAAAACGGAGGTCTCATTCGTAGAGATTTGTTGTTGATATTAAAATAAAACAATTTGAGAAACTCTGGATTATCGATTATTCCATTTACAGACTTATGGAGGAAAACAAGTTCCATAAAATGCCTTCTATCACTCAAAGATATGAAGTCAAACCTTTTTAGCAACGCTGAATAAGATACATTTTCTTTGTACGATGATCTTTTATATGTTTTATAGTACAAGTATCTCAAAAATTTATTTTGTACTCTTTCAATTTTCTTATTGATTGGAGTAGGGAAATTTTGTGGCAACAAATATATTTGCACCACTACTTTAAAGTTAGCACCGTCATAGAATGGAGTTATGCCAACAAAAGAAACTAAAATATAATCCTAGTTAGATTAATTAATATAGACGCATTTAAACTATTTTAAGTAATCTTATATGGTAAGGAAGTATTAAAATAACAAGGCCAGAATAATTTAACACCAGCATGTTAAAATTAAATATATTTTATGGAGTATTTTCCTTGTGTTGTGTAAAATTTTCGGAAATTTTGAACCCATTAGAAAAAAATCTTTTGTTCTGGAATATTGACAAAACCCGGAAAATATAATTTAAAAACTATTTATTCGCCTGATGCTAATCTTATTTGCTGTAACGTGTCTGCAGCAAATATACAACGTATTTCGCTAGCAGCAAAATACTTGAAGCAACATCTTTCAATTTTACTTTTTAGTTTGCTGATTTCTGGTAAAAAATTCTCTTTATTATTTGTATATTTTTCGAATAACTCAAAAAGAGAGACGATCTTATTTACATATACACACATACACCGCACAAATGCGTAAATTTGAGCAGCGAGAAATATATTAAATTTAACATGTGAAACATCCGTTCGTTATTATTAAAGAGTAGTAGAATACCCGTTTTTCATACGGGGAGGTTACGTTTCATTTTGGTCAACAAGGGCACAAAAACCGTCACCAATGTACTTAGTGAGCCCAAAAACTATGAATTCGACACTAAGATCAGTCATTTTCAATCACTTTTACATATCACCCTTCCCCTTTAGGAGTACTAATGTGAACTGAATTTGGATTTAAACGGCATCCTAAGTGTTAATGTTCATCTCAGAAGGCCCAACAAAAAAAAAATTATTTGCCGCTAACATCGGTCATTTTTGATAATTTATATATATATATATATATATATATATATATATATCTGCCCTCTCCCCGCCCCCAAGTTACGAGGATGAATTATGATTTAAACGATATCGGAAATGCAACTGTACATTTCAGTGAGCACAAAAACTATGGATTCGATCACTTACAATCATATTTATATACCTTCCGGACCCCAAGTTGCGGCGATGAATTTGGATTTAAACGCCATTGGAAATGTCACTACTCATCTCAGTGACCCCGAAAACTAAGGGTTTGACACTAATATCAGCCATTTTGAGTCATTTTTATATATCTCTTCCTATCCAAGTCGCGGGCCTGAATTTTGATTTAAACGGCGTTAGAAGTGTCACTGTTCATCTCAGCGGCGCCAGAAACTATGGATTTACAGTAATATTGATCATTTTGCACCATTTTTTATATATCTCACCCCTCCTCTAATTTGCGGGGATAAATTTGGATTTAAGCGGCATCGAAAGTGTCACTATTCACCTCAGCGACCCCGAAAACTATGGATTCGACACTGATATCGGCTATTTTCGATCATTTTATACATCTCCGATTCCCTCAAGTTGCAGTGCTGAATTTGAATTTAAACTTCATCGCAAATGTTACTGTTCATCTCAAAAATCCCTAAAACTATGGATTGGGCAGTAAGATCGGAAATTTTCAATATATATTACCGCACTTCCTTCCTGCAAGTTGCACCTTCAAAGTGAAACGGTAAAATCCATCCTAGGCCCAAACCTCATCTATGTTCAAAATTTTTATCGATATCAGTCTAGTGGTTCAGGAGTTGTTACAAATATAGCCACTTTCATTTTTATATAAGATAATATGCCGCACTAGAAAATAGGGATTTGTTTACATATAAAGTTTTGTATATGTATAAAGTTTATATTAAATCTGCATTTGAATAATTATTAATAGTAATTATATGTCTTAGTGCATGAGTATTAGTGAAATTTGCCTAAAAAGTAATTTGGTTAAAACTAACAAACTCTCAGTTCTGTAATTAATGTACAACCAGGAGTAAACAATTAAAAGGCACACAAAGGAAACGAATGAAGATTATTAATTTTCAAGAATAATTACAACAGTTTTATTTTCGAGTGCTTCTTTTTTCGCAATATTGAAATTTCACAACTTATTTTATATTCACAATAGTGAAATTTCTCAATTTTTGATACGTTTGAAAAAGAAAACGGTTCTATTACTAGTAATTTGTTATTTTCCCAATTTTTCCATTTTTTCCGGAAAGAAACCGCAAGAAAACGGCTTTTAACCAGCAGGTTCAAAATTTCCGGAAATTTTACATCACTAGTCAATACGTCACTGATGAACTAGTATGTGAATTATCCAAAATCCATCTTTCCAAACCTTCGGTACTTACACGATCATTTTAGAAAGTCTGTTTGGGAGCACTTGAGCATTGTCCACCTACCTCTCTAAAAATTAGTATGCAAGTACTGGAGCTTTATAAAATATGGATATTTGATTAGTTCAGATAATAATTGCTCAGTGATGTCTTGACCCGTCTACGGCAGGTCACATAGTAATGGAGTTTTTAACTTTTAAAATTCACTTTTTTTACATTTTCGGCACCCTATAACTCTGACACTATCCACTTTTGAACACATATAAACTTCTTTCTTATTTTCATGTGAGGCATCTCTTTCCAAAATATTTTAACACATTCTTGTAACACCCTATAGATGACAAATAACAAGTAAATGCCAATAAAAGTGGTAAATAATGGCAAAATTAACACAATGGCTCTGTTATCCTAGTTGAGATAAATTTTGAGGCATGCCTGATGCTACCTCAATTCCATTGGATTTGCATGTAAATTTTTTAAAATGGTAGTCGATTAAACAAGTTCCTGCAATGGTTTTCATGGGTTGAAATAAATATAAATATTGATTGCATATGAAATTATGTTAATTGAAAGTTTCTTAGAAGTTCATACGCTCACGAAACCACTTATCTGAAAGTTTAATACAATAAAAACACTGTTTATTTTTTCATATTAGTGTCAATTATCTTGCATAAAGATTTGCTAATAGTTAAGAAACACTCAATACAAATTCTGAATGTACTTAGATATTTTTTTGTTTTGCGCATAGTAATGTGCACGACAGAAATTTCAGTGTAGCAGTGTCTGTATGACGTACTGGATTTTGAGGTTTCAGGCAGTTATGGCAACCTGATGAGTTATAGAATCCCATTTCCAGAGTCAAAAAGTCTCATTTCGCTTTTAAATTTCTCACGTTTTAATAATTGCAAGATAATAATAACCTACGTAAATGAAACTATTCGATCTTTCACGATTGTAAAATAGTTTATGAATAATTATTTCCTTAATCTAAAAGAAGTGTATCCTTTCATCAGATAAACTGTGTCTCCTATTTTAATCACTATTATCACTTGTGCCATTGCTAGTTTGGGAACGATAGTACAAAATTTCACTCTGCACATATTTTTGAAGAATGTTCTGAAATTTGTTTCTCTTTTGATATTGTTCTTTCATTCATTACTTTTTTTTATCATTTTGTATTTTTTCTTTAAACACCAGAGCACAAGTTTCGTTCTTTACTGTCTCATTTGCTACTATTACGCTACTTCATCAGTAGCGTAAACGTTTTTCATTAAAAAAATACAATCCGATCATTAACACTAATTTCACACTTATTATTTTCCATACCTTCGGCATATTCTTACCGTGGATTTAATAAAGAAAAATCCCACAAACGTTGCGAGTTTCAATGAAAATTATCTTTATTTTCTCCGGAAAAATTAATATTGGAACTTCCAAAGAAATGGGATTTTCTACACGGGTTGGTATCACTAGCCGGCAGGAGAATTTTAAATTATGTTTATTTTAGCAATAGATACCTGACACAATTATCTCGGTCTAGTTCGTAAATTCAGTCAGTTCGTTAGCATCTTAACGAATAACACAACTTTATCCGTTGCTATGCACATAGCTATCCATTTACGGGTAAATACATCCTACACATTTAAAATGATAGTTTAGAATTCTTTTTTGGGGGAAATATAACTTGAGTGATTGTCTTATGCAAGTTCATTAATAGAGTCAGTCCGTTAGCATCTTAACATTTAACGGTAACTTTAACGGGTGCTATAAATATATCTATACCCTATACATTTAAATTCCTGTACATTTAAATTTAAATTTAGGATTCTTTATTAGGGGAAATGTATAGTGTGAGTGATTGTCTTAGGCAAATTCATTAATAGAATCAGTTCGTTAGCATCATAATAGATAACAGCAACCTGAACGGTTGCTCTCCATATTGTAGCAGGACTCGATTTTCGAGGAAAATAATTTGTATATTTTGATTCTATTTTATGTTTATGTCACAAAATCATTTATTGAGGTTATGGGAATTAAATGTTGTATATGCGAGTAAATGCAAGCTGCACAAAGTTGCTAATGTTTGTGTCAGCAGTTTATTGTAAACACGTGTGTACAAGAATGTCATCGTTGAGAGTCTGGCAATGTAGGAAGGAAATGTTGACAATGTGTCTATCCTCACATTAGCCAGATTCTAGAAATTGTATAAAGTGAATCTGTAAGATTTCACGAATTTCATGAGATTACGGATGTACGGAGAATTGCTTAGAATCGGGAAATCAGAACGTGTCGAGGATTGCAATTTTGAGTTTTGACACATGGAAGGAATTTGTCTCTCCATGTGAAAACGGTGTTGCACGTGCTGCAGCAGACGAAAAAGCAGACGACGGTGGTTGGACAACGCCAAACAAAACCGGAGGACGAGAAGGTTTTGGAGAGTTCTTGAAGAGAGTTCGGGAACAGTCTTTGAAGAGTCCTTTGAGAGTTCGTAGAGATTCGACCGTGGACAGTACTTCGAGATTTGATAGGAAGTCTATAGTAGAGTCTATGATCAAGTTACAGTGATCATTCTTTGGTTCGAGTTTGGAGAACCAAGTTCTATTCGAGAATCAGCCAGATGACAGGAGGAGAAAATACTTCATATTCCAAATCATCCTAACAACGTAGAACGTCACGCAGAGAGTAGCATTGGAACGGAGTCATACTTCAATGCTCATTTCGTCTTTCATCAACTAGGAGATTCAGCTTAAAGGAGCCGAGTTCAACGCCGGAACAACGAGGGAAATACACCAGTTCATCCAGGTATGTGTAGCACCGATTCAGTATTCAAAAGCTCAATACTTGACCGTTTCTGTACTCGTCTGGCAAAATGAATCTTAATATCCATCATTACTAACGTTCTGAAATCTTACAGTTTACTCATAAACATAACGAAATACAGTGTTTTATTTTAATGAAGTGGACGTATTATGATTTAATTTATCCCCAAATGAGAAACCTCTCGCAAGTAAATATCAGTGTTTGTCCCACTCATTCTAGATGGTGAGTGGAAGGCGCCTAGTTGCACTCAACTTTGCATCCCCAATTAGGCACTGAGTGGCTAGGTTGTCATGGCGGAGATGATCTGGGTCTTTCTCAGAAAATAAGTTTAAGCGCTCGTAAATTTAAGCAATAGTAAATAATTAAGCCCTCCCTTCCCACCCATGTTGGAGACGCTGGTGGCTTACGCCTAGGTAACGGTCTCAGTAGATTTAAAGAGTAGTGAATTATGCGATTTCAGAAAATTTAAAACAATAGTAAATTTAAAAACCCTCCCAACCCGCCCATTCATGGTGAAGTATGTTAAATTAGTAATTTATATATTTGTAAATGAAACCCACCCATCCCACCCTCACTTTGATTACGTATAAAAGTATAACAAGTGTTACGACTGAGTTCGATTCTCGTCTCTATAACAGGAATGTGTTTCAGTGATATTTTTAAATTAAATAACGTATTACGTTAACGAAACATAGTAATTACATGGTAGTTTGTTTTATAATATTCTGGTTAATAGTAGTAACACATACAGTGACAATATATTACAAGTTTAGAATAATAATAATAAGAGAAAGAAAAGTAGTGAAATAAGTTTGTTGTTACGTTCTGAATACAGAGAACGGGATGCATGTATCAGGCAGGTTTTGCGGAGTGAACGACGATTGTCGCTCAAGCGCTTAAACACGAGTATGGCCGATTAGACACGACGGCGCACGATTGTTCATTTTACGTCAAGTGCCGCACGAATTATTTGCTCCGTTTCGAGGTTACGAGCAGAGCAGGGAGAATAACAAAGACAAAGCAGTTACTGTGTAAAAGAATAAATATAACCTATATTAATCTTGAAAGTAAACTATTTAGTGCTCAATTAGGAGAAAATAGCACGAATATCTTACAATGCTATCACTTAAGAATAATCACGGGGTTCACTACCCAGTGTTAAAAGACAATGGAAAGCCAGTGTCGATGTTTTCTAAGTCTAGATATTATTGTTTAGACCTAGGAGTACTAAAACACTTCACAGAATATGCTCCAACGTATAGCAATAACAAAGAACAAGTATTTAGATGTAATGTCTTAGGTTACGCATATAAGCATTATTATTTAATAGAGTTCTCGGAGAGAAATTTTAGTATAGAGGATTTGGTAGAATTAGGTTTCCGAAGGCATTATTTGTCAGTTTTAACAGGAATAGCTGAAACCAATACGTTGATTAGAAACGCTGTATTTTTCGCAGTGAAAGAGGATCCGATTAAGTATAAAATATGTGCGTTGTTCTCAAGTGGTGCTAGTCAAGATGTAGTAAATAGATGGTTAGAAAGATTTAGGCTTAAATTTAATTGTACTCAGGCTGTCAGAATCTCTGACTTTGTAACAACATTAGCACAGTACGAAAAACAAGCAAGAATAGTTGTAGCGAGTGATAAATCTTTATTGGATTTAGCTGCATTCGCAAAATTTTTCAAGGAGAGGACACCTTGGTTATCAGCCTAAAGATGACTAAGAGAGTAGAAATTTTGTAAATAGTATTATTACTAGTATTTAAAGGGGACATATAGATATAGGATATAAGTTTAGTGTACACATATTCCAGTTTATTAGTTTGGTGATCAGTTCAATTAGTAAAATAAGTGTAGAAGTAAGCATGATATGAGTATAATTAGTGATATAATTATAGTTTTAAGAAATAAAATCTGACTATCTATTGGTTTTATTGAATTATGTCTTTATGGCATATAGTTTTAATGTAATTTTAATAGTGACGTAATAAAAAGAATAAAAGTAGGAAAGACTATGGAGAAAAGAAAAGCAAAACAAAGAAAATGAAATATGAATGATTTTGTGATTAGTTTTGCATTAGGAATTTAGATGTAAGAAAAGGCAAGAATGAAAAAAAAAACAAGAAATGAATGATGCAATTGATGTAGATTTAATCTAGACATAAGTTAAAATTAAGAAACCCTGATAATTAGGCAAACCTTTCATTAGGGGAAACTCTAATTAGGAAGGAAATCCCATTCTCGTCGAGTTAAAATTGGGCGATTACCGAACGTCGATGAGAATATTTTATTTATTATGCAACATAAGTCTTCCGTGATTGTTGAAAAGAGACACAGGAGTTGACTCGTACATCACGTGTAAAGCCGTGAAAATTTTTTTGGTGGAGATATCCTTCATTTTTAGCTAATCCCTTAGCGTAAGATTAAAATTAAGATAGTAATAATTAGCGAGTAAATCATTCGATATTCTAGGGAATACTAGGATAGTCAGAAGAGAGAGAGATGTTAGTAATACATCTAAAATATAGAAGAAATAGAATATAGTTATATTCTTCTAGTTAGAATGTAAGAATTGTCTAGATTAATCGGTTCATTTGTGTTAGTTAGGAAGAAAGAGGAAAAGAGTTGGATTTAGGAATGTGAGTATTGAGAAGAAGGAAATTTTAGTAGAAGATAGATTTAGAAAGTAAACAATGAAAGACGTTAGACGTAAAGAAGTAAGCAACAGTAGATTTATAACATAGACTAAAATTAATAATAAATGTGGATAGAGAGAAGAAGAGAGAAATAATAAATAATGAATAATGTTTAATAAGTAAATAAGAGTAAGAAAATAGAAGTAAATAATGAGTTTATAGAATAAAGCATGCATCGACGAATAGATTTATAGAAGAATATTTATGCATGAGTTAGCGCTAAGAGTACTCCAAGAGAATATAAGAAGTAGATATATATATATGAATAAAGCGCAAGAAGAATAGTGAAAAAAAAGAAAAAGAAGTGTTATCGGGGACATGCAGAGGATTTTCCTGCAGAAGAGAAGCCCTGAACAGATTTAGTACTTATTCGAGTTGGAAATATGAAGTAGTTTTAGACTTTCTTTGAAAGTAATCCTTCTCACACGCTATAGGCCCTGTCGGCATTGTTAAAATAATTTAATAATTTAATATTTTAATGTACTTATAAGTATAGAATAATAAGTTAATAAATATATGATAAGAAGATTAATAGTAATAAATAATAAAATGAATTGTTGACCTAGTGAAATTGTTATGGAAATGGCCATCCTAGACAACGTAATTAGGCGAATAAGTAAATAAGTAAATAATATAATAAATAAGTAGTCTATGGTTATGATCTAGGAGAATAAATAGTCACGTCTTCAATATTGATGAAAAAAAAATAGGGAATCACGTCACGATAGTTCTATCAAATGCAAGTATGAAGAAGAATCAAGTTTTAAAATTTTGAAAACCGGTCAGATTTTTAGAAAACCATGTATATAAATGTGCTAGCTGTAGCCAAATTTTGATTGAGATGATACGGCAAGTCAGGCTGCCGTATTTAACAACCAAAGCCTACAGGATTTTTAGGAAATGGAAAATCCATCATTTTCTCTGAATCGCAATCAATTTTTGTATGCAGTTAACAAGTGTTAGGGATAATAATAATTATAGGTTAAGAATAAGTAAATAGTCATAGTAATTAAATATATATTCGCGTGTAATTTTTGTACTTACCCATATAGATAATCCAGTAAATAGTCCATTGTGTAATCCTGTGTAATGTCCATAAAGTAATTATATCCATTTAAGTATTTATCACGTATTAATCAATAATATTTTCACTTTTAAACATTTTTCACTTTATAATATTTTTAATTTTAATATATCACATTTTAAATATTTTAATCACGAACGGATATGCCAGATTGGTAGAGTAATGGTTGAGTACTAGTATGAGCCTTGAATATCGGTTACACTACTGCAGTGCATGAGATCCCGCACGAAATCCCGAAAGTGAACATCAAGAATTGGAACAATTTTAGTGAGCCGAAAAACATTCGACACGGATAAAAGCATTCACGTACTACGTGTGACATCGTTGTATTATAAATTATAGTGTTTTAAAACTAATAACGCAATAATTGCTACGGAATATTAACACTCGATGTTATCCAGTCAACAGTGACGCGCGAATAGAAAGGCAGGAAATACAAGTTAGGTTAACCTTGATGCACTTGATTGAAAACTGATGATCTTGCAGTTACTATGCTGGAAGGATCTACATGATATCCAACGCCCTGCGGCTAGATTATATTTCCGTTTATGCTAAAATATCAGTGAATAAAATTTTGATGAAAATAAAACAATTATATTTTTAAGTTTTTACAGTGCAAATGTGAATATATTAACTAACTATGATCTGAAAACTATGTTACAAGTTCTTTGTTTTAGATTTCCATTCACATAGCGGTGGAAATAAATGAAGTTGATCCAGTACTGATACGGCCAATAAATTCATTGGTTGGCACGTATGGACAGACAGAGTAGTGGAAGTTTTTGGTAACTTGACACTCTAAAAGCGTTGTCGCTAAGAGAAGATAATTCAAGAGTACTTGCAAAATAACATATATGTAATTATGCACAATCATTCTTGACCAAATGTGATGAGCAAGTAGTTCTGCGAAAACTCACTAGATGTCGTGAGGATATACTTTGCTACATTACATTTGAAGTTTTGTATTTTATAATTATAGGAATTAAGGAAAAAAGAAAAAGAAGATTAAAAATTCAAATATATATATTTTTGAATAATTTTAGGTGAAAGAATATTCATTACTATTTATATAATTATTCTGCATAATAATACATGTTTTATTTTATTTCAAGTTTATATTTATCTTTCAATATTGATTCAGTTTATATGATGTACAGGGTGTTTATGGAAAATCGCCCTCTTACGAGGTCTACCTTGGATTGCGAGGCAACCAAGTTTTTAAGGGGGGCAATGTAGCAGGACTCGATTTTCGAGGAAAATAATTTGTATATTTTGATTCTATTTTATGTTTATGTCACAAAATCATTTATTGAGGTTATGGGAATTAAATGTTGTATATGCGAGTAAATGCAAGCTGCACAAAGTTGCTAATGTTTGTGTCAGCAGTTTATTGTAAACACATGTGTACAAGAATGTCATCGTTGAGAGTCTGGCAATGTAGGAAGGAAATGTTGACAATGTGTCTATCCTCACATTAGCCAGATTCTAGAAATTGTATAAAGTGAATCTGTAAGATTTCACGAATTTCATGAGATTACGGATGTACGGAGAATTGCTTAGAATCGGGAAATCAGAACGTGTCGAGGATTGCAATTTTGAGTTTTGACACATGGAAGGAATTTGTCTCTCCATGTGAAAACGGTGTTGCACGTGCTGCAGCAGACGAAAAAGCAGACGACGGTGGTTGGACAACGCCAAACAAAACCGGAGGACGAGAAGGTTTTGGAGAGTTCTTGAAGAGAGTCCGGGAACAGTCTTTGAAGAGTCCTTTGAGAGTTCGTAGAGATTCGACCGTGGACAGTACTTCGAGATTTGATAGGAAGTCTATAGTAGAGTCTATGATCAAGTTACAGTGATCATTCTTTGGTTCGAGTTTGGAGAACCAAGTTCTATTCGAGAATCAGCCAGATGACAGGAGGAGAAAATACTTCATATTCCAAATCATCCTAACAACGTAGAACGTCACGCAGAGAGTAGCATTGGAACGGAGTCATACTTCAATGCTCATTTCGTCTTTCATCAACTAGGAGATTCAGCTTAAAGGAGCCGAGTTCAACGCCGGAACAACGAGGGAAATACACCAGTTCATCCAGGTATGTGTAGCACCGATTCAGTATTCAAAAGCTCAATACTTGACCGTTTCTGTACTCGTCTGGCAAAATGAATCTTAATATCCATCATTACTAACGTTCTGAAATCTTACAGTTTACTCATAAACATAACGAAATACAGTGTTTTATTTTAATGAAGTGGACGTATTATGATTTAATTTATCCCCAAATGAGAAACCTCTCGCAAGTAAATATCAGTGTTTGTCCCACTCATTCTAGATGGTGAGTGGAAGGCGCCTAGTTGCACTCAACTTTGCATCCCCAATTAGGCACTGAGTGGCTAGGTTGTCAATATATCTATATATTTGCAGGTAAGTATATCCGATACTTTTAAAATTTAAAATAAGTTTAGAATTATTTTTTAAGGGGAATGTATAGCGTGAGTGACTTCCTTACAGTTAGGCAAGTTTATTAATAGATTTAATCAGTTACCATCATAAGGGATAACGGCAATATTTACGGTTGCTATCCATATACCTATACATTTGCGGGTAAATATATACTATATGTTTAAAGTAAGTTTTGAATTATTTTTTAAGGAGGAATATATTGCTTGAGTGGTTTCCTTAGGAAGTTCATTAATAGAGTCTCTTAGTATCTTAACGGATAGCGCCAACTCTGGAGGCGATTTTCTGTATCACATACATACAGAGCGCAAAGTTTCGAATTCTGCTTTTTGTTCTTTGCAATAGGTAGTTAGGGCGATTATCTGGGCTGAGTTTTTATGGAGTAAATCCGTTAGTGTAATAACGACTAGCGGAGACTGGCAGCTATCAAAGTATCCCATATCCCGCATATGAAATGGAATTTTTCAACTCGGCTTTTCTGCATTGTATGTCTTTGTGGACGGTGAATTTGTGAATGGTGACTGTCCATTAACATCTTAAGGGATAACGGTAGAATGCTATCTTTATCCCATACATGTAGCCTAAGCGGAATTTTGAGTTATGCTTTTGACATAGATTAATGAAACAGTTATTCGCCTGAATTTTTTAATGGAGCCAATCCATTAACTTCTTAACGGATAACGGTGGTAGTATATATCCCATATTGCGTACATGTAAGTAACATTGTGAGTGTTGTGTTTCGTTGTATATATAGCTAGACCATTTTTAATTGGATTCAATATGTTAATGTATTAACGAATAACGGTGAATATTTATACACATACTTGTACTCAAAGGATTCAAAGGCCTTTCCTTTTCTCGTTTTACAACACCATCGTATAACAACATCAAATATATAATAGCCTGGTGTTTAAATAAGAAGTTTGAAGAATATGTGAAATTATACGAGATATCTATTTGACTCTTTACAGACACGTTGTTAGATATTAAACATATGGAATGATGAAAATTATTCCCATACGCTTCATAACATGAAAACCTAGATTGTAATTATCATTTCACACCAACTAACATTACCAAAACATGGTCTCCATAATAACTATATCCTGCATTTGGGACGCCAAATGTGTTATGAACTAGCTCCCACTAACACCCTCCATGCTCAGACGCCACTGTTTCAGCTTTGCTGTTGACGACTTTTAAGATGTGGTGTCAGGATCTTTTATTGCTTCAGCAAGACAGGCAACAGTAAACAGTATCTAAGGTTCAAAGAGTCAGGTGGTAGCATAAGAAAATTCTAATATAGGCGCAGAATTCTATGCGAGAAAATGTTCCATTTGCACACTCAAAGATCTGAGCCTGTGGCTGAGTAACGGAGTCGCCCATGTTCCCCTTTTTGAGCCGAGGGCAAGTATAGGTCCGTGGTAGAGATGGATGTTACGTTGCGGGAATCTAAAATCTCAACGCCTGGCAAAGGGATTTAAATGTTCCAGAACGTAATCAAAATGAACTATTTTGTACCAAAATTCTACAATGTTGTTAATTTCTAGGAGCTTTCCAATGATTGTGTATACATTATATGGTGTTGCAACATATATTGAAAAATAGAAACGTAAATACAATAACGATTACCAAAAGGTTAAATGACAACATAATGAATATTATTTACATACTATTGGCATTTGTTATGTACTTTTGTATTTGATTTGTGCATATACTTGCATGTACTAAGATTATTATTTAGGTCCGGTTAGTACGTTCTCTTTCAATAACTGTTCAGGTTAGTTTTCCTTCAATCTATTTATATGTAACTCGTTTTATCTTTAATTATAGGTAGCTCGTTTTGGTTTCTTGCATGTGCATATTTTGCAGTAATTCATTTTATTTCTATTTTATCTTCCAAATAGTGACTTGTACTACCCGACGTTCCTACGCTCATATACATCAAATATTCTAAGTTTATCATGCTTCTATAAATACACTTGGTCACTTATAGACAACTTCCATATTAACATACTTATCTCTTTCTATACTTCCATTTATATACATATCCATTTATATCGCATAAAAAGACCTACATTTTAAACCTTAATACTTTTCTCTTATTCTCAGTACAGTTGATGTATTTACTGAGCTATCTGAGAATTGTCATGACGCCATATTAATAGTTTAATTATACAACCTATGCAAGTTAAGCAGCAAGAAAAATCAAAACCGTTACGAAAAGCCACAAACACCATGATATCAATTCTACATACATCGTGTCCGACAATTATCTATACAACTTTACGACGTTATATTGAAAGAAGTTAATGTGATATTTACATGCGGTTTTTTGCATTCAATACAGAAAGTCTTAAAGTTTTTTTACCTGTTCAGTACACCTCTATGTGGGCACCATGTGTGATAAGAAGCACATCCAGACGAAAATCAATTTCAGCCCATGCGCGCTGCAGCAAATCATCAGTTATTGTCTGAAAAGCAGCAAGGATACGCTGCTTTAGCTGTTCAAGGCTTGCTACCTTCGTAGCAAAGATGATATCCTTAAGGTACCCCCACAGGAAGAAGTCCAGTGGTGTTAGATCCGGTGACCGCGGAGGCCATGATATCGGACCGTCGCGACCAATCCACCTATTGCGAAACATCTCATCCAGGTATTCTCGAACTTCCAAAGACCAGTGTGGCGGAGCTCCATCGTGTTGAAACAGAATGTTTAGTTGCAGATCCTCCAACTAAGGAATTACATAAAGGTGGAGAAAATCCAGATAGACCTGACCTGTGATTGAATTTTCAGCGAAAAAGAAGGGTCCAATAATGCGATTATACATTAACCCACACCAGACATTTACCTTAGGGCTATCGCGCTCCATTTCACGTGTTACATGAGGGTTCTCGGATCCCAATATGCGAACATTGTGCCTGTTCATCTTCCCAGACACATGGAATGTTGCCTCATAACTGAAACAAATCTTTTGCAGGAACTGGTTATCGTGCTCAATGCGGTTCAGCATGTAACAAGCAAAGTCAATACGTCTGGGTTTGTCGGTTGGCAATATGGCCTGAAGGAGTTGCACCTTGTAGGCGTGCAGCTTCAGCCGTTTATGAAGAACATCATGAACCATAGCCCTGGGCATATTCAATTTTCTCGCCGCTTTGCAAACAGATTTTGTTGAACTACGCACAAAAGCCTGTTTCACTCTTTCCCTTTCCTCCTGACTGGTACTTGATTTTCCAGCTCCTTTCTGATGTAGAACACTTCCCGTTTCCATGAATTGTTTATACCAAACTTTAATTGTAGCTCTTGTTGGAGGATCACGTGCATACTTGGTCCTTACATTCCGCTGCACCTGAGTCTCCGACTTCGTTTCTATGTACCAGGCAACACACTGTGCTTTTTCTTTGGTGTACACACCTTCACTTATTGTTTGCTAACCTGTAAAAGACAAAAGAAGAACCTGTAAGACTTTCTGCATTGAATGCACAAAACCGCCTGTAAAAGAAAAAAACTTCAAGACTTTCTGCATTGAATGCAACAAACCGCATGTAAATATCACCTTAACTTCTTTAAATATAACGTCGTAAAGTTGTATACATAATTCTCATTCATGCGGCACGCACTACAGAAAATTTTGATGAGATTTTATTATATAATGATTTATATTTATTATTGAAAGTTTAGACGTGATGTTGGGTCGGTTCACTGGATTATTTAGATAGCTATGTGTTGATTCACATATAAAAGAGATAAAAGGAGTTATGTTTCGACTACTAAGAAAAATAATTATATTTTAATACTAATCTTAAAATTTAGATTTGACATGAGTGGTAATTTGTTGAAAGAATTAAATTCAAATTGATATATATTGATTGGATTAACTAATCAATATTGACAATACAAAAGTTTACAATCAAACGAAGACATATTCTAAATGAATATGTATTAAGAACTCTGTTATTAGTCTGCTATTTCAAACATATTAAAAGTTACTATTTGAAAACTACTGTATTAGAAATATTGGAATATACTAAATACAGATAGGCCTGTCTAGCGATCTTCTCAGGAAGTATTTAAAATACATTCTCCAAAACAAGACAAATTCAATTTTAATGAAAGTTTAACTTACATAAATAGTTTATAAGTCAGCGAAAGTTGTCATGTCTCTTCTGCGTTGACGACTTGTTCGTTCTGTCCTTTTCTATTGTTTCTCAATAGTTTGTGCCTCAGCTATCATTCATGGGAAGTATTTACATATGTTCTAACGCTTTCAGTGACTTACAATTTAAAAATAAAATAGTACGTCATACATAGTATATGAAATATTTTGAGGATATTTACCTCTTATTAGATCCTCTTTCTTTTTGAAATAAATACTGTTTATAGGTTTTGAAAATTATTTCAAGTTCAGTTCAAGCATTACAAAAGTTTTGTATGTTTCTAAACTGGAATAAAAGTTTTTAATATTTCAAAGAATTATAAACGATGTTAACATTAGTTAACACAAAGCAGGTTCATCGTTTTGAAGTTCCCTTATTTGTATAAGTCATTTATTAAATTACGAAGAGAACGACTTTCTTTTAATATTTCAAAATTCACTAGCACCATGATGAGTTTCTGTCTAGTGTGGGTTAACTGTATAATATTTAGGAAAGAACAAAGAAAGCACTGAAAATCACTTTCATTAGAGTATAGCACTACAACAAGTGTTTGTAAACTAAGATATGATCAATAGAAACAGGTGTTGCTGAAAGTTCGGTGAAGTGGAGAAAGTCTGTTGACAACCATCGATGACAACATGTCGTTAGCGGAACGTGGAGTGCGAAACAGCAAAAGTTGGAAACTGAAGAATGTGTGTATCAGTTGGACATCTTGGATGATGAAGATGAAGATAATGATGACGCATCTAAGCATTTGATTGAAGAACTGTTCAGTGTGCCTTGGAACGTCTGATTCTATGGATACCGGTCTTTCATGAATCACGTTGAAAAGTCTCATGCAGGGGGCGTCGACTTGATACTTGGAGTAAACATTCAGTTGGAGCTTGTTTTCTGAGGTGATCAGTCTCGAAGATTGAGTGCGACGAATGATGTGATGAGTATGTGTATCTACATCCACGTGGTGCGGTGAATCGAAGCCTGGACCCTTAAAGCTGGAAACTAGTTCTTTGTTGCTAAAGCAACAATGATGAATGGACTGGTTTGGAAATACCGGTATAGTTCATTGTTGCTGTGGTTAGAGCTAGTCAGGAACAAAGATGCTGGGTTGTTAGAGATGTGAAGAAAATGGTGAGCGTGAGATGAATATCGGAAGCTTGCATTGTCTGAGCAAACGATGAGGTTACTGCATTATTCTGGGTCAGGGCTGGGTATATATGTAAGATGCTGGAACTTTAACAGCTACTGAATGGAGCATCTTCTTCTTACTGGAACATCTGGTCGATCCTGGATATGGTGGGAGGGTGAGAAGAGCATCTTCTTGAGAATACCTGGATCAACCATGGAAGCGGATTGACTGCCTTTCCTGCTGCAAAGAGCCCTGGAATCTCTTGCTGGGATTGCCATGGAGCTGCTTGGATTCTGATACAATAATCCGTGAGATGGATTGCGTGGTCGTCATCTGGCGTCAGGCGAAATGCACATCTCATCTAAGAAGTGGTCATCTGAGGTGGAAGCGTTGGCTCTAGGAAAGATATGTTATAGCTTGTATATGTTGGCACTCATGACGACAGTTGGGCGTGCAAATAATGAGAGAGAAGAATTAAAACTTCAGAAAAAAATAAATTATGCACAAGGGGAAATGGGCATAATATAGGAATTGGTTTGTGTCGCGATAAACTAACTGAGATGAGATAATGGGATATGTGTTTTACCAGCATAGTTATACATATAGAAATTGTGTAATTTATCTACATAATATATTACATATATAGATAATATCTCCTGCTAAAATATGACTTCAAAATTATGCAGGAAATCTCAAGACAATATAAGGAATGGAAATGAACAATTTCTACAGAATTTGCGAAACAATATAAGTTTCTAAAATTGTTCATAAACTGATATGAGAAAACTTTCTTTGTATATTAAAAGATGATAGATAAACAAGGTCAAAATTTATTAAATAGTACATGTCACTTCGGTAATATGGTGAGAAAATATAAAAAGCAATGAGGTATAGGAAGAAAGGAAAGGAAACTTGTACAAATAATATCTTCGAAAGTAAAATAGTATGTATTGGCTAGCTAGATGCAATTGATCTATTTAAGAGAGGGAACGGTGCATGTGTTATAACTACATTCTTAAATAAAAGAAAGTATGTGACACAAAACATAATACAATTGTTGTTAAAAAAACATTGAAAGGAAAAGTTTGTAATAGTGTAAATAAAAAATAAGTAATATCAAACGCAAAGTACCAACACCAAATTAAATTACCTGCTTATGAGTGGTAGCATAGTGGTAATTTGTTGAAAGAATTAAATTCAAAGAGATATATAGTTATTGTATTAACTGATCAATATTGACAAAACAAAAGTTTACAATCAAACAAAGACATATTCTAAATGAATATGTATTAAGAGCTCTCCTATTAGTATGCTATTTCAAACATATTAAAAGTTACTATTTGAAAACTACTGTGTTAGAAATATTGGAATATACTAAATACAGATAGGCCTGTCGAGTGACCTCCACAGAAAGTATTTAAAATACATTCTCTAACACAAGACCAATTCAATTTTAATGAAAGGTTAACGTACATAAATAGTTCAAATCAACGAAAGTTCTCATGTCTCTTCTGCTTTGACTACATGCTTAGTTCTGCCCTTTTCTATTGTTCCTCGATTGTTGCTACTCGAGCTATTTCTGGGAAGTATTTATGCAAGTTCTAACACTTTCATTGACATAAAATTGAAAAGCAAAATACTACGTCATACATTCTATATGGAGTATTTTAAGTGTGTTTACTTCTTATTAGTTCCTATTTCTTTTTGAAATAAATACTGTTTAAAGGTCTGGGAAATTATTTTAAGTTCAGTACAAGCAAGTACAAGAGTTTTGTACGTTTCGAAACTGCAAAGCTTTTAATATTTCAAAGAATTATAAAACGATTTTAACATTACTTAACACAATAGTGTGTAGAATTTAGAGAGAGGATGTAATCCCCTGTGCTAAGTAATAGCTTCAGTAATCCATCATATTTTTGTTCATGCCATTGTGTAAACAAACCTTGAAAATTTATTTGAAAGGTCAACTAACATTTATAACAATAGCTTCGCAAATTCCAAACTCCATCACGTTAAATTCGTAATTGCCATTCGCTGGGTTAATTATTCCATTCTATATCACTATATTCTTCGACTCTAACTTTTAAGTACATTAAACTATTTTGTTTGTTCCCTAATTTCGATTCGAAAAAAATGTCATTTAGATTTAAATCGTAGGCTACAAACCAGAATGCAAATGGTCATCCTGTAATGTAATGCGGTGCACTTATAAAATAGCGACGCATTACAAAAGTTTTTATGCTAGGATACTACACATGTTCTTTTGGATGTTAAAATAGGAAGAAACTAATGTTAATATGTATAAAAAAATTAAAATTTGATTTCCAGCGTCTAGTAAAGACTTGTTCAAGACTTAAGATATACTGAACAGCCTCTCTCTCTCTTATTACACACTGATTGACAATTTATCTCCTTCTGAAGTATGTGCTAAAGCTTATGCTTTTTTCTCTAGTTTCTTTACTGACATTTTCGTTGAGGAAAACGAATCATCGTTAGCCTATATTTATGACATATTTCTTAAAGATCATGCAGAAAACAGAGGTTGCCTTTAAAATTAGCTTTTTGGTTTTTGTTCCTTCGATATCGTGATTACAGCCGATATATAAAGCGTTATCATGCATATGGTGAATTCGTGCCTACTAAAATCCCACCGAGAACGGATATGAGTAGTCGACCCTTTGTTTACAAATTTGTTCTGCTCTTCCACAGCTTGTTGCTACATTCTTTACCAAGCCTCGACCATCGATTATTATCACACACGAAAGAGCACACTAATACACATGTACTCTAGCAAAAATTTGAAGCAAATCTAGAATCGAACATTGATCTTCATGTTTCGCATACATGCATCTCTAAGAATGATAATTCCTTTAGGAGTCTATTTGTAAAAGACAAGGGAATATCAGTATTTAACATCCATCTTCTGTGTTTAATATTCACTGCTGGGCTAGCATTTGTTATGCTTGCCCCCGATCATGTGCCTTATCCTTTACTGTGTCCTGTGATACTCAGCATCGTCTCACAAGACGTTGCAGAAAACGTGTGGAATGCTTTACTAAGTACACATTCTTGAAGTACATTCTTTTGAAATTAATTGAGGCTAATTCAGATAATTCAGATTAATTAAGACTGCGAAAAGATCATATCCACATTCGGGAAAACAATATTTTAGTAATGAAACAACAAATTTTAACTACTATTTTTTTCTCTAAATGTCTTTATTTCTTTATAATGCGTGCGTGACAAGATTATACTGCTTTATATTGATATCTTGAGGTAAACATGAACATTCTTGAGGCATTCAAAATCCCTTACAATAGTAATATTTGTAAAGAAATTCTCTCTCTACAGTAAACAAAAGATTGATACGTCAAATATTTGAAGTAGCACCACGATAAAGGGAATTACTATTCTTTGCTTCTACTGATAATACTGGACAAGCTAGAATCTTATCGTCGGCTTGATTCAACTGCACACCATCGTGTTAGCTTCACTTCAAGAGCACCTGAAGAAGAATAAGACCCTATAGTTTTGGATTGTTAGGCATGATAAAACTTCCTGTATTCCTTACTCTCATCAATAAAATTTAGATAATTCTTTATCTATGAAGTCTTCGACGAAATCCGTGGATACTATTAAAAGCACAATAGCACAACAATGAGATAATTCATTGCCCAATTGAAAGACCAGGAAATTATGAAACTGATTCTCCTATAATAGATCGATTTATGTCTTAAAACTATGTACCAGACAAGCAGATACAAAAGCGGAACGACAACGAGTTGAATTTTGTTCGTCCGACTGGCGTTATCACAAAGAAGAAATTATTGTCGAATATAATGAAGGATCAGAAGTATACAAAGCAAGTTTTAGACAAACTGCTTGGCAAAAGTAATGGAAATAAAGAAGAGAAGATGTTAGAAGTTGGCTAGAGATAATAAGGGCTTTAATAATAATAATTCGCTTTACGTAATCCTTATTAATTGTAGTAATTGTGTTACCTTGGGGGGTTCTAGTTTAATAAAATAAAGGTAGAAGAGATTTGACAAGACACCTAAATATTGGTTTCAGTTTCTATGCCGTAAGATGCTGCTAGTAATGTGTTCAAAAAGAGACTAAACAGTTTAGCAAATTGTAGATTATCACGGTTTAAAGTATTAAAGGTTTTGTTCGGAATTAATGAATGGGTTTTGGAGCGGTTTCCACATTGAGTGATACCTGTTCTGTATTGATAGTTTTGACAATAAGTGAAGATCTGGTTCGGACACAAATACTTGTTAGTATCTCTCATTCTATTCAACTACACTCTTCATAATGTTTTGTACTGAATTAACAAGAATCTATTGAATTCATTATGAACATACTTCATGATTTTCTAATCATATTACTTTCTCACTTTACAATTCTCTCCTGTATTTAACGTGGAAATCGAATGGCTACCAACTCTAATTTAGGAAAGGTAATACTGTACTAATACGTATTCTGTCTGTCTGGTTTTAAATATTTTCTCCACATGCTTTCTTAACAATTCATTTTTCCTCATTATGGTTACATCGCCTTCTTCTTTTGATATTTATACTTTCGGGGTTTTAGTCTCAAACGGCGGATACTATAAATACAAATCAACAGTACAGGGAGTGGAGTTAATATTTTTCAGTCGGTGTCGGTACCGTTTCTGCATATAACTGATTATTCACTGAAAAACCTTTTCCAATTTTCTGTTGCTAGTTTATCTATTTTGTCATATAATACAAATATGATTCTTCTTATTTATCATTTACGCAGGTATGTATTTTAACACTAGAAACATTATATACTCTTGCAGAAATAATAATATCTCACGTACCGGTGCCGGACAAAACTAAAAGTTATATAAATCCTCTTTAAATTGGGTCAAAGGTGTGTCCGTGGATATGATTCGTTGAAACAGAGATAAAATACTAATTTAATTACCGAAACAGAATTACTATTAACAAACGAAATGGACAGTTATGGTCAAAAATTATACTTCGAAAACTTGGTGTACCGTAGCCTATAACAATACATATTGAAAATATATGACCCAGAGCAACCAACTATATTATAAGGTTGGAGGATTTACACTTAACTCTGAAGCAAGTGAACTATTGCATTTCAATACTGTGGAATAAATGGCTTTGAAGTCGGTTCATGAAGTTGTGTTTTACAATGCTAAATAAAATTATACTTAGTCTAAATCATAAAGCTTATTCGGGAACAAAAAAAGGAAGGAAGATCAACTACACGAAAGGTTTTTATGTACCCGACGCATACACAATACAGTACTTACTATATGTATATAAATAAAAATATATCAATAATACCCATATTATCATTATTTTCATTATTTCCTTTCCCCTTTTCCTTACAAGCAGAGGGTATAATATCATTACTCGAGTGGCGCAATAAGAATGATATATTTTAAAAGAGCATCAAGTAGTTACTTAATTACCAAGTTATTTGCTGCAGTCTGCCATAGGGAAAAAGTTAAGCGACTTCAAATGTAACATTGAGGTCTATAGCAAACACAAGAAAGAAATAATTTCTCCCGCCTCTTCTATGTATTTTGGAAAGTTAGGAAGCGATTCAAATGACGTGTTCAAGCCACAGAGTTGATGTGGAGAGTAGAAAGGATCAAATGACCCAACGAAAAGCAGTTTGTACAATATCTTCATCATACAGTAGCCATCAACTCGCAGTAATAACACAATTCCGTCTTTAGGATGTGGAAGCAGTGTTGAATGGGAGTCTGGAATATTTAGGGTTCGATATTCAGCTATCCCGCTTTCTAGAAATTAAGTAGAACCATGTTGCGGAACAAGGGATCACAGAACTGATATATTGTAAACGATTGGGGATTCAAGAATTTTTCACCGTGCCAAATGTTCGTTTCGTGAACATTTTACTGAATATTTCAGCTGGTCCAATGATTTTCAATAAGTATCTCGCATATGATAAATTATACACAATTGCAGCAACGTGAGAACAGCAGCCAACAGTTCTGTTCACGATAACCGAAATTGTTCCAGTAGTGGACGAAAACAGTGATCAGGATTAATTTCTTTTAATTCATTCTTTATTTGATCATATTACACACACATATACAGTAATAGCATCGGAACAAACTTAACACATAAATACCTATTCACAAATACCTATTAACCAGGCATTAACCAGCTGTTACAAAACAAGAACGACTACTGAACAAAGATCTATATATCACAGAACATCGATTATGAGCAAAATTAACACAAAATACGGAAATGTATAATTTTAGTTAACGAACAGCAGTGGCGTAGCCAAGGCAGGTACGAACAATATCGAGAACCCTCTTCATCCTCAGAGAACAATTACCATTAAGACAAAAATACTTATCATAAGATACCAATGTTATAACAACTTCATTCCCCCATTCAAAGATATTGGTTATCCTAGTGGTGTACATTGTGTATCATACGTATACCACATAGATGCTCACCTATGTACATTTGCATTTCTTTTTCACTATGAGGTACACTTGCAAACAAAATGAAAACAATATATGTTATTAATGACCCTTTTAAGACAAAACTGACAAAAAATTGTGGGTGTCCAAGTTAGTCTTCCACTATTTTTTTAAAAAAAATAAAAAAAAATGACTTCAATTTTCAACCCCAAAAATTTCAAAAAAGTATTTTCGAACTTTTGTCTTGTTGAGAACACCTAACATCTTTTTTCATCCAAATGGGTTGAGCCGTTCAGAAGAAAAAAAAATCAATTTTCCTTCCTCCCTCTTAACATCCCTCCAAAAGCGCTTGGGGGCTGAAACTTTTGAAAACTGAGTTTCTCATAAATGTTAAGCCATACTATACATTTGGTTCAGATTTGCTTTGGGGCAGTTTTCACATGCTTATTCCGCTAGGCCCTTTATTGTTTAACGTAGTTGTTGAACTCCAGATTTCATCAAGGATGTTATAAAATAGACTATCTGTCCTTACAAAACAATCTTGAACCCTTGCGTCACAGTCTCGCCACCCCTACTCTGCCACTCCACACAATAAGATCGCAATGTTTTGAGCCATTAATCATGGCTGAAATGAAAGTAGCTAGTGTGACGATGGCGGAAACGAGAGTTTCCAATCGGACGTGCCGATGCTCCGTTGTTTTATGACTTGAATGATTTAATAGGACGTAGATACATATGGTTATATCCTCTATTTAATAACATCCTTGGATTTACTAATGATTTGCTTTTTTCTTTTCAAGTTTCCGTTTTCGTAATTGTGTTTATCAGTACGGCAAGACAGAAATATTTAACTAACAATAACAATAATGATAATTAGAAAGTTTATATCTTTTGTGACTTTATGATTCTAGTATACGATGAAGTAATCATGTACTCATTTCCAACACCTGTATAAGTTAATTATTTATAGCTTGATGTTAAGGAAAACAAAGAATAAATGTCCTTTGTTTTTTCCTCTTACACACACAGGCACACACTTAAACTCTCTCTTCCTCTCACACACAGAACAAATATGAATATAATAATTAAGTCATTATTTATTATAGTCTTTAATCAATTCGTTCCATTAGCAATTAATATATTTCATATATATATTCGTTCCATTAATCCATCAAACACAAACTGACATGCTTGTTTTCGTAGGAAAAAGTATTGATGGTTTGTGTTATGTCTGCTCACAGGATTTATTTCTCTTGCATATATAACAACCAGCTACAAGTCTATGAAGATGAATAACGCATGCTTGTTTCATCTACAAATCTACAAATTATTAAGAGGTATCTAGTATTCACCTCATTGGAAGACTGTAAACTAAAAATTATTGAACTAACAGGAAATGTTTTTGGCGTAAAACATATTATATTTTTGGAAACATTAATACCTTTAAGTTAATATCTCTAATCTAAAGAAAAAATTCTAAATCCTTGCTTTAAAATTTTAGGAACCTAAGGCTATATCAGATACGAACCTATAGCTTAAGGATCCGAACCAAGAGATCGACTACCGATATTCGAATCCAGAACGTTACGTGCGAGAGGTACCTACACTACACATTAAACACAACACCTAGGAATATTGCGATATGAACTCCCATATAGCTTAAATGGAATTGGAACTACAGGCACACCCAATCGAAAACGCCCAATCCACTGAACCATTAAAACGCTCTCAATAACACCAAAGTAAGCCGGTACTCTATTATGCTGCCAAGTGAGCTGCAATTCTGAAATGACAACTCTCTGCAACATGTGAATATATATGACGCTTGTAAGTTCAGGAAAGAATGACACTTTGAAACCACGACTCTAAACACTACCTCAAACATTGACCCTAGAACGTTTAATTTTTGTGTAGCAATTTCGTGATGATTGGTATCACTCGAATAAAAGTAATTGCTCGTCTTGAAAGAGCTGTTCATGCGACTGCTCGTCTTGAAAGTGACCCCATTGGTCCAAGAAAAAAATCCATTCCATGAAATTCTGCAAGCTCCGTTCCGAATGAGAAACCGCTCTCACAAATCTACACGTCAATTCGGTTCACATTAGTGCAACCTATGTTGAAGTTTACCCTGTAAGGGTTAATCTCCAAATCCTTCAACATATTCTTTAAAGGGATGCATATCATTTCCAGGCATGTACAACGATATTGTATATCTGACTTCTGTGAATTACTTCTATTTTTAATTGTAGCTATTGTGGGCAACGGTGCTAAAAGTGCAAAATCTGTTGTGAAGAAGATAAAAAGGTAGAATATTTGTGGAGATAGATAAAATAATCATGTAATGGTAGTTGCTGTAACAAGATATAGTTATTTGTTTCGTTTTGCTATGTCAACAGGAAAAAGATTATTCATGGAGTTTTAAGAATAAAAGTTAATTGTGATATGCGTTTGATGTGTCTAATATCTGTTGTAATTAGAGTAAAAATTTAGATGCTGGATCGTGTTGACTTACTCAAACTGTGGGCAATAATTGTAACAGAAAGGTAAAATAATTTTAACGGTAAGTTAAAAATAAGAGTGAAACGTTACACATGAATCAACCTTCTGGTGGTCTTCATTGGGCTATATACACAATTCTGAGAAACAAGATCAGTGTTTCCTTCATTTCGTACAATCTCTGGTCATCTGTGTAGCGGTAGATCTTGCAAAGAACCCGTAGCCTTGGATCGTTGGTTCAGGTTCCTAATGGATTTAGGTGATGGTCCTTTTTACCTGAGAATCTTCTCCTGAGGTATCCTGTCATCACATCTGAGTCTGTAGTGTCTCTAGAAAGCTTGGAGCGCAAAAATACATTGCTCCTGTGTTAATTTGCTTCTCATTTTGATATCTACTCGGGACAACTTCCGTCAGGAAGCATAACAGTCCCAACCACAATAAAAGGCACAGTATTGTCAGCTATAGTACCCAAAAGACGTTTGCTAACAGCTCTTTTATTTATTTTCTTTCCTTACTTGTTTGGAAAAAGAGACTATGTGTCCATAGGTCAGTTATTTATTTTCTTTGGTTAGTTCTTTCCTAAAAGCTACTTAGTGGCATTGGTTATTTCTTCTATCATTACTTATTTTGCTGAAAGTAACGTTGTCCTCATCCTGTACACAGAACCCTTACAAGTTAGAGGATCTTACAATATGATACACAGGTGAGAGCGTGAAGATGTATCATTGAGAACAAATTTAATTTTATCAAAATATATGGATCCTTTCCATGGTAGAAACCTTATAAGAAATCCTTTGCTTATGGTCGTAGGACAAAACCAAAACCTCTGCGAAAATAAGGGGTAGAGGGGTTGTCTTAGTTCATTTGAAAGGAAATATGAACCTTCTCATGACCCGACTGTGACCTTGTGGAACGTTGCATCACATGATCTAGAGTAATGCTATGTAATAAGACGCCATAGCACGTCACACTGTGCGGGACCCAATGTTGCCACAGTCCTAGCTCTGGAGCGGGCTCAAAAATGGTACGAAAATGAAACAAAAAGGGCTTGATTCATTATTTTACATCAGTATAATACATATAACAAGATAATAAAATAGATAAAGTTCTAGGACACTCGTCTACTCCTCTTCGAAGGTTCAAATCAAGAAAGTGCTCTTTTTAAAAATTACTTTTCCAAAAAAAAAAAAAGCAGGAGGACCCTTAACAACCGTGGAAGTAGATGAAACTTTTCTCGCAGGTAGGAATAATTACAGAGGTCGCAAATTAAAAGGGAAACCATCTTCTGTATGTATTGTAAGGAAACTAAACTGGCCTCTATTTCAAAGTGACTAATAAACCAAAACGATATTATGGTACGTTTTTCCACATATGAAAAAAAATATATAAAACGAGGAAGAAATCAATTATCTCCAAGTTCGTGAGTAAACAGTACCTTATAATAAGTATTAAAATGTAAAGTATTGCATCTTATTCTAATTTATTTCACTACCGAAGGAGGATAATAGACTATAAGAAGAATATAAGGTAATTAAACTAACATTTGTAGGAAATGTGAAACCAGTGCAGGATCCTAGAACCTTCTCTGAAAGACATTACAAGACATTATTAATAATGTTAAGTATTACAACATCAAGTTTTTTTAAATAGTGCTGAATTGGGTAGAACTGTTTCCCTAAAGGGACACAAAATGCCAGCGTGGTACCAACGGGGCGATGAATGACAAAAGGGCTGAATTTGGTACAATTGTACTAACTGTGGCAACACTGTCGGGACCAATGTTTCTCACAGACAAGTTTTTTGGGGACCACTACCCGCGGGGGCTCTGAGAGTGCCCCCCGGAATACTATGTGTGCCCCCTAGAAACATTTTTTCTGAAAGAACGACTGGTCGGAGCCTAAGCGAAATGTTAGTCTTATACGTCACCACAGCCAATATGAGAAGTCATGTGGTTATCAATAATCAATGAGCAATTATGGACATCAAGTATCTTCAATAGTACTGACTGAGAATGCGTTAGCTTTAGGCCACCTTAACGGATATCTCAAGTCTTTGTTTCTTCCCCGAATGAAGAAGTGAATGAGATTTTGATTCTATTGCTTTAGTTTTTTAAAACACGTTTGTGTGGATACGTCATTTAGTTATTTATTTGGTTGAAACAGAGTTCCATGTTCTCATATATAGCGTACTTCACGTTGTTCTCATATATAGTATGATGGGGCCTAAAAGAGCGCGTAGGGTTGGGTAAATAGGGAAGTAGTTTTAAACGTAAATTATACCTCACAAATTCCAAAAGCATACGAGGAAAGAAAGCAAGAATTGGCAATGAGCTGAAAATAATTCCTTTTCTTTCTTTCGTATGGGGTGCATAGTAGCTCACAGAGTGTTCACCACTTCTGCGTCGGGTCCCTGGTTCGATCGCCTGCCAAGTAACTTTGTAGTAAAGAACATAGTTTCTTTGAGGTTTCTCGGGGTATTTTCGTTTTGTTTCACATTCTCAATCCAACAATTATTCTGTCATCATTCACTTGCCTAATTATCAGGCGTTAAACTGAAAGATTACATATGTTATTGTCTTAGTGCCACACACACACACACACGTACGTATATATATAAAATTTAATTAAAATGTCAAATATTGGAAAGTCAAAAGTCAGAAGTCTGAGCTGGCAACGGCCAGGACTCTCCGTAGTAGTATGTTAGAGTCAAACCCGCACTATGTAAGGAGGAGTAACATGTTAGGGTCCTGATGATGAAGGTGTATAACGGAAAACCTTAATATCCAAAAATGGAAAACTTTAATATCTTTAATCATTCCTAATTTCTTGCCCTTTTATTTGTCTACGTTCGAAGCTTTTGCATTGCTGTTCAAGACAGGGAGGAAAGAGACCGCCTAGTGCACATGATCGGTATTGCTAATAGTAGATTTACTATTCTGCGTGAGTATGCTTAACTCTTAGATGCATGAAAAAATAAGGTATCAATTAAAATCGATTGTTTTTTTCAGAATTTGAGAAATGCTCTTACACGAAAAAAGAAAATATTGTAGAAATAAATGTCTTCTAATTTGGATTTCCTGTGCGAAACAACAAGGGAGATGTGATGCAAGTAAAAAACGGCTTAGGTTCGAAGAGATCCCACATATGCATCCAAGGGTTAAGCCAAAGGGAAAATTATAATTCCGTCAGTGTACATGGCTAATGAAATGTTCTCCCTACATCCATATAACATGTGTAAAACATGTCAAATCGACGTATAAATCTTCCTTAATGCAGGGTTTCTTAGAAAAAAAATGAATATCGCTCATTAAATCTCACAAGAGTCTCTTTACTAGTTAAATACTTTGGTATGCTGTATACTTTAACTCAACAGTGGTGTTTGGGAACTGGAAAACGATTACTCACCATTATTAACAATATTTCCAACTAAGGTATTCTAAATGGCATCACAAAGAGCACTTGTATAGTGCATAATAGTAAGGGCATAATAATAGAAGTAGCTGAGTGCCTTACTCACCTGCATTCAATGATGACTTCGTCTCAAATTTAAGAAAACTCACCTGCATTCGATCGTGGGAGAGCTTAGTTGGTATGAATGGCTAGAGAGTGAGTGTAACATTTCTGGTTCTTTTAAAGATTGTTTATATTGTATATTTCCAATGTTGCATAATGGAGTGGATGTAACTTTTACCTTTATATCCTATGGATTTTAACCCCAAACAATAAAGTTTTCCCTGCAATTAAAGGAGCACATATATAAATTATTCTTCTAATTTGAAAACTTTTGCGAGACTTATTGCGGAAGAGAGGAAAATTGAAAGAATTACAAAAATGAAATGAAATTTTTGAGTTTTAGGTCCCACGGTTATGCCGGTTAGGTTAAAGGAGACGGTGATGATGAATAATGAAGAAAGTGGGAGGAAACGGGAGAACCCCGAGAAAACCCACGCACACGGTGTTTTGAATAGTGATGGGCACAAAAACCGGTTTTTCGGTTTTCAGTTTTTAGAAAAACTGGTTTCGGTTTTCTCCAAAACCGGTTCGGTTTTTCACCGAAACCGGTTATCGGTTTTTTACCTGGTCCGGTTTCGGTTTTCTTCAAAACCGATTGCGGTTGTTTTTTCAAAATTTGTTCTATTTCAGACCAGAATGGTGTTTCGTTGTTCTCCGGATACCGAATCCATTTCCACAGAAATAGTTTTGTGTTTTTTTCGAAACCGAACCGGTTTTGGAGAAAACCGAACCGGTTTCGGTGAAAAACCGAACCGGTTTAGGAGGAAACCGAAATGTTGGTTTTTCGGGTTTCAGTTTTTGTAAAAACCGGTTTTCGGTTTTTATAAAAACCGGTTTTGCCCATCCCTAGTTTTGAAAGATTTACATATGACTGTCACGTCGAATAGGAGAAACTCAATAAAGAGCATCTCCACTCAATGCACTGATGAGTATCTACTTTCTTGACCGGTGAGTACGATTGTCGACATGGGTGTGTAGAGAATTGGTAGACTCTTCAGGTCAGAAATAAGTTGGTCACGATGACCCAAAGTGAGGTGTGTTCGAACAGGAGTGACAAAACTGCTCTATGGTCCTAGGACTGTTGTTGAAACTTCTAGGGTCATCGTACGCGACTGTAGAAACTTTCGGAGGAGATCTTTGAGTCTATCCTCATCTGCTGACTCTGATGCATACTTCTATTCCGCACGCTACCCATGAAACCACAGAAATCCAGCAGAATCCTCAAAAGGCGTGACTAGAACCAGCCCAGTCGCAAAGGGACTTTACTTGTAGGGCAGAGTATCTCCGTGGACCGACAGGATCCTCAGGCAATGTGGGTATGTAGAGAATGGGCAGACACACTACTTTTCCGAATATCCAAACTCTGATGTTGCATTTAAAGTTGTACCACTGTCAGCGTCTAAAACGGCCAGACCCTGCTGATCTCTCTCAATTATTTCGACCCATGCGTCAGTTGAGAGTGGTTCTGTTCCAGCTTGGTTCCTGCTTATTTTAACGTGTTACGCAAGTTCTGGTTGTCACGCAGGGATTGTAATTGAGGGCACGTCTCCGTGTACCCCCATTGGTTACGTTACTTTTGACACTGTTTGCACCCATTGGCTGTGATGTCGACATGGAACACGATGATTTTGGCGACGAGGAAGTCAACCAAGCATCGGACAATCTAACTAGAGACGAAATAAGCAAAAAAAAAAAAAAAAAAAATTTGTAAATGACTTCGTTCGTATGCCAATTCGGATGAAGAGGAGTTCATTGCAGACGATGTTGAAGAAGACGGAAAGTCCCGTTCATGCCCTCCGTAGACCACTGGCTCATTTGAAAGAGGACCTTCAGCAATAGCAGATGCACTTTTGGATGTGCTAGAGCCAGGCGCTTTACGACAACAATCTCGAAAGAGTGGTGCATAGAAGCTGTTCGTGAAGTACCGATTCTACACGAAGAAGAGATTGGTATTCTACACGCATCAGTTGGAAGAAGATTACTTGCAGCCGCTGCTGGATGGAGCCACAAGTGAGACAAGGCGCTGGTGGGTCGCGAGCTATTGCTATTATGTTAGCATAAGGTTGCTTTGAACGATAGAGTTACTAGAGTGTTTTTCTTTGAGCTTGACAATCTGGTAAACAACAAAGAGAAGGATTTCAAGATTTGATTTTACTACAAACGAGAGCAATTCCGAAGATTTCGCTCCGCTTCAGAAGTATGTTCCAGACGACAGCTCAGTATGTTAGTCATAAAGTAGAGGAGCGAGATTCCCAATGTCAACATCGGTAACCAATTTCGGATGCCTACTGTGTCGACGTCATCATGGATGTCATAGAAAGGTGAATGATGGCGCCATAACCATAGAGTGCTTTCCCTAATACAGGGATACGTCGGCAACCAGGAAGCGAACGCATTCGCCTTCTTGCTGGAGCGGTATGTAGGCCCACAAACCGACTACGAGCGCTTTGAAATCACTATCCAGGTAGAGCACAAATTCATGGTGAGAGGCTACGTTATATAACTGTATGGCTCGACGAAAGTCCGGTCCACCGATACCTGCTGTTCCGGAAGAAAAACCGTCGATTGCTGGAGCCATGTGATGACAGTGTGCTTGTGGTATGTCGAACGTACTTTCTGGAGAATGTACCTCCACGCGATTTCTTATTCCAGTCAATATTTCATTTGAGGGATGGAGCGGAACACGAAGAAGAGATGATGGAGTAAATGACTATTCCCACAAGCCTCTTGCTGTATGCTAGGGATAAGTTACGCTGGGAGTAACTAAGAAGATGGGTAAATCCTCACTGCTGGACTTTGAAGCATACAATGCTACTACTTTTTTGAGTTTCTTTGTGGCTAAGCTGTTAGTGTACGTGCCTTGGCGAGGGAGATCCAAGTTCGATTCCCGGCAGGTGCTCGTGTGGTTTCTATTCCACTTTAATCACTAGGTCCCGTCTCATAAAGCCTAGCTGCTGAAAGAGATGTTAAACACAAAATCAACTCAACTACTACTTCTTTTACTCTTTAGAGACTTTCTAGGTTAAAGGTGCATAGGAGCAGCTGGAGTGGACTCGCGAAACGAGGACCACGCCAAGAAGAAACACGTAGTGGATGTTTGAAGTGGTTAAATTTAAACAATGAATTTTTTCCCTGACTTCTCTTTGTACATTTTCAATTTCGTGATGCATAGTACGCGCGGAGCTCTCGCAGAACGTTTGCAAAATTTTAAACCCAGGAAGATGGGTTTAAAGTCGAAACGCCGAAAAATGGTTCGAACAAACATAATACCTATTCCAAACCACTTCCAGTCACTTCACTTCTTTACGAACTCTTGACCGATCACTTGGGATGGCAGTGGCAGAGGGTGGCATAGAATTGTTGGCCCGAGTCCATAGATACAAAGAGTCGAAGAATGTTAGTGGATGTCACAAACAAAGCTCAAGAGTGGATTCCAAATGGAACCACCACAAGCTTTCTTAATTGTCAACTTTCATAAAAGAAACAGAAGTATCTTGAACTTAAGCAGTAAATATTATTTATCTCCTACAGAATATCAATTAAATCTGTAATGATAGCTAATAAAGTTTCATTGGATAATTGGAAGTTTCATGAAACTGGTCTTTAAAATTGGTTTCAGTTTCAACAGTGTAAGTCAATTAAAATATATACGTAGCACATTACTTTTTATATGCTACAAAATGACAAATGTTACTCAATTTCTAACATTTTCTGCATATATGCTTTATTGATGTGTTTTACATCACTATGATAACGTACTAAAGTGTATATATACTATATATAGTATGTTTTACTCAATACTTTACTAAATAAACCAAATAAAAATATCGCACTAAATTAAATATTTTCAAATGGTAATATGAAAGAAACGTACGTTTTCTGGAGAAAGACAAAGAAAACATTCGAAAGGAGTACGTTGCACTTAGCACTGTAAGATGAAATGAGAACAATCCTTGCAGTATTACGATACAATACTATTAATAATACGTAAATATATATCAATATGAAAATGCAAAATTCTATGTGAAAGAACATAATAATTGGAAATGTGTTTGTATGTATTTCCATTTCAATATGCAATTCTTAGAGCAAGAAGAAAAATAAACTAATCATTTTGATTGAATAACTGATCACTTGGCCTTAACCCTAGAAGAAATACAAACACTGATAATATTACTTTTCTGTTTATAAGCTATATATAGGTCAAAATTACAGTCCCTGAACGGAAGGAATCACTTGTGAATGACAGTAGTGTAAATATAACTACTATTGGACTGGATAGGATAATTTATTCTAGTAAGCTAATAGTATTTGTGAAGCTAGTGTAATGATGGTTAATCAAACAGTATTTCCATCTTAACGTGCTTTTAATACCATATTTGTCATGAGTTGTTAATTCCAAAAGAAGTAAAGCAGCTAATTGCTCCCTGTAAGATGAAGTTTCTTTAGATTCCCAATATTCTGATGTATTTATATCTGACCAGGAACGTTCGTGATCTGTAAAATAGATTTTACATTATCAAAGAATAGATTCAGTTATCTCCTCAAAAGGATAAAACATTCCAAGCCTGTAGCCGAAGATAGAAATAAATAATAAAATAATAAAGTTATGACTCAATATATATTTGAGAAAGGTGAACTCAGTTAATGGTGAAAGCTTATGATAAGTGAGATAACTTCAAACGTATTTAATCAATCTAAATAGTTGTAGTAAGATGCATATATATATATATATATATATATATATATATATATATATATATATATATATATATATATATATGTGTGTGTGTGTGTGTGAGTGTGTATCTATATATGTATATATTAGGGTGGTTCAAATTCATATGGGGAAAAATAAATTTAGGAATTTCTTTCGACTCACCCCCTAAATGGTTCCATTTGGAACCAAATTAAGCCAGGAGAAAAATTAGATCCATTGAATAATTTTAAATCGTGCCCCAAACGACCTAAAATTTTGAATGCGTTTGAAATACATAGTGTATGGGGAAAATCTGGAATAAACTCTCGTAATTTAGAAACGGCTCAAGGGAATGAAAAGATATCTTGCATAATGGAACTAGAGAAAGAGACCAACTAATCTTGTATACGTTATTATGGCGGCCGTCCTGAAATCCGCCATCTTGAATTCAGGTCAAAATTTTTAAATAGGAAGAGGGTCATGTGACATATCTTTTTGAGGTAGCATTTCACCAGATGCACAAATCTGGTATTATTTTCAAGTCACCTATATTCATGTAAGAGTTAATACGTTTAAAACAAAATGTTTCATGTAATGTTATTTTATTGCAGTTATGGAACACAGATATGTAAGAAATTTGGAAGATTTTACATAAACTGAAACAAACTGTTTGTTTCGCTTTGAAGTACAAATAAGTTTTTTTCATGAAGATGATTCATAGAACCTTATGAGAAAAAATAAAAATTATAACTTGAAAGAAATTGAAATATCCCTTAGTTACGTAGTATCTTTCTGGTAAGTTATGAATCTTATTTGATACATATCACTTGCTGCATATACATTTGATATACACTTTGTCGCATATAGGAAAAGATTGTCTGTAGGCCTTTATTATCTGCCAAAGAAACTGTTTGTGCTCCTCATTTTTCGTAAGAACGTTGTTGTAATCTTCTATTAGTTACACTCCCCTTTCTGCATACCGTTTGTTACGTGGATGAATTAAAGTATTGTCGTTCCTTGAAGATAGTAATTGTTATTTGGCCATAAAATCGGATCACACTCAAGAAACCCTTTGGGTATTTTAAATCTCTCGAGTAAAAGTTGTTTGTTGGAACAAAATCACTGGTTTCTCTTTTCAGAAGAATTTTTATGGTATCATCTCTTGCGTTAAGCATCTTTGCTGCTTCACGGTTTCCCATTTATAGTTTTAATTCTTTGAACCATTTTTTGCTTTTATATTATGGTAACTAGATCATAAAAAAACCTATTGCTACGTGTTCCTCTGTCAAGTACCAGAGTCGACGTAAAAATTTAGAAAGAGCCACTTCAGATAATTCAGCATCTATTTGTCTTTAACTGTACAAATCTTTCAAAAATTGTAGATCTTGTAATGGTGAATGGGATGTTTGATCACATTTAAGCCAACTGTGAACATACAGTCGGATCAGAAAGTGCATACTCTCCAAAGACCCGTTTCTATTTGCTTCGTTAAACGAAATTGTTGGAGAAAGAGAAATATTTTAAATAGTAGCTTGCTTTCCCATCCAACTTACATGGTGAATTGCTCCAGGCAAACGAAAGAAAACTCCTCAACGAGGTACGCCACCCAAGAATATGATGGCCAGTTCTAAAAGTTCCCTGTAAACTTCTCTGCAGTGCCCTCCTTCTACAAGTTTGATAGCAAAATTCTACATTTCATTTCTTACGTCGGAAATATTTTTTGTTACATCATCATCATCAATTCCTGGAATAAATTTAGTACAATCTATTCTAGACCACTCGTTCTGAAAACACTTCAATAGGAGAACGTACGGTCCAGATGCAAACGAAACACAACAGTTATCAAATACACATTTTAAAACTAATTCATAAATGTGGTGTCTACCAGGAAAGTATAGGTTATTTTGGAGCTACTGCTCTAGCAGAATGCAAGCATCGTTGACAAGATCCATATTGCAAGGAGTAGTGTAACAATAAACTGCCTGCACGAACTTTACCAAGTTCCATTCTTGAAGCGAATTTACTATAGTAGAATCAATATGTTGACGACAAAATGGGAACACCAATTAGACTCTCATGACCATCTCCTGTAATAATTATTGATAACCTGCCGGCAGTCTCTCTGCCAGTCAAAGTCAGCAGTAGTTTTCCGTTCCAATGCACAACTAACGCACTTGATGCACTCTGGAATTGTTTCTTGTAGTTCTGTGCAACTTCACTACAGGTTTTCTCTCAGCATCGGTGAATGAAAGACCCATTTATTGCTAGTTCCTCTACATTATGGCCTAATGCCTTTGCCGTCGCTGTCAGAATATGTATTGCTGCTCTATGAGTGATCTTGTATCGATTAAGAGCAACACCAGTCTTACTCATTCTTTCCCATTTGCTGCAGGCATGGCTGCAGCTGTATGTCTCATATCGGAGTCACAAAATTTATCCTTGTGGGCAGCCCTTTTCATATTGTATTTCTTTATCTACCATTTCTGTTTGTATAATTGTTTTTCTTAGTTGAAATAAAGCGTGGAAGCCTCAATTTCTTCAAATTTTCTAATAACGTACCCATAAATGCTCGCTCGATGTCGATATACAAAACTCGAGAATATTTATTTTCGTAGCTACTTTTTGTATTTGTTCTTTAACAACGTTCAGTGCATCCTCGGTCGATCTTCCCGCTCTAAAACTATTCTGTAGGGTGTTGTTCTTTGTATTTTTATACTTGATTTTCCTCTTAGCTTATAACTTTCTTATACATTTTGCACATTATCTTTAGTGAATGAATTGGTCTGTATTCACCAATTTCAAAGGGTTCTCTATCCATGCTCTTAAGTAGTATAATCAACTTCGAAATTTTCCATTCAGTCGGAATGTTTATTTCCTTAACAATATATTGTAAAGTCTTGTTAAGTAAGGGACCCATACATCTTTATTCCTTTTGTATATTTCATATGTCATTTCATCGTCACTCTGGACCCTTCCCCGTTTTTACTTTCTTTAATTATTTTTTCTACTTCACCGTTTGTTACCAATTTGAAATCGTCTACTACTGTTGTTTCTGTTGCTTGATTTTTTTGTTAGCTGTACATGTCCTACTGTATCATTTTCCATCGTATTCTTAGGACAATGTTTCTGCATTCACTTGTCTAATGTTTCCTCTCTCGTTTTTGTGTACGTTCCATCTGTATTTTTAATGCATGTAATATTGTAGGATTAACCTTTTGCATAATTAATTTATATGGAAAATCCCAGGGATCCTTTTCTACGTTTTTTGCCAGAAACAATTCACAACTTGGTTTTTTAGCAATACCGCCTGTTTATATTCGTCTTTTACCTTTCTATAATTTTGGAGTTTAATATTATTGAGCTTCCTTTCTAGGGTTGCCTGCTAATTTTTCATTCTTGCTTCTACCACATTTTAAATCTTTCTAATTTTGATTTACAAAAATTACCATATTCTTCTTTTTACACTAATTATGGAATGGACTTTTTTATCATGGTTATTATGACTTGTTCTATTATTTTTACCATATAATTAGCATCTTCCGTTTGTTCTAATTGGGGGAGATTCAGCTTGTCTTTAAAAAGCTTCCAATTTTTTATTTATATTTAATCTTTCTTTACCTTTTCCTTTATCCACTTTTACATCGAAGGTTATGACATCGTGATTACTAGTAGCTTGTCTATCGTGAATCATTCAATCTTCTCTTTTGTCTATAACATTTATCTTGCCTATTGTTTTATCTATAAATGATTCACCTCTTGATCCTACGAAGGTTGGCTTGTTTCTAATATTTGTAATCGAACGGGTTGTTTTGCATGATAAAATCTGCCAATTCCTCTTCTCTTTAATCGGTATATTTTGAACGCCAGGCTATATTCTTGGCGTATCTAGCATTATTATGATTTTTTCCAGGGTTTTGTCTCATTATTGCTGTAGTTTGTTTAGAAATGATCTAATTTCTTTGCTATATTGAAAAAAAAATATTAGCAAGATTGAATCAGTTCGTCGTGTAATTGCATCACACACAATCCAATTAATACAGTATTCAGAGATTTTTCGTACTTGTAGATTTCTATTCATGACCACAATCACTGCTAGGGAGGCCTACCACTAAAAGTTATTCTCGCTCGTGCGGGGAAAACAAATCTGTTATGATATGTAATGGATCTTGTAGAGCAATTAAATCTATACTTTCATTTCCACAAGTCTTCTTGCTTCCATTGTCGTAAGATTCGATTTGTGCGAGTTGTTTTGTGCAATGTTTTGTGTTGGTAAGAGTTAGGCATTTTTTGGTATATACAAAGGCGTCCATACCAGTTTTGCTGCAGTCAAAACAAATACTGCCATGGGCGTCCGTAACATCTTTGTATACATTCTCTAATTCTCAGTGTATGCCTCTTCTCTCATATACTTAATTTATTAGATTTACTAACTCACATCCATTAGCGGAAAGATCGTATCGTGTCAATTCTATTCTATCGACTTCTTCCAGCACAGGGTAAGTTATCATCCATCTCTTGTCATGCAGATTTTTAATTACTTGTCGAAACTCCACACTAAGAATGTTCTTATCCTCCAATTTGACTAATATATACTCATAGCTCATATTATCATATAATTACGATGCTTACGTAAAAAATTGTTTCATATTTTTTACTTCTTCCGGAGATTGAGTAGATGTAATTTTGTTATCTCGCATTCTTCTTCTTCGATTGATTCTTCTTCGGTTCTTTTTTGATTGGAAATATATGTTACTCTTAAAATTCTAGTCCTTTTTCACATATTACGTTATCCCCTTTCCCATTTAAACTTTTTCTAGTGAGATTCAAGATGTAGAGCAGCAAAATAACGTTCGTTTTTCTAAAATCTACCATAAAATCTTACCTCTGCTTAAAGTTACCCTACAATTACCAATTCCAGCTACCTACAGTTCCTTTCATTTTATAAACGGTGGTAAGGGACTTAATGTCCTTCTACTTTATAAATTTAAATACTTAAATATTTTATATTTTCAAATATGTATTGATTTTAAAGTATACTTCATTTAACTTGGGGTAAAATGATATTTGTAAACATAGGCTTGGTAAAATTCATCAAGTATATCAACTTGATTTTAAATTTATTTTAACATTTGTCAATATTATCTCCTGTATTCGGTTTTCGACATCCAGTGTAGAACAGGTACGTCAAGCATGACAAGATTTGTTCTTTACTACATATTGTTTCACAGCAAATTAACCAGTCCAAGTTAAGGTACGTTGTGATGTTAAAAAGATTATCCTACATCCTGAATCCGTTTACAGTTTCGTGCTCTTCACATAATTCCTCAATCTCGCAGAACACAAACATTAACTTTCGTTATCTTTAAATCACATTTATAAAGCAAGAAGAAATGTAGTTAGTCAACATTAAAACAACTTCACCAATCTCGAATAAAACTTTCCCTTTCGTATTTCTTCACCATCTGTTTTGTAATGTTAGGTAAATTATTCTCCTTATTCGTTGAAAGACTTATTTTTGATGTAACAAATATAATTTCTCAGCCTTTAGCAAAACAAAACCAATACTGATCAACATTGAATAATGATTATGGATAAATCTAAGAATGACAATTACTGTATGTTTTTCAATATATGTTTTGCTCTCTCTTTGTTGATCAACAGTTAACAAATTTGTTGATACAGCTCGTCTATGTGTATACCTGCTGCGGAAGAAGGTACTGTGTTTTCTTCATACTAAGAAATATTATATTTTCTACACATGTTCAATGTAGTTATATATACACATACTTCTGATCTGTTTATATTAAACCAAGTTCTCGAAATTGAGTTTTCGTGCACTGCCTAATGAATGTTGTTAAACTCAATTCAGTACTTTTTAACACATTCGAAACTGAATCCCATGGTGAAGGTATTGTACACACACAATAAGCTGTGCCCTCGTACAAGTATTCAACGTTCATTTCATGCATTTGTAAGACACTGTTCTTGAAAACGGCGAAGAACACTGTGAACGTGCACATGCAAAAACATGTGACCATGATGATTTTAGCAAATCTGAGCAGAATATCATTTCAAATTTATTGAAGATTTCAATCACAATACCATGACAATACCATCAGCCGCAGAAAAACTTTTGAATTTTGAAAGCGCCTGGCATAGTACGTCTGTCACTGGCATAGTGAACTCCAGTAACAAAAGTCATTCCTTGTAACGTTCAGCGTGTTGAACATCTTGCCATGAACAATTGTTGCATAATCAGCTTTGAAATTGCTTTTAACAATGTACACAACAGAAGATATAGTTGTATCTTTTAAGATGGAACTACGCCAGCCTCTAACTAATTCAAATCTACATGTTAAATGGAAACTTTAAATATCGTATAAATTTTTCATTAATTAGAAATTAAGCACGCCGTAGGATGGTGTCCCCGTGAATCCTAGAAACTTTGGGATTAGTGTTGCCCTGTAAGAGGATTACTCGTCTATGATTCACAAGTGCTGGCTCCAGAGTTTTGAGTTTTTCATGAACACGGCTCAACTGCTGACAGTACTCAGTCGCATTAATGCTCTGTCCACCTGGTAGAAGTTCCCTGCGTACGATGCCACGAGCACATTACCAAACACACAGGAAGACTTTCTTCTGGAGCAGTGTTGATTTCGGATGTTTTGGAACCGGTTCATGGTATGCTAACTAATGATGAGGGCACCGTGGAGCTTCGCACAGTACCCACTTCTTATCACATGTCAACACCTGTCGAGAAATGGCCCCCTTCTTAGACGAGACTTCAAAGAAACACAGATATCTGCTCGCATTGCTTCCTGACTCGCAGTCAAATCACGTGGAACCCATCGACTCAACTTGTAGTGCTTCCCAAATTGACGAAGGTCTTTTGAATGATTTCTTCACTCACATTAAGTTGTAGTCCCAGTTCATCGCATGTCTGGGCACTGTTCGCCCCAATTGCTCCTGAAGATATTCAATTTGGATATGAGTTGGTCTTCCGGCACGTGATGCGTCTTCGAGTGTTTCGCTACCATCATTAAACTTCTTAAACCACCGCGGCACTATCTTCGTAGTCAGGACACCCTCACCAAAGGCCTGGTATATCTTCCGCATTTCTGCGTTTGACCCTAGTATGAACTCGTACAGCACACACTGGTTTCTGACGCTCTGTTGAGGTCCAATCTTCACTATGTCCCTAACTGAACTGCCGCGGTCTAACGGCTAAATTCACGGTCTAACTGAACTGCCACAAACAGGTACTATGTTGGATATACCCACACCAAGAACTGACCTTCGTCTTATCTTTACTAGCATTCAACGCAAGGGCCAATTGAACATATACCTCTACAAAAAGCGATATAACTTTCTGAGTTACCTTCGTAGTATTTCTCAAGAGATCAGAATTTTCTCTTGTCTCGTCTCGTTTCGAAATCTCATACACGACAGTAAACAATCATTCGACGAAATGAGATGAGACAAGAAAATTACGATCAGGGACCTGGAAGTGAATAATGATGTTCAGCACTCAAGAAACTTTATTTATTTATTTATTTATTCAAGGAAATGACACAAGGAGAGATGAAGCTTCTACTCCGATTTCACATAGGCCCTTTAGGAGAGTACACGACTGGAAAACCGCCCTGGCCTGATGATGGGGACCATCCCGGCATCCCTCCTGGGGAGATGAGAAAAAACTGGAAAACATTAGTCACAATGTCCCGTTGGAGTAGGATTCGTTCTCATGTTTGGCCTACCCAAATGCCGCGTGGCAGGCGGGCGCGCTTCCTGTATACACCAGCGGCTTGGGACGAGACAATTAATCTGCCTCGTTGAAATCGTCTGAAAAATGGCGCTTCTGTTTCTAGATGAAACAATGAATAATAGGACAGGTTGTAAATCCCGCATAAGTAGAATTTAATTGTGTCTTAATACTCTAAAATTGTCTTAATACAGAGCAGAAGTTGTAAGGAGCTTATAGCTTTAAAATTGTTGCTTGTGTTTTAAAGCCCTAACTTGGTCACAGTATCTTTTTAGCTTGTATTGAGATAACCCATGTTTATCAACTTTTCTCTGGTTTTTGAGTTTTGGCACTTAGACCCCTTCTAATTTTATTCAACTGTCGTTTGGTTTCATCACGTTGACATACTAAGCAATTAACATCAGTTTGTAATGAGTAAATTGAATTCAATTTCTTTCTCCTACATGCCCCCTCAACCTCTGATGGTGACGCTACTGCCTTGGATCCACGATGAGTGTGATCTTTTTTCATATCCTCCATTCGCCGTCCCTTCTATTCTCCTTGGTCCAGGATACTTCAAACCACACACTAACTAAACTAACTAACTAACTAACTCTATGGCCTATGGAACCCGGAGGTTCAATGCCGCGTTCATAAAAGCTCCTACTGGCTTCTATCCTTAGCTAATTGCATGGTTTCTACTTTGTATTCCTATCTCTGCGAGATCCATCTTAATATTGTTCTCCCACCTGCGGCTAAGTATTCCTAATGGTCGTTTTCCGATTGGTCTTCCAGTCAAGACTTTGAAAGCGTTTCTACTTTCTTCAATTCTAGCTACATGACCCGCTCATCTAAGCCTCCTAGACTTGACGACCCTAACAATGTTGGTCCGCCATTCCCCATTCCTCTTCCTCTTGGGTCCGAATATTCGTCTCAGGATCTTGTTCTCAAATACTTTCAGTCTATGTTCTTCCCTCAGAGTAAGTGTTCATGTTTCACAGCCATACAAAAAACAGGCATGATTATCCTTTTGTATATTTTAAGCTTCAAATTCCTCGACAGAATTCGCGACGACAGGAGATTTTGAACCGAATAGTAACAAGAATTCCCTGCTTTTAGTTGACATTTAATTTCTCCGTGAATACGATTTTCCTCTGTTAATATTGATCCTAGATATTTGAAACTATCCACTTTATCAAAAGTATTATTTAATATTTTACCGCATCCATAATTTGCTGTACTCCGGTCCCGACGCACTTCCATGTATTTAGTTTGCTCTGCACTTACTTCCAAACCCATGTCCCTGCAAGAGTTTAATAAGGTCTCTGCATTTATTTCTATTCTTCTCCTATCATCCCCTATTAAATTTACATCATCAGCAAATGCCATAACCTGGTGAATACCGTTCAACTCTAGGCCCTGGTTGCTATCTTTGATTTTCCTTATAGCGTATTCCAGAACGAAGTTAAATAATAATTATGACAACGCATCTCCTTGTTTCAGTACATTTTCGACGTGAAAACTCGTGGACAAAAATTTTCCTACCCGGACTTTACTTTGGGATTCATTAAAAAATACGTTAATTAATCAAATTAGCTTTCTCGGTATTCCTAGTTCTGTAAGAACGATGTATAATGTTTCCCTCCTAACCGAGTCGTAAACTTTTCTAAAGTCAATAAATAGTTGATGTACCGGGGTATTGTATTCCCACTTTTTTTCGAGTATTTGGCGAATGGTAAATATTTGGTCGATAGTTGATCGGTTTCAACTAAATCCACACTGATAATCTCCAATAATTTCATCTGCGTATGGGGTTAGTGTTGCTAATAGAATATTTGAAAGGATTTTATAGGATGTTGACAGAGGAGAAATGCCTCGATAATTATTACAGTCAGTTTTGTCGCCTTTCTTGTAAATTGGAACAATGATTGATTCTTTCCACTCTTGTGGCAATTCTTCCTTGTTCCAGATAAGGAAAATGAGTATGTTTCTATTGTACCACAATTTTTATCCTCCAGCTAAAATTAACTCAGCCGGAATTTCATCTACACCCGGAGATTTGTGTTTCTTTAATTCCTTTGTAGCGGTTTTTACTTCTATTCGGTTGGGTTCTGGAATATACGATTCTGCGGTGTGTATCTTCATTTCTCCACGCACACTAGTTTTTGGTTGCGTGGTAAGCAAATCGTCAAAGAAATCTTTCCATCTATTTAGGATGCTATCCGTGTCAGTGAGAACTGTACCGCTAGATCCACACTTACCTTAATTATTGTCCAGCAAAGGCGTGGCAATGTTGCATTTTTCTTCACCATTGGGATTATACCAGTGTAGAACCCAAACGGTTGGTCCATTTCCGAACATTCAACGATTTAGATTAAAAACACGTACATAGATTAAAAACATTCCAACAACATTACTCTTATAATTTTTTCGTATCTTCAATAGTTACTGTAAGGTCCTTTGTAAACATGTATGACACACTCTGAACACACATTTTAAAGTGATTGTACTTTTTACCTTTTATCTGCTAATATCAGCTCTGTGCATTTATAATACAAATTTGGAATACAGAATAATAATCAAATCGTTTATTTATAATGTTATGTTTCGTTGGGCGACTTATATCAAGACCGCACTGTACCCTTCTCACAATAGAGAGCCACATAGTGACTCAACTAAGATTGGAACGTGACAATTGTGTTTGCATTTTAGAATTTATAACTAGACGAATCTCAAAGTTGTACCTGCCACCGGAGGAATATCGTGAGTTAAAACATATTTTGTAATGTAAAACGTACACAGCTGGCAGAATAGCAACTGTATGTATTTTGTGTATGTATCAAGAATTTCAACTGTATGTGTTTATTGTACAGAATTCTGGTATACAGAAGAATAAATAAAAGTGTTTATTTTGGATGTTGCTTCACAAAGTCGTCTTATATAAAAAGCGCACAGCTCCTTACACGGACTCTTTACCAATAACAAATGTAGGAATGTATTGTTTAAAAAGAAACGCTTACTTTTATTCATAATATGATATTTGAGAGGGTTCACCGGGACCTGATTCTTACATATGTATATGAGTGTGGGGTTATATCTTCTTTTTAATTTTTCGATCATTCGCATTTGGTATGGTTGAAATTGGTCTATGATTGTCAGTTTAAAGTGAGTGAGTCATTTCAAACTTTGCAGTTAACTTATTTAGACAATAATTATAAAAATTATCATTCCTTTGATAGTATTCTTTAAAATATATAAATTTTGAATCAATATGTTATATATTCTGTTTGAGAGTTGAAAATTATCTTTATCACACAGTTAAAATTGGTAAAGAAAAAGCATTCAAATTACTTCCTTTCTCAATACCAGAAATTTCGTTCTCTTACACAGTGAGGCAATATGAAGTACTCGAGACTTTTCTATTTAAAAATAGTAAAGAATGTGCTGAATTTACCTCAATCAAGAATGTATAATCCTCCTTGTGATCTATAAATTGTCTTTCTCAGTAACTGTTTAAAGCAACATTCTAATTTCACTTTTGCTTTTTCAAATCATTACCATTGCTTAAGTTGACAATTCGCCAAGAATGAGTGCTTAATGGTCCCAAGAGGACAACTATCTCAATTATGTAATAAATAACATAAAACAATGGATTTTCATACGGTATTAGAACATTTGTTAATGTTTTAAAGTATGTTTAAAAATTTGTATTCCTTGGGGTCGAGATAAGTCAAGGATAGAAGAGAAAATATACGACCACTTGCCCCATAAACGATATGCTCTAATCATTCACAAAAAAGTCTTCTTTTGGCGGAAAGTAACACTCGGGCTTTCAGGCCTTGTAATCACCTTCAATTCTTAAAGTTGTAATGAGAGTGTGAATGATTAGAGAGTGTGAATATGTAAATCTCCCACCAAGATTTAAAAGGGGATTTCACAAAAATATAACACAATGATGTTATTCACAATAATATTATTCACAATAACCTGTCCGTTTGGAAATTACATGATTTTCTGCAAAGTTTTTGAGTTAAATTACTCAGAGGGAATAGTGTGAATTCATCTTATTTGTTGAAAACAGTTCAGCGATAACATTCTTTGAAATCATACCCCTCATATGTTTCTCGCATATTTACTTTCCTTCCAGATATCTCGATGATATATTTTGCTTGTGTATGGCATCAATTAAAGAGAAGTGAACAATTTTACCTCACGTTTAAGTGTATACTTTAGTGACACTTCCCTCAATAAAAAATTATTCACGATCGTGTGTAAAGTCATGTAAGTGAGGAAAAAAAACATAAATTGAAACATATGGATTTTGAATTTTGGAAAATCGCAGTAAATCCTTAAATAAGCCCTTGTTAATTTTACTTATTTTTATTGTTATTTTGATACAAAGATTTGCTATTTTACACATACTTCCAGGCAACTTTAAAGTTGTTAAGGTATTTAGATTCACAAATATTATGTATTTTAATCATGGATTTATCCGACTTTACTGAAAAACTAATATGCTTTGTGTTACTTTACTCAAGATTTGAGGCATGGTTTACAGAAGGTAATCTATCCGTTTCTTGTATTTATCGATCTTCGATCTAAGAGAATATTATGAGATAAGAATGAATAAAGTCGCAGGTATTTCACATAAATTCTCTTTATACAATACTTAACACTAGAAAGACCAAGTCGTCATTTTGACGGCATCACGTAAAACAATTTTCTATATCTCATGAATTTCTTTGCCGTGCGCAACCATACTTTAGTACTTTTATTATTTTAAAGAGAGGCTTGATATAGCATATAAACATTGTGTGTCTATTTTCAATAAATACATATTTTTGTTGCATAACCCTAGAAGGACCAGACTGTCAATTTGACTGCCTCATTTAAAAATCTATATTTTGTTGTTGATGCCGACTGTTTTATAGGTTGTACGCTATATGGTAGTATCTCTGTTGGAAATAATATATTTTGAAATATTTTACACTATTTTTCCCAAGTTGTTTGCTTTTTGATATGATTTATTTCTGCTCTTCAAAGCTGTACATATTATTTACCCGAGATTTCTAGGTAGTTTATTATTAAAATACTTACCAACATATCCTCATTTTATTGTCCTAACAAACCAATATATGTTGATAGTAAAGTAGTTTAGATTGATTGGGCCTTCAGTGTTTCATTTCACGTCCCCCCAACCCCGTTGCGATATCCTGGCTAAACGAATCAGTATATGTTCCAGTAAAATACTGTAGAATGATCGAGCCCCTGAGTGATGACCATAATATTTCATGTCACGGACCCCCTTCACGAAACCCTGGCTACGTGCCTGAAGGCACGCAAAGAAAATGTATTGAATTTATGTGTAGCCTTTTATACGTGGAGCGTCAGAAGGTTAAACAAAATTACAGAAAAAATATTACAGAGGTTCAAATGAAAAATAATACAATGAGAGGTACACAGGTGCAGTGTCAAGGAATCTGTAAGTATACATAAGTCATAAGAAAGCACATAAATACAATTCAATGTAGACATAGTACCCAACGTCTTTAATCCATTAATAAAAATAATACGGAGTCTATGGGATATTTTATGGTGTTTGCACATAGGGTCTAAGCAATTGTCACGTTGATATCTGCAAAGTCTAGTAAAACCAGATGGAACCAATGAAACGCGACAAATGTCAGAGTTCTTGGACCTTTGCACTCATTACACTTGTGTCTAACAAAAGAAAAGCCAACAGTTCAAAACTGTGAACCTAAACGACCAAAGAAAGCTCAAAAATGACAGTATAACGTAAATCCGCTTGCAACAAGTAAGACAAGTAGTTCAAGGATTGTTTACTATGACATTTAGCGGGAAATTCAGAACTTCATTAGCGAAAGGGTACTTTAGCTGATACGTAAAGCTGCTTTCCCATGTACGAACTAGAAACTACATGTTGCAATTCAATTTCAAAGTAAACTTTCCATATATGCAAAGCTGCTCGCTAAAGGGTTAAATATGCTACAAACATGTTGGTAACTGCTACGTATAAAGCAGTATATTGTTATAATTTAATTGAAGGTAAAATACAATACATATATTAATTGCTGAATGCGTCGGATTACATGACCTGAACGGTAGGATAACAGACTAAAGAGGTCGCCTTAGATTTTGACTTCAACAACGACTGAAGCATATCAGAACGCACTACAAGACTTCTGTAAGTAAACAATGAACTGATGGAGTGTCACTGGAACTCTCTCCCTACTCCATAGTTGTTATATTCTTTCTAGAGAGGGAAGGACGGGTAGCAAGTTGTACTATTACAGAGGGCGGCAAATGATGACATTGCATAAGGCGGCAAATTGCGTAGGTCTGGAGTTTTTTAAATAAATTTTCTGGAGTTTTAAAATAAATTTTAGCAACATAAACAGTGCAAGATTTTAGTGTCTAGCTGATTTAACTTCAAAGAATATGTTCATTGCTTGCATTGGATCAACATTCAATATTATTCAATTTTGTACATTTACCTTGAAACCTCGATTTAACTGCATCAGTGTTAGGTCATTTAGATTTCTTACACATTTATCTCAATTTAAGTTATGTGTACGTCGAAATAACATCCTTCATGTGTGTTTAGTGACCACACCCCTATGCAGTTTCTGACATCGAAGCTACTATTAGTAATAAATCAGAATACAACTTTGCTTTTCGTAAACTGGATTGAATAAAGAACATAAGGCTGTACTTCAGGTACATACTTATTTTAATAATAATAATAATAATAATAATAATAATAATAATAATAATAATAATAATAATATGTACAATTGAGTTTGAAAGTAAAGCCTGACTATGGATATGCCTGTGTTTCAGCTTTCACGTTGAGAATTACTAAAAGAACGAATGCGTTGTTGCCATTATTATTCAGTATTGTTTAGGAATAAAAAAAAGGAATAATTAAAGATAGTAACCAGGACCTGAAACTGAATGGCATTCAACAGATTTTGTCAGATGCTGTTGATTTCGATTTGATAATAGAAGGTATGAGGACAATAAAAAAGCAATTAGGAGGTTTTCTTAAGCGCGTTTGGAGTCATGGATTGAGATGTAAGTACAGAGAAAACTTAGAAAATGAAGAGCTTTTGTGAATGTGTTATTTAACTTGCGACTTCCGTAGACCATAGAGTATAGTTTCTCAATCACAACTATGAGAGTCACTGCTGTTTGGTACACACGTCTTCTTCAAATTCAGGCAAACATATTGCTTTCATTTGGACAAAAGATGTCAAGTGTGAACGAGTTGGAGACCCAGTTTAAGACTTTCCCAATATCTTCTCTCATTGATAATACTAATCATCTACAGTGGCTTGAGACAGTTTGTCAACCCAATTCGTCTTCTGCAACCTTCGTACGATTTCTATCAAAAAGTTAATCAAGTCAAGACAGTCTTTAGTAACATAAGCTTACCAAATTTGAAAACCTGTGGTTGAAGCGATGTTGTTTCCGGGAACAAAATCAGCTCGGACATACATATACGTGCATTATGATGAAAACTCATAATCGTATTCAATGACCTCTGAATGTGAAACTTTGATGTAGTTATAAATTTATTTAAACCACCCCATTTTAATAGTTGTCCTCTCGTCTGTCGGGAAGAGTGTTAAAAGTAATGAGCAAACTACAAGATTGGGATCACTAACACAGGAGGTGAAGTTTTATCTTTGTTATCAGTGGGGACCTCGGTAAGCAATAAGCATAGCAGTTCTTTTCCCTTTTCGTTTTAGGAGTACGAAATTGCAAATAATGTTGTTATTCACGATTTATTGGAAAAGTATGCTACAGTACAATAGAAAAATATTAGGCCATAATAACCAATATAAAGCATTTCTAGTATAACTTTGTGTCTATTACATTTACGTAAATTGTGTAGTTACATTCCACACGCTATACAAAACACTCAACTATAGTATTATATTTATATTATATTTATAAGGCTATAATATATACACACTGATATGAATATGGTAGCTAAATATTATGAAAGTATCAATCACGTCTTCCAATTTGGAATAAAATAGATGAATATTTCTGTTCCTGACAGGTAAATTATGCTAAGTCACATTTTAGCCAAACTAGAGTTATTCTATTTTTCTTTACTTACATTAATACGAGGGACATGAGGAACGTTTTGAGATGTGGACAACCAGAACGCAGGAAGTGAACATTTTTTCCGTCAATAAACAATCGACGTAATTAAACACACTATTGTCTTGTGAACACTTTTTCGATTGTCGTCTGAAATTAATATTTTAGGGCTTATACTAATTCACTTCTGAACCCCATTTTTATTGAGAAGTTATTTAATATTCTGACTACAAATAGTCCATATACATTTCAAATACCTGAAGCACACCATAGGATTTTTGCGCAAGCATATGAGAAATACGAATATTCACAGTTTTCTTTGTCAAGATATTATAATTATAGCATTCGTTCCACAGTTTATTTTCTTGAATACTTATTAGATTGGTGCGAATAAAATTTTCGCTTTGGTATATAGTGTGAAACACGCTAGAGGTCTGCACGGGCCAGAATGTTTAACCCTAGCCCAACTCTGTCCGTGAATTTATAATGTAAGGCCCGACCCTATTCCGAAATATGTTTCAGCCTTGTGATAATCAAATCAGCCCGAATTACAGAAACTTAATAATTAAGGAAAATTTGTACTTTTGTTTACATCAATTAGATGTTTAATCTTGAAGTTGTGCTTTAAAAGTTATCGAGAAAGAAGATGTAATAAATATCGTTGAACAGTATATTTGTAATGTTAGGCCAAAAAAGGCTCGAGAAAAATGGTTGTGCATTTAAATATTTGTGGTTTGAGTCCGTCCCGGGCCCGTTATGCTTTGTAGGACCAAGTCCGGCAAGCAAGCCGAGCCAGTGCAGTACTCTAACTCACGCAAATAACACAACACATGGATGAATAGTGTCATGTGTCTTCCCTTACAAACTGTGTGCAGGTAATTGAGAGGAAATGTGTTCTTGAACAAGATCGTTTGATAGCGCAACATAAAGAAACACTATTGGGAAGATATTTCTTGCGTTAAAACTGAGACATTCGACACAGACATAGACACCCACACACACACTCACACACACGTACACACACAAACATAAATCCAGAAAGTAATGGCAGATCAATGGCAGTATTATGAAACAATTTATGCGGACACTAACAAAAATTATGTTCAGATTAGTTCATCTGGAGTGTTGTATAAATTGACTATCAGAAAAGCGTTTCTAATGTTGCAGTCGAGATATGCATACGGCAAACCATAGTTACTATCGTTTTGCGCCTTTGTGTAGTCGGAAAGGTGAAAACTAGCACACATGGATGCAACCTGAGTTAACATTGACCTGTAATATTCAATGTTAGGATATATGTATTTGCTTGAATATAAGGAATAACTGGAAAATATCAAACATATGATAGTCACGTTTCAAGAAAAATGGATCTATTACAAAAATTATAAAGGGTAAGAACACTGGTTGGATATTGGTTAAAGTCTGAAAAGGTTTACAACACAAATCAACCATTACAACACAAATCACATATAAGATGATCATATTTAAGTTTTGACGTATAGTTGGCTTGATTAATTATATCTTAATTCGAGATAGGTAGGAAAATGATCGCTCTGAATTGTTAACGTAGTGAACTACATAAATTCAAGCACTTTTCCAGCCAGCCACGTAGAATTGGTGTTGATTTGTTCCATGGAACTACACATATACGAATCCCCCTAAATGTTACAAAGTTTCATAAATTTCAGTATGATAGTATCAACAATCCACCGTATTCTTCTGTTATTTCTTCCACGGACTACTGTCTCTTTCAGTGTCTTGAGGACTTCTGGGGAAGAATGAACGTACCTCACGATTGGACCACGCTAAGCTGTACTGATTACTTCTTCACATCCAAGACTAGGATTACTTCGTTATAAAGTCTAATCTCTGGTTGCGCAATGACTAAAAATATCATGTTTGCAGGCGAAGATTATTATGATTAACCAGGAATTGTAGTACCACTTCCTTTAGTCTTCGCAAATGTCAAACTTTGGGCGAATAGTTTCATAGTACCAACATACTTAAACATACATATCTAACTATCAACTTTTGAAGAGGGGAATTTACATTACCATTTCCCTCTTGCACTATGGAATAACTATAAAAATTAAAATTTACTCAACCATTACAACACTAAATTTAGTTTATGGACACAATTTTAAAAATAGTAGTGCTATTCCTTATAATTAATGTGTTCAATAACGGGAAACAAAATATTTTGCCACTCCAAATTTGACGTAGTTCAGGTATACAGTTTCATTCATTTCGGAGTAGTGAATACCATATTAATATATAAGTACAAAATCTTAATTTTGTTACGATTTCAACAATATCAGTATTTGTTTAATGACCAAAAAGTATACAACTTCTGCCAAACTCATGAAACTTGCTCCAATGAAGAGACCAAATACACTTCCAATTGAAACTGAAAGACATAGAAAAACATTAAAACAAATATTAAATGAAGTTTGTTTCTATTCGATGTTCATGTCACTCAATCAAGCTGTCTTATATTCATATACATCTTAGACATTAATTTTCTAAACGAAGCGTGCCGTTTAGGCAATTTTCTGTGAAATTGAATTTGTTCACAATAATAGCAAATTTCACTGATATATTCTAGCAAATTTCGGAATAATCATCATACAAGTTAATATAGAAGGAAGCAGTATTTTTATTAAAAATTATTTTATATTTCGTAAAACAAAATCCATCAATGAGAATAAAAATTATACGTATTCCATTTTATATCTTTGGAGGCAAATTTCCGCACTTGAACCTTGAATTCCAGAAGGAAAGAGACTAAAATGCGAATTCTTTAAAAACATGGTATTACATAAAACATTCACATAATCGTCTTTAATGAGTTGCAATATTCTTTATCCGACATTATTAATTTGAGCTGGAGACTTCGGAGAACTATTCTACATATTCTGTAGAAAACCGTGTTAATACTGTACATATACCCATGTATATGAAGAGATATAATTATTACACTCGACAATAAAATTTTACCTATCTCTCTATCTCTCTATCTATCTATCTATCTATCTATCTATCTATCTATCTATCTATCTATATATATATATATATATATATATATATATATATATATATATATATATATATGTGTGTGTGTGTGTGTAGATAGATAGATATAGATATAGATATTATAGATACTATAAATGAAGATTTGACTGAGTGATCAACTACAAAGCGAAAGCGGTCAAATCAGAATCTTGAAATTTTGACAGTGAATAGGATTCTTGGTTTAAGGCATCACTAAGGAAGGGAATTTTTGGAAATTGGACTGCGAAGGAGAAGAGGGGAAACAAAAGTTATTTTCTAAATGTTATTGCTTCTAGGGGAAATAATACAAGACTAGGGATGCACGCGAAACGAGACGAGACGAGAAATGGAAAAGTTGGTCTCGTCTCGTCTCGCGTCTCGTCTCGTCTCGCGTCTCGTCTCGTCTCGCGTCTCGTCTCGTCTCGCAAATGTGAAGTCTCATCTCGCGTCTCGCATAAAATTGTGAGTCTCGTCTCGCGTCTCGCGCGAGACTTTCTCGCATGGTCTCGCAGTCTCGCATATATTCTGGGTCAAAATTTTGCAATGTGTTATTCTATGGCTGTTAATGAATGATGGTGTGATATTCTGTCCGAAGGCAGGTATTTGACCTAAAAGTCCCTTGCCAAGGTAAATCCATGGTGGTTTGCCATTGCTTTCCATGGGATGAATGTTCATAACATCCTAAGGAGACGGAACCTAGACTTCAACATGGTATCCGAACTTGTGTCCTCTCCGCTCCAAATTGAAAGAAATGTTGTGCTGGAATTTGATTGCTGGACTATTAATTTTCGTCAAATTAATAGCATAATTTACAGCAAAACCAGCATAAATGGTTACTGGATCCAACATTGTTTTCCAGCTTAGAGGTCTGCAGCAATATTTTTTAGTATGCCATTCGGGCACATTTTTGCCCCGAAAGAAAGTCGTCAATGTAATTAGGATAAAAAGAATATAACGTTTCCGTATATGTTTTTCTGAACTCATTGAACCAAACCCGGATCCTTTTACTATATCTATATGTAAATTTCTTCTTCTTTATTTACCCGGATTTCAACCATGTCTTTGTCTGCTTCTGATCCGAGGAATGCTCTATCGTCACAATATCCAAAATTGACACGGATTGTTCCCTTAGAATAGGTTTGAACTTTCTTTTCAGAAAGTTTAAACTCTCTAACATTAAATTTGTGGAAGCAGCAGAGAAAATATAAAAACGCGTTACTTGTGTAGGAGAATAGTGCTGCCATCTATTGTCGCCTATCTCCCTTTACACCAACCACCAAGGAATAACATTACTTGTGTCAACGGACTTGTGGATAACGCAATATGTTATCAATTGCGAGAATCCAAATATCCAACAAATTGTACTTGATACGAAAAAAGTGGGGGACGCGGTGGCTCAGTGGTAGAGCGTTCACCTCTGGTGCTTGGGGTCCTGGGTTCGATCCCAATCCCCCAAGTGAACTTTGTGGTGGACAAACGCCGTGTGCGTGGGTTTCCTCGGGGTTCTCCCGTTTCCTCTCACTTTCTTCATTCCACCATTCCAATCATTACTCATCATCACCGTCTCCTTTAGCCTAACCGGCATGAGCGCGGGACGTAAAACTCAAAGATTTCATTTCATTTCATTTACCAAAAAAGCTTTCTGGATCAATTTTCAGATCATATTTGAACTAACTGCAGTGTTGCCAGAATTCGCATTTTATCAACTTTCGCTTTCAACTTATATAGTGTTGCCAGATCTAGAAAATAAATTTACTGACAGATATAGGGCCATTCCTACCATCTCCCACCAAACCTATAGGGCCATCCTGCCAAACCAGTGTTTGAATTAAACTTCCGAACTAGAGGGGGATGTTTTTGATAAATATATGGAAAGAAAATACTTATTTCATGTAAAAATACCATTTTATTTCTGCGAGCCGGGTCGGGGATAAACTTTGACGAAAGGGGATATCCCCGCCATCCCCCAACATTAATCGCTAGTAGTAATGTGAAAAAGACAGAGACAACAGAAATATCACATTTCGAAGCAATAGGGAGTCTTATTCGTTTTTCAGACCAAAAACAGAAGTTCATGTATTCGTGCGCGCCCGCGTGTATGTGTTTGTGTCACAAAATAAAGTCCTAAATCGATGCTGTAATGAATTTCCAATTTACAAAGTTTTTCTTTTTTAATGTTTAGAAATTAAAGAAGGCTTTAATTCTGAAAATCAACCTTGAATAATAATAAATCTTATAAAATGTCTATTGCCCCAATCACTTTTTGTTCCTGGAGGCATTAACGCTCAACCTGGAAAAGTCAATAAATATAAAATCACTAAATATGCAATTAAATGTAATTCATAAATGTTGCGAGACTGCGAGAAGTCTCGCGAGACTTCTCGTGCGAGACTTAACCGAATCTCGTCTCGCGTCTCGTCTCGCATGGTTTACTCTCGTCTCGCGTCTCGCATAAAATTTTCAGTCTCGTCTCGTGTCTCGTCTGGCAAATGCGAGACGAAACGAGACTTCTCGCGTCTCGCGTGCATCCCTATACAAGACGGTATAACCCATGCCTTAAGCAAAATTGACGTACGTAAGGCCATTTCCGGCAAAATAGGCGTAAGATTATGGGAAATATAAGTATGTCATATTAGGGTTTTTAAGTATATATAAGGATGGTCATTAAGAACGTATAAGAGTCAATCCATTCTAAGTGATCAAGCATGTGCCGTTCGAGCATCTCCAAAAAATCTATTTTTTCATGAATGTTTATACTACATCCTGGTACTTCAAAACCACAATTATTTTTTTAAAGCATCTCGTAGCGACAAAGCTTCTGTCGCCATCCAGCGTTTTCTCGATTTGAGATGTTTGCGTTCTTCTGAATATCTCAGCATGTATTTGTCCTAGCAAATTGAACATTGCTGGGCGTATCCAACTAGTGCAGAGCTAAAACTTTGTCCTCTTAAAAATTTTGCATAAAGCCACTCGAAAAGTGTGAAATCAGGACCTACAATAGCAACATTTTTGGACATTGAAGACATGTTTGGAAAGAGGAAGCAACTGACGTAGAGGTCTGAATTTGTACATGCATATAGTTCCTGGTCATACGTTTATACCTCAAAATTTGCAGACCAGTAGCTGCTCCCAAAGGCCTGAGAAAATATTGTAAATTTGATGAATTATGTTAACTTGGAATATTTCACTGCCCAATATCTCCAATGAGCCTCCATAAAAATATTTGAAATTCTTGGAGTAGTTACGCATTTAGTATACCATAACACACAAGACAGCACATTTTGTCTTTTTGAGCAGAAGTGGTCAAAGTATGAAGGAATGTCGTCATACTCTAGGAGGTATTTTGTTCACAAATTCAACTGGAAATTCATTGTTCTGAAGTAAAATAAAGTAGGATGAATGGTTAGTCCAGTCAAGCTTTTCCTCTACTTGTGACTTACTGTCTTATCACTCACAGCAGTACTGGTGAAAAATACCGCTACCAGCAGAAGGCGAGGAATATTTAAATGCCTACTTGGGAAAACAGTCCGTAAGTATTCATTTCTCTTGCTGCTTGTTATTTCAATGATATTCAATTCCGTTACTTGATGTTTTAACTGCTAACTCATGCAGGAGACTCTTGGGTTTTCGTTAAATTTACATTCCCCAGTCAGTGTTTACAGTGAGTGAGTGTTCACTGACTGGGGAATGTAGATGAAACAAAAGGAAGACAGTCTCCTGCAAGAGTTGACAGTAAAAACAAGCATAATCATGTTTGAAATATCATTGATATAGCTAACAACAATGAGTACTTAAGGACGTTTTGCCAAGTATGATTTTTGACTTTTCTCGCCTTCTGCTGATTGCAGCATTCTCCACCAGTGCTGCTGTGGGTTATAAGACAGAGAGTCATAACTAGAAGTAACAAACGAACTTGAAAGTCTTCACTGGACGCCATTTCGCAACAACGAATTTCCAGTTGAATTTGTGAATAAAACACCCTGTAGTGTATGGCGTCATTTCATAAAACTTTTACCCCATTTTTTTTATCGAAGACACAAAACGTGCTTTTTTGTGTATTGTGGTATACTGAAGGAGTAAATATTCCACAAATTTCAAATATTATTTCCAGGCCCATTGGAAATATTGGAAAGTGAAATATGCCCAATTGACATAATACCCCAAATTTACGATATTTTTTCAGGCCTTTGGGAACAGCTACAAGTCTGAAATTTTTGAGTATACACTCATGACCTCGGACTATATGCACACAGAAATGTATACCTCTACGTAAGTTGCTTTCTCTTCCCAAACATGTCATGAATGACTAAAAATATTGCTATTGTAGGCCCTGATATTCACCCTTTCAAGTGGTTTTAGGCAAAAATGTTAAGAGGACCAAGCGTTTGCTCTCCACTAGTTGGACACGCCCAGCAATTCTCAATTTGTTAGTACTAATACATGCTGAGATATTCAGAAGAACGTAAACGCCTGAAATCTAGAAAACTCAAAATGGTGCCAAAAGCTGCGTCGCTACGAGATGTTTTAAAAAAATAATTAATTGTAGTTTTGAAGTACCCTGATGTAGTATAAACATTCATGAAAAAAATGATTTTTTTTGAAGAGGTCGAGAGGCAAAAGTATTCTAAAAAGGCGAGAGTGTTTTCTAGATTACTTGGCATGGATTGACAAATAAGGTTATACAAGGATAGTCATTAGGGTGGGCCGATTTTCAACATTTTGGAAAATTGGTTCAGCAAAGCAGTTAAAGGGTGTCTTTTAGTAGGCAAAGTGTACCAGATTTTCTTCAGAATTTTCAGTTAAGGCTTTCATGTGCCGCCTCGAGTATTAATCAGAAAAGTATGCAACATGCACTACACGACACGCTGCTGTGTTTTTTATTTCACGTTTTGATTGTATAAAATGCAAACACTATGTTATCAAAAGTATTCGGACACCTGGTTGAAAATGACTTACAACTTCGTGACGCCCTATATCGGTGCTGCTGGAAATCAATATGGTGTTGCCACCCTTAGCCTTGTTGACAGCTTCCACTCACGCAAGCGTACTTTCAATCAGGTGCTGGAAGGTTTCGTGGGGAATGGCAGTCCATTCTTCAGTGAGTGCTGAACTTAGGAGAGGTATCGATGTAGGTTGGTGAGATCTGGCACGAAGTCGGCATTCCAAAACATCCCAAAGGTATGCAAGGCCAGTCCATTACAGGGATGTCATAGTCGTGTAACCACTCCGAAGCAGGCCGTGCAGTATGTTGAAAGATACAATCGCCATCCCCGAATTGCTCTTCAACAGTGGGAAGCAAGAGAGTCCTTAAAACATCAATGTAGGCCTGCGCCTTGAGAGTGCAACGTAAAACAACAAGGAGTGCAAGTTCCGTCCAATAAAAACACGACCACACCATAACACCACCACCTCCGAATTTTTCTGTTGGCGCTACACACGATGACGTTCACCGGGCATTCGCCTTACCCACACCCTGCCATCGGATCGTCACATTGTATACCGTGATTCATCACTCAACGCAACGTTTTTCCACTGTTTAATCGTCCAATGTTTACGCTCCTTACACCAAGCGAGGCGCCGTATGGCATTTAATTACGTTATGTGTGGCTTATGAGCAGCCGCTCGAGCATGCAATCGAAGTTTTCTCACCTCACGCCTAACTGTCATAGTACTTGGAGTGGATCTTGATGCAGTTTCGAATTCCTGGGTGATGGTCTGTATAGATGGCTGCCTATTACACTTTAAGCCCTCTTCAACTGTCGGCAGTTTCTGTCAGCCAACAGAGGAGGTTGGCCTGTGCGCTTTTGTGCTGTACGTGTCTCTTCATGTTTCCACTTCACTATCACATCAGACGCAGTGGACCTAGGGATGTATAGGAGTGTGAAAATCTCTCGTACAGACTTCTGACACAAGTGACGTCCAATCACCTGACCAGGTTCAGAGTCAGTGAGTTACGTGGAGCGCCCCATTCTGCTTTCTCACGATATCTAATGACTACTGAAGTCGCTGATAATGAATACCTGGCAGTTCAGTGGCAGCACAATGCACCTAGTATGGAAAGCGTATGTCTTTGGGGGTGTCCGGATACTTTTGATCACATAGTGTATGTTCTCTATTTTCTATGGTTAAACCTTAGAGACAGCTTGAACTATACATAATTCGCCTTCCCAAAGATCACTTATGTACAGTTGTTTGCTTAAATCGCCCAAATTGCAACGCTCAATTCAAGAATATTGCTCTCCTAATATGTTTATAAATAAATTTATTTTTTAGCCTAAGAGTAGAGTTTATTTTTTGTTGCTGTAATGCAATTCCTTATAAACAGTATTGATTATTTTTTTGTCAAAAATAACCCATAAATAACTACGAGGAAGTGAATGCACCTAGAGTTTCGTCCTCTCGCTCTGTTTAATATTTTGCCATGGCCTTGTTTTGTCCGTACTTACTTGTTTTACTTTCCTAAATAGCATCGTCGTTAGCGATGCAAATGTTGACATTTAAGTTACGAGAAAGCAAGGCAAAACGTATGAATCCGTCGTCTTGCAGCCCCATAAACGCAAAGACAAACTTGCGTCACCAAACGCACAATTGGCTCTACTGCTTGGGTATGGCACTCACACGCAGTTATTTCTTCTGAGGGCATTCGAGCTGACTTAATATTTTCTTCAATCTCGTTGTCAGAGAGCATATATGTCAGTGGAGGTTCTGTTAGGGACAAGTTCATCCACTCCGAAATGTTGTAGTAATGATCCGCGTGAAGATAGTTTACTAACTGTGAATTCTTTGATAGATATTTTCTTTTTTATGCGGCTAGCCTTCTTAGTCCTCCTCCAGCCAAGTGTACGAATTCTCGGACAAGTGTAACGACATAAATGATGAAGTCCGGGCGTACAACTTGACGATGTATTGTTTCTCGCAAGGTCTCGCTGTGGTAATGCACAAATGAAGAATGCGACATGCCGTGGTGAGCTAACGTGACTGGACTATTGGGCAGAGTTTCTTGTTCGTCAAGTTTGAAGAATAATATCCTGAATGAATTGCTCTGCATATTACTAGTAAATATTGTTTGTGCGTACTGAGGTCTTTTGCAAATTCATCCAACCAGTCAAGATTTATTGCTTGGTATCTTATCAAGAGCGCCTCCTCGCACTTCTTAGCTTTGTTCCTGTTGGAAATAGGATTGGGTAATAAGTGCTTTGAAATATGTAAATGTCCTCTTTAACTTTTTCGCTTTTTTCTTTCACCACTTCTACCGTATTCTTGCTTATAATAATCTCCGACGAACTAGACTTGCTGTCTACCGAAGTGTGTGTGGTTTGGTTTTCCGAAACTTTCTTACCATTTTTCCTTTCCTTTTATTTTTCTTCCCATACGTTTTCATTTGTCCTTCCTTGTCTTGCCATTCAGAATCTGCTCTAACCTCACAGTCACTTAGTACCTGTAGATTATCGTTTATTTCTTGACTTGTTTCATTGTGATCGATTGCTGTATTTCCTTTTTCACAACTTTTCCTCTCATTCTGTACTACTGAGTCCATTACACTCAAATCTAGAATAGACTGGTTCACTGTTATATGGGAACCAACACCATTCCTGTTTGAAATCCTAAATCTGTCACCATTTACATTCGCACTTAACAACGGACTATTAGAATTGATAACCGTATTATTTGTTTGACCACTACCATTGGTACTGCCTTGCATGACTACTGTTGGCTCTTGTTTTATCGGCTGAACACTATTTGAAACCCTTTTATGTCTACATGCGTAGGCGAAATGATTCATTCCATTGCAAGAAAAACATTGCTTTTCATACGCCGGACAGTTCTTAAACTCGTGATATTTCTTACACCTTCCGCAAGGAAACTTCCATTTTTGATATTTAGACCGATACGAACACCGCTGACAAAGAGCTGGTAACTCATGCTGGTTATTTTGTGTTTGGTTAGCATAAACTTGAACGCTCGAACTCTCCATATCACAAGCTAGTTGTGCTGCTTCTGCAAACGACAATTTGTCTTTAGACAGTAATACATTACGTATTTGATTGCTACCTAATCCAAAAATAAATTGATTGCATAAAGCAAGTTCTTCATATCTTTCAAATGCACAGGAAGAAACAGCGTTCTGAAGATCTGTAATAAACTGTACAACACTTTGCTGGTTTTGTTGCTTCATCGAATGAAATTTGAAACGATGTGCCCATTTACTGCACTTGATGTCTGAACTGGTCATGACTACATTATGACTTTGATCTTGCTTGAAACCTGAAAACGTTGCCATAATATTTCAATTCGGGAACGTTGTTCAAAATCGACTGCGCCAATTGTTAACACTAAAAAACAACAAATGTATTCCCAGCACCAAATATTAAACCAGAGCCAAAGGATGCAATATTTATATATGTGTAAACCTCTTAGCAACTATGTTCCATCTTATTATACATACAATGAATACTTGAGTTCTTCTATATTATCCTTATTATTAATCTGTGCCCAGTGCACTCTTTACTTATAGCAATTCAGCTTTGTCACTCCACAGCTATTACATTTTTAATATGGACAATCTCTTCATACTTATTCATATCGCACACATCAACTTATACATTCATCATAATTCTAAATCTTATTTGCACAGACTGTTTCTTTAACTACATAACGGACATTTACATATTTCTAAGCACTTATTACCCAATCCTATTTCCAACAGTTCCGACGAGTCCCGAAAGTGTTTTTGGAACCAATGTTTAATCCTCAAGATGTCTTATTAAGAGACGAAGCGGTAGTTAGTTTGAGTGAAGAAAGCAAATGATCCATTAAAGCTATCGATTTAATTTTTCCCTCAAACAAGGTAGAGTCCATTAAAATCTTCGGTGTTGATCGGTGTACCAATGAAGCAATCTGCTACCAACGTTGATAGATCAGTTCTATTTTAATTAAGAAGTTATCGTACACGGACGCGGCGATATCCTCTTCACTACTAGACTTCAGAAAACGTGGCCCAAATATGTTATACCTGGTTCTTCCACTATTGTTGAATGGTCTTTTATTTGCCATCAGTCAATGTTTCTCTTTTTTCGCTTTCATTAGTGTCATATCTTTTCCTCCATCGAAGAACACTCCTCAAACGGATATTCCAGCTATGTTAACATTTTCTTGAACAACTGTGCTGAATTTTCTCTTTCCCATCCTGACCTTATTTTTCCTAACAACATGGTATTTGCGCTCCATTGAAATGACTCCTGCATCTTAAACAGCTGCATTAGCGATTAGTGCAACTGCCCGGAGAAGAAGTAACTGCGTTTCCGTGTCATTCGCAAGCAGTAGAACGAATAGTGCGTTTAGTGACGCAAGCTTCTCTGGGCTGACAAGTCACGACAGATTCATACGCTATGTCTTGCTTTCCAGTAAGGAAATGCCAGCATATGGGTCGACAAAAGACTATACCATATAGGAAAGTAAACTAAGACTGTGGCAACAAGGCCATGGCAGAAATGTACACATGGCGGGAGGGCGAAACTCGAGGTGCAATCATCTCCTCGTGGCGAGTTCTGGGTTATTTTGGCCAAAAGATAGATGATCGATAGCGTTGTGAATGAATCGCATTACAGTAAAAAAAATAAACTATACACTTAAGTTAAAAACATACATCAATTTTTAAGCATAAATATAAAAACAAACAACATTCTTGCCTTAAGCTATCAGATCTGCCTAATTTAACCAAAGAAGTAAACATAAGTGGGCTTTGGGAAGGTGAATTACTTATAGTTCAAGCTGTTCTCAACGTTTAATCTTTAAAAAAGAGAGAATGTATGCATTTTACCCACCCAAAAAACATTAAATATTGTACAGTGTACTGAATGTTGTATACCTTTTCCATAAAACCTCGAAGCGGGACATGAAGACATCGACTAAAAATTCAGAAAGAAATCTGGTACATTGTGCCCACTAAAGATATTCTTTAACCGCTTCGCTAAAATAATTTTCGAAAAAAGTTTAAAATCGGGACACTCTAGTGCCCATGTCTCGAAATTCTTTAAACGTAGAGGCATGTAATTTATTATATACAGACTTTCCACATAAAATAATAAAGACATGTTTAAGTGTTTTTGTACGGTATAAGTAAAAATGAAGTAAAAAGTGCGAAGAAAGGGGGTAATGGTGAGAATCGTGATTATCAAGTGGACATATCTCGAAATCACTTAAGATTAGATACATGCAGAAATATGAAACCTGATATATAAACTCATAAACACAGTGTTTGTTCTGGAAATTCCACTAGTAATGAGAGAAGGGGGAATTTCCATTTCTTTCTAAAAGTTGCCGCAAAAGTTGACGGTCTTATTATAAGGGGATACTGGCGAACCATTGGAAATACACTTTTCAAACTTGGACTGATATGGAAATTTATAATTTCACTTTCATTGAAATGCAAATTCCAGATTTTATGTCCGTATGCTTACGGATTGTCGCTGCCTGCAAATTTTCATCTGAGCTTGAAGATACTACTTGGCGGAAAGCAAAACTATACATCGACCAAGGATTTCGTAACAGCGTTTCCCTTGACTGCTACCGTTAGTGAGTAAATTAGATTTTCCTTACCACAGGAGCGATAGTCTCGACGTGATACACTCCAAGAAATTCGCAGCCAGACTGAATGTTAGATATGTACTTGAATTGGTTCGTCATATCGGTTTTCCGGTGTGGGGTGTTATTTAGCTACCTACACACATCGTATTTCCGCTGTGGGGGTGTCATTTTACTACCCACATTTATCCTCTTTCCGTTCGGGGAAGTACCTGAGGGTAACGACATATGGTGTAATTTTTCTGTTTTTTCAAGTGAATTCATAATCAATCTAAAATATCAGGGACTTTGCATATCTTTACTATATCCGTTTTTTTTTTTGCTTCACATTATGAAATTATGATAAGTTGAATTCATTTTCGTTTCTCATATTGTTTAGTCTTCAATGAGTGTACTGTAAGTTATCTAATTGTTAAAAGATTCAAGGATAATTTCTCATGATTAAGAAATAATCATTTCAGGCATTCCTGGCATCTTCTTCTATTTTCGATTGTTGTGTCCCTTTCTTCACTTTCTTAAAGAATATTATTTTGCACAGGGAGAGGGAGAGGGAGTTATATGCAAGTCCTTATGTTAACTCAAATCACAGAAAGTCCACACGGCGAGAGCTGGGACCGAACCAGGGACCCCAAGCATCGGAGGTGAACGCTCTACCACTGAGGGCTACACTATAGCAGAGTCAGTGTTGCGTCTTCTTTTTGTGGCTTCCTTGATGTAAATTTCTATTTCGGGTAATGGCGGAATGTCGATCTGTGGTTGAAATCCGCCTCTTGGTTCAGTCGTACTTACACTTCGATTGATTATGCAGTTACACATGGTATTCTAATCTGGCTGACTCATCTGCATTTGATGAACAATACCAACAAGTGAAGGATGGCAAGATTGACTATATCCACTGGACATCCGCTAATGCTGCTATTGCTGTTTATATTCGTTACATATAGGTAGCTGGTCATGTGTGGTTATTTCATTAAAACTTCACTAGTTTCCAGATGGTTCACAGTTCCACAGAACTTTACAAGGTTTCACAGATAGGAGTGCTATAATGTAGTTCCCATAGTTCCTCAGTTCTTTTTCTGAGTGACGCTGATAATCAGCAAATGATTGGGTTCTCCTTCCTTGTATGTAGGATAAAACGAGTTTTGCATCCAGATTAGGGAAAATTAGCAAAATGTGCATTTATAAAAAATTATGAACATGAATTTTCATTCTCTTTGTGCGCTGTACACTTTTATGACGAATCAGCATTAAATTATATATGTTCACATAGTTACTCGAACATACTAAAAAAAATATTTACCTCGAAAGATACATTGCACTTCATTATTATGCATTTGAGTTACTGTTTTCGGTCTCATTCTTTCTTCAAATTACACAATACTTCTAAAAGGGGTGCAGGAATACTTGCATAGTGAACTATGACATAATTTCCTCGATAGTAGTATTTTATTACCTTCCTGCGTGTAATCAAATACCGATGAAACGTTATAGATATTTCATTCTTTTCTACACTACATAGCGGCGCTGTAAGTTTACCACGCTTTATGTTGAAAGATTTATAGAGACGAAATTAATAAATTATTGTATTATTAGTAAATAAGTTTCCATAATGATATTGTACAGTCAGAAACAGTATTAAATTTATGTTAGAGATATCAGAAATAATAGTACTTTCTTCCAGCACAACTTTTTTATGTCACAGCTGATAGATGGACAACCAATATGCAGTACAGAATTGCGTCAAAATATGATATACTAGGATACTTCTCCACATGGAGTAACCAAGATTAGCATCATATAGAGAAATACGAGTTTGATAAACAGAAATTCTATTCACATCAAGTTCTAAGTCACATTAATGAATGCAATGGAAAGGAAAATAATATCCATCGTGGAAGCATTGACAGGAAAACAAGAAGGGAAGAAAGAAAAGGGGGAGGAGAAAGAGGAAACAAGGAAAGACTTGAGAACAAATAAAATTGTAATCTTAAGAATAAAGGAACTACTTCCTTGCCACTACCCCCTCTCTATGTCTTGATTATTTCTACATCCTTCATTAGTAATCGCAAACATAATTTACAATATTTAACTTTAAAAAAAATACTGTAAACCCATACTGGGATTCAAACCATAAAAGTTTACAATGATTGTCTTTTAAGCTGTCCACTTACCTACACACAATATTACGTATGTTGTTAAATGTTATTAATATGACAACGATTAACGAGTAAGAATGGTTACATTTGAAGTTTGAATTTTAATTACGGCTTTTAGGTATCTATGTCTCAGCCTCTCCTGGCTTTATGAAACTTATTTGATCAGTAGAACAAGACGAAGCAAGAACTAATTAACAATATTGACAACTTATTGCTATCCCTTACATAAATCTCGGATTAATCGAGGACTAAAAGAGTCATTATGTAAAACTACGAAACGAGTACTAATTCTTTAAGGAGGTGCTTTCACCAGTAATCCACGTGCGAATGATATCTCGTAGTTTTGTTACTTAACACAAGTGTACTATAAATAATGTTGGAAAACGCGGTTTGCAAGTTCTGACATGGGGAATTCGGCAAGATATCGGTTTATTGAGTGGAACAATCCAGTATCAAATCTCATCTAGTATGACTTTTTTTCTTTGAAAATACATTTCTATACATCCATATTTGTTACAGTATACGTCACTTTCACAGTGGTCTTTCGTACTACATATTACGTTGTGCGCCATATACACTATTTCGACTAGTTTTATTATAGTGATATAAGATTGTTATTATTTTAGTTACATATGCTTTTCTGGAGACATTTGGAACATCCAAGTACAAGTAAAAAGGTTTCAGTTAGAGATAACAGATTTGTGTCTATAGATCGTATCAGGTTAATGTTATATGACGAAAAACCGTGACAGTGACAGTGGTAGTGAAAGAAGTGGTCTTATGGATAACTCCTACGGTGATACGGATTATGTACTTTCACAAGAAGGAACACTGAAAATCTCAAGTCACGTGTGTGATTGGGTAGATGAAAAGGAAAAATATGACAAAATGGAATGTGGGATACCGGAGAAGATTGGACTACTTATTGATAATAGTAACCTTTTTGAGTATATGTTTGGTCGATAAAGAAAAGATGAGGATAGTCCACCATACAATGGTGCATTTGCACCTTTTCGTAATGGTTTTGTAATTAACAAAAATTCTTAAAGCATATACTTAATTATTTTTGTTGCATTTGTGTATACTTTCGTCAATTACTTGCGAGTTATAATACTTCATGTATAATTGCTAGTTAAAAAACGATATATACTGAAGAAGTTATTCACTAAATAAGTTTAAATATTTTGTATAACTCTAGAAAGAATAACGTAAAGATATTGGTTTCTTTTTAAACTTACATTATAAAAAATATGATACATAAATAAAAGTCAAAGTAGCGGTCTCATAGACCGTGTATTACAGTTAACGTTTAAGGTGTTATATTACGGTTACAGTGTTAAATTAGTGACCATGTATTATTGGAAGTGGGTAATTATAAGTGCAGTCATATATCTTTACACATTTGTTTCTTTCTTTTGACAATGTGGAGTACTGGCCCCACCTTTGAAATGTTCTTGAAGGGGTTATGTTGTGTATAACCACGTAGATATTTTCGAACAAATTGACCGACACCAATGTTATATTGTTCCAATTACGCCTGTTAGCAACGTAAATACAACAGACAAATCGACAATTATAAGGTCACTTCGGTCGCCGTGTAGTTACTGCTTCCGCGTCAGTAGTAAAAGGTCCTAGGTTTGAGTTCTGTTGTTGATTTTTATTTAAAATATATTCATATATGTTCATATTTATTGTTATAAACGGCTTTCTTGCATTTTCTTACATTATCTTAGATTAGTTATCATGGTTAGGATAGGATATGTAAAAGCAAATTCGATTTTATATGTTTACACCTTCATTTCTTTCTTTGAAATTATATTTCTATCTGTTCACATTTATTATTAATGATTTATTTCTTGCAATTTTAGTGAATATGAGTCACCAGTGGTTAAACAAGATCACTTACGAGCAGTAGATAGAACAACAAAATAGCACGTTCTTTAAACAGCAATACATGTTTTCTTAATTCAGCATAGAAAGTTACTACGAGTGTCTTCCACTCATCTAAGCCTTTTACTAAATGCAGGAAGCATTAGCTTGTGGACGTAAATACTCAAGCTAAGGCAGTGTTTTGTTGATTGTGGTTGTCAAATTAGGTGCTGGCGTACTTAAAAGCGTTGATCATGAGGCAAGCGGGGAAGGCTACGTAGTCTGTGTTCGCAATGAATATTATTATGAAATATAGCTACATACAGAGTCATTATAACGAAAGAGCATAATTCATCTCATTATTTAAGTTTTAATTCACATTACGGAACATTGTGTTAATTTTAATTTAATAAGGTCACTTAGGTATCAAGTCTGAGAAAAAAACAAAACAGGACTAGAGTGACTGACGAAAAAGGTAATAGTGTCGATGATCCTGCTAATGATGGGAAGTTGTCTCATGTTATTAGAAATATTTGTTGTGAACGTAGAACTGTGAGGAAGCTTCTAGATCGGTAAAGTAAATCCTTCCTTCATTTTACTTATTTTAACTGTGTTCAAAGGAAACCACTGAGGCCCTCAAATGAAACATGCGCTATCTCATATGATATATATATATATATATATATATATATATATATATATATATATATATATATATATATATATATATATATATATATATATATAATTGGGGATTCATTCTTAAATTAATTAAAAGCCTAAAAGAAAGTATGCCATATTGCATCGAAATCGAATCTGTATTGTTAATTTCTCAGCAAAATTATCTTAGTACCAGCAAAATTATCTTAGTATCAAAATTATATTACTTCATTAGTGAAACTTCTATAGGAAGTTACAACCTTCACCAATGCATCTTTCATTGGTTTCAATGTAACCACTGGGAATGATTACCATACTGTAAAGAAAGCATGCACTCCGTTTTATCGAAATTCAAATCATGTTTGAGTAGCTTTTACCAGAAAATGATTTTCTTATTATGAAAACTTTCTTCATGGGGTGAAATTTATTATTTTTAACACCTTATGTACACAGATTCTTGCAACATAAAAATAAGGTAATTTTCAAAAATTGGAGGAAGGAATACACCAAGTTTAATTAAAATAAAAAAAAGTTTGAAGAGAGTTCGTGAAATGGACAGACAGACAGAATTGCTGGTAGAGTAAGTTGGGAGACAGTTGCTACTTTTATTTTATTTTTTTTTGTATATTTTGTTCCCCGTGTAAGGTTCTTTCTATATTTCGTTAATGGTTGGAAATCTAGGAAAGCCTTATTTTTGATCCAGAAGCATACCTTACTTTATTACCTTAGAAAAAATAAAAATTTAAGAGAATGAAACATGTATAATTTGATATGGTTTCTGCAGTATATACATTTCTAATACAGCATTAATAAAAGTTTCCTTCAACGTAAAGAGAAAGTATACATAATGAAGATTCGAACATGTATCAGATGATTCGTAAGTTATAACGTTACTCACTACGCCATACACTCACGCACTGTCTTTCTGTAAACTTTAAAAATGGAACATGTATTTTCCCCGTTGTCTAAAGATATAGCTGTTTCTCCGTTTTCCTTGCTTGTTTCTCTATTTGTGTGATATAACGTATAATGCTATTTGTGTTATATAATGCATAATGCTTTTTAAAAATACTATTTCCTGTTATTATTCCACGACCCACAGCTTTATATGTTTCAATAAGATCAATTACATAATTAAACAAACTGATTTTCCAATATCTTCCATTGCTTCAAGGGGAAGATATACCATTCCACGAAAATCATATTTTTTTTTTATCGTGATAGATAATACGTAACCTTATCTGATCACCGCTAAACATTGGTAACCAAACGTGGAAGAAATAAATTATTAATAATAAATATGAATATATAAAATGCATTTTGATAAATGAAACGAAAGTATAAACATACATAACCAAACCTAGCTTTATTTAACCCATCCTAACCCATGGTAATTAATCTAATACAGGAAAATGCAAGAAAGCAAATAAGAAATCTAGAATATTGAAAAGTTCCTTGACTTGACTACAACTCAAACCGTTTCTTCAGACGCCGAATCATCAACTACCAAGATAAAGAGGAAACCTTATGCCAGTGTGTGTCTTGTATTTTCATTGCGAGAACACGAAATTTGAACAATATGGGACGGGATTCAGTCAATCAGTTAGAAAAATCTCCATGTTATGCACAAAACAACCCCTTTAAGATCATTTCCATGGTTTTGACGGTTATCCAAATGATCGAAAGAAAGCAACAAATGTGTAAAGATATATGACTGCACTTGAACTTACGTAACCTTTACTAATCAGTAACCACTACTTTTAGGAAATATACGAAAATGCAAAAGAGCAATTATTAATAAAAATATAAATATATATAGAAATATATTTTGAAAAAAATATCTTCCAACCGAGATTTGAAAGAGGAAGACTCGTACGAAATGGATTGTATCATTCAATAAACCAACAACCTACCGACGTCCCCATACCAGAACTTGCAACTCCCATTTTCAACTTTATTTATTCTGCACGTGTGTCACGTAATAACATTGTGATACGTCATTCGCGCTTAATAATGGTACGAGCACCTTCAAGAACTAGGACTCGATTCGCATATTTACGAAATCATTGTTTTAACCATCAATTAATCTTACATGTTCAAAAGCGAGTACTCAATATTGTGAATTAATTCTTGCTTGATCTTGTTCTACATATCAAATTCTTTTTATCAAACCAGGAGAGGCTGAGACATAGATGATTAGAGGCCGTAAATATAATTCATACTTGAGATGGAATCGGGGGCAACCGGCTGATAGCAGTCAGTTTAATATCTGATTTGTAATATCTGATCTGCGTAGCTAAGTGGACACGCGTGTGAAACTACTATTTCTAAGGTTGGTAGTTTGATTCCCAGCCTGAATTTACAGTCATTTTCTCAAATTGTGTTCGCAATTGCTCCTGTAACAGATTTTGTCCATAAGGGAAAAAAAAACAAGTCATGAGAGTGATTAGGGGGAACGACGCAGATTGTGTACTTCTGAACGTCTAAATTTCATTTATTTCTATGACTTTCACTCTTTTCTTACTCTGTTTCCTTGTTTTTCATCTATCCCTGCTGTTTTTAATTTTCTTTTATTATTTTATTATTTTTAAATTTTATTATGATCGGAGTAAGTTTATTATTTTTTCTTTGAATTAATTTCTACCTCTTGGAACTTAACGTGAATGCAATTTCCGCATAACAATCTGGTGTTTCTCTAAATTATGCGAATCTTTCTTGCTCCAAATGGAGGAATACCCTCGTACGTCATATTTGGGTCATTTCTCTACTACCAGTTTGGTTTTCCATCAATCAGGAGTAGAGTAGTGGATGGCTTCAATTATGGTGGTGGAAAGAGCTACTATTTCTTAAGTCTCCAACCTACGGAATAGTTTTTCACTGTACCTTTCTAACCCTTGAAAGTGCATTTCTTCGAAGGGAAGCCAAGTCATCACATCATGCTGAGCGTCACAAATGATAATATATTTATATTTCTTGAGGTGTTTTAAGAATTTGTAAATAATGATGGTCGGGGAAGCCAAGTCAAGCGAATAGCAGAATTCCAGGGAGTTTAGTTTGGTACCCACTGTGTGTCACGTAGGAACTGGACAATGCCTTTCATAATAAGAATTCATTTAGACAGTTTTATTCGATGTTTAGTTTTAACTGTCCAGTGCAGCTGGGAGGCTAGCTAAATCGTACTGAAGTCACTACTTAGTGTGCCCGAGATAGGTAGAATACCAAGAGAATACGATATTGATCCATTGAGTGATAACATGACATTTTGTGCTGATTTTAGAGTGCTGAATTTCATTGTCTTCGAAACCCTTAGTACTGGCAGTACAGTGTCCGATTAATGCTCTGAAAGTTATATATATATAGCCAGCTTTAACCCAATTAATAATAGAAAACAATAAGCACTAGCTGCACTTCTAAGCACTAGCCTAAAATGAAATGACACCGTCTTGATACTTTAACTCATTCCTTCTGAGCACTGTTGAAGCATTTGACACTTTACGGAAAGTTTACCAAGTCCACTGCTGATAATGAACTAAATACACTATTTAATAGTGTTCATTGAGTGGCTATATTGTGCTACTTTGTGTCTTTGTTAGTGACTAAGTTCACGTACAACGTGGCAGAATCCGTTGAGGTTGAAGACTCTCAATAAGGGTTCATATGTAAGAGTGAAATGATTAGTTTTAAAACGATATATCCACATTCTGTTCGTGCTGCTGGAGGAATACTTTCTCCCCAATTTGTGAGATAATTCAATGTGAATGTTCCTTTCCACGAAATGAACAACTGCGAAACAAAGTTCCGTTTGACACACTGGCTGTGTAATCAGCTTGACTCTCCATTAACACTACCTGCGTGAAAACGGTAACTTTACCAACAAGAAAAGAAAAAAAAAACATATATTTGCACGAGTACTTCCTATGATACTAACCCTACATATGAACTTGCGCTCAAAGTGGTATGTTTACCTAACTATACAAAGGGAAAACTTTTAACGACATGCGATTACTTTTAAAGATGAAAATAGAAATGATTTTGATAATGGAAATAGGAATTCAACAGAACACTCTCGTCCTATTCTATATATTCCTTATTTTTTCACTTCCTCACTGACTCGGTTGCACGGTGCGTTAATTGGGGAGGGTTTACATCAGAAGTGTTTGTTCCTTGGTTCCTTTCTCGACAAAGTAGATTTGTTTTGGACACCGTTGTGTTCATGGATTTTCTATGAGTATTTCTGTTTCCTTCCACATTTCATTCCAGCAATTCCTTTACCATCGTAGGGTGGGAGAATCCGTTTCGGTTCCTAGTGGGAGCTTATATTGTTCGCATACCACGTTAATTAGTAGGTCCAAGTCTCATATAGAATTGATGCTCAACGGGGCGTTAAGGTGAGAATCAATTCCACTCTTTCAACATAATTTACTTGACTTAAGAATCCATTCCCTTTAGCACAAAGGGCAGAGTTTTGGCACCTTAAACTATAATATATATTTTCATTTCTTTCTTTCTATATAAACGAATTATCTACATTCTCTGATTTGCGGAACTATTGCCTTTCGCGATGATATATTTCCATCTGTAAATTCGTTTATATTTTACTTTGTTTCTTTTTATTATCAGGGTACACCAGATAGACCACACATCACTCAGTTTCATAGTTTTGACCAATCTTTCTTCCAGACATGTATTTTTAAGGGGACACTGCCCCCCTCGGAGCTCTGATAGTGCCCCCGGACGAGACCAAAATAATAGGTCTATAATATCATAATAAATAAAATAGTACTAGCATTGTCCCCTTCCGGAAAACTATTTCTGAAAAGAATGGCTGGTTTCGACTGTTTAGAATGATTGCTATATATGGATAGTACATAATTTTGTTGTCATCAAGGCCACTTCCAGTTCTTGATTGTTTATCAATAGTTGTGTGTATACTAAAAATACCTCAGTATTCTAACAATGTGTTATGTCCACAATTAGTGTGTATGAAGTAATACGATTCTTTAAATGCCAACATTGGTAACCTAAATGCAATTTTGAAATGACACATCATTTAGTACAACCAACTTTTAATAGAAATATACCTTTCTGAAATTAAAGTGTCAACTTCTTCGCAATTATATGCGATTTATGTTTTATTAGTTTTGTTGATTCTTCTAAGCAGCTCAGTTACAAACTGCATTTAGGGTTCCCAGTCAAAATATTAAAATTATTTAAAAGTAATTGCTGAAAATTTAGCATTATGAGTCAAATGATCAGTGCGTATGATCTCACTGAGAACGCTACACGAATTCTCCGCTCACCACAATACAGCGGTTTAATATAAAATCATTCTAAATATTTAATTGCACATTATTTCCTAGCATTTATTCACAATATTTCGCCTCTTACGCTAAAGGAGATGCTGATAAATAAATAATTGAATTGAAATCAAGGGGAAAGGACCAACAATATATTTAGGCATTAAACATGATTTGGACACAGGACAACAATACGTACAAAGTCACTGTAACGTCTTGACTTTGTAATCATGCATAACGTACCCCTTCTAAATATTATAAGTATTATTAGTATAAGTAATAATAATAATAATAAATTAATAATAAAGATATATCATAAACTGACACGTGTCAATTGGAATATTTTTAATATCTTATTTTGTGAAATAGAAGGTATGCAATGTATAATATGTCGGAAATCCACGTTGCCATGGGCGTCGCGTGGGCGGGCGACCGGGGTAATTGCCCCGGATGCCGCAACTATAGGGGCGTCGGGATAACGAATCAACAAAATTCAAGGAATTCAGATTAGATCGTCAAATGAAACGTTTCTTTTAAATAACGTTAATTAAGATATTATAATAATGATCAGGCCACGGCTAAGTAACATTGCCGGTAATATAAAATATCGTCTAGGATTATTCAACTGGAACTCTCTCCAGCCTTCTGTGAGAAGAGTTTTATCTTGGAATACTGACCAAGATCTGCTACTACTTACTTCTTATCTGTATAACAGTTTGGTACAAACTGAAGAAACCTGAGTAGAATTCAATGACATTTCTATATTTCTATTCCGTCCAAGAAATGCTCAAGTGATACAACAATAACTGCAACACTATAAATATCTGCTTATTTTGACACCACTTGATAATAACCAGTTAGCATTACAAGCGCAACTTGACACGTACATTGCAATCATTAGCAGAATAAATATATTTTCAGTCCTTCAATTTTTAATTTGCTGACATTCATTGTTTCACAATCTGCTGAACATGAAAGCAACACTAGTTACTTTGTGTTGTTGTTATGGAGTCAGAAGAAACTGTCCTTATCATAGGCGCAGTTCTTGGTTAATCGTATGAAATATTTTCCTTTCCTCGTTTGTTTATTGTTATGGCACGATATACTGTTTGAAATAAATGTGATTAGTAAAAGAATGGAAGGAAAAGGAGGAGATATTGCTGTGGCAGCGAATAACTTTAATAGGTCATGGGACTTTTGATAAGATTTGGAAAAAGTGGGTTTGTGGAGTCGGAAATTGAAGCTAAGAAAATAGCTGATGAACTTGGTGTGCAATCTGTGTTCCCTTAGAAGAGATATCAAAAAAGAAACGTCTCTTCCTAAGTGAATCGATAATGGAAATTCAATCTTATGCAGAAATATTCAAAAGAGACGTTTTTTTATTCGCTGGTGGACACCGTGTTAACATAAGTTAAGTAGTTACCTCAAATTCACAAATATATAAAATGGAGCTTTTTATGTAATGTAGTTTAACGTCCTGAGAAAGATTATCTAAAACAATGATGTAAGGTTATGGAAATGCTTTTGACTGACAATAGACAATAACAGCTTGTTACATATTAATGGGAATGAGCTTTACAGTAAAATACTGCACGTCAAGTCAATTTTAGACTAAGGATATGAGAGTAAGAAAATTACACCAATAGAAGTTTAAACTGCTATAAAGAAGAGAAACAGCGAGAAGGATTTGTTTAGGAATCTTTGGGTTACATTAACAGTGTTTGTGATGATATCTGCGATAATTCCAAAAGCAGAGCGTATCTTTAGTAAGTTAAAGGTGATGAAAACGTAATTACGCTCAACAATGGCCCTGAAAAGACGTAATTCATTTCCATAGTAACTATAGAAAATGAAGAAGTCAGAAAATTAGATTCCAAGGAGATATTCTCCAAATTTGGTCACAGAAAAGTCGGGAGAATACCATTTAGTGCTAACAAAGTAAATATATATCATTATACAGTTAATTTTGTTCATTTCTCTTGTAATTAATTGTATTTTTATGTTATCATTATACTATCTTTACACTACATGTTTTGGAACAATTTATGGGTAAAATCATCTTGTAGAACAAACATTAACAAACCCTACTTTTTTGATTTTGAACGCAAGTGATAATTGCAGAATTAAATTGAAGCAAATAATCATAAATAATTTCAAAGGACACCTGAAAATGTTACTTTAGTATTCCAACGCTATGATAAATTCGCTAAAATTATATATATATATATATATATATATATATATATATATATATATATATATACTAATCGCAAGGAAAGGAAAGTTTATTTTGTTGGTTTTTAGGAAAAATCAAAAATTACAAAGTTTTTCATCACTTACATATTGGACTTAAATATTTGTTTCGTTATTTGTATATTCTATGCTATTACTATGTTGATGTGTATCAAGTTCAAAATAAACAAGAATAACATTTGATTTCCATAATTCGAAACTATGTTTTCATTAAATGTTATGTTTTAACTGCAAGTCATTCACTTTGAGATGTAGATATAATACCAACTTATTTTATTTTACATTCCAAATTCAAATCTAGGGGTATATAATAAACTCTGGTTGTTTTTCATAACACACTGGGGGGCACCTGAGAATTCTCGCTCTGGGCGCTTACTGCCCACACGACGGCCCTGCCCATTGCAATAAATATATTATTTGAATATCGTAAAGAGCTGCTTGATTGTAATTTAAATCGAAATTTTGTCCTAATGAATGTTTATAATATTTGTGATGTAAAGGTTCCAGTTTATAGTAATACTTGACATTTCAAATTTTAAGATGTTTTGTCATCCACGTTCCATTGTTTTAAAGTTTCTGTTTGTATTTTGAAGTTCATATTCAATAATTTATTTCACTTAGTGTAAACAGTCTGTACGTGACCACCAATACCACCACGATTTAGTCATTTACTTCATTCCTTCTTCAATATTTTGTTTTCCTCAAGTGACTGTCTAGGACATACTTGAGAATTGAACTCTATGAGTTAATTCTTTATGTAGGAACTTGTGTAAGTCTTTTATAGTTGACATTCTGTGCACGTTGAGCACAATATCAATAAATGGCAAAAATCATAGTAATTTACGAGGGATCTTAAGGTTAATAAATTAATTCTAAAGTATCTTCGAAATGTGTTAGACAAAGAAATATACGTCAATTGAACACTTTGATTTTAACGTACCACAATTACGCACCGACGATAAGGGAAACGGTAATGTTGGAATGAGTAAAATGTTACAATGACGCAAGTGGGAGGTATCAGGAAAACACACCCCAAACACACACACACACACAATGAATTACATATTTTTTTTATTTGTGACTTCATACACGGCAGTTTGCGAAGATTTACCTGTAATATCCAGTAATGCTCGTACGACCTTTACTTTCCTCCGAATCCTTGACTGTTTCATTGCCACTACTACACGAAAATATTCGCCATCGTTTGCACTGCCGACACTGAAAAGACAAAAATATATAAAACGAGATATGGGTCACCTATACGTCTCGAATGATTTCATTTACTAATTACATAATGATTTTAGTAGCAGTTGCAGGCAAACAACTTTAATAAAATAGTATCTTCAGCATTATCTTTAAATGCTATTTAAATAATATTTACTATTTTTTGTTCAAGAGAGGCAATTCATTTGTAAGGTATTTATTACATTTTGTTTGTGAACTGTATGCTTATGTAAAACATTGTCAATAATTTAGGATCCAAACACCTAGAAACAGAAATGTTCTACTCGGTTGCGTTAAAGATAATACTCTATCACAATGAAAATTTGCTCCTATTCAGTTGTGTTTGTTGTGCGGATTCTCGTTTTTAAAACATGACTAAAATTTACCGTCTGTAAGTAAGGACCCAAAGGGATTAAAGACAAAGTTGTTCATAGAGTTATATAACAGACCTAACTTAGTGGTGCTGCATAATACTAACAAGGTCACGCTCTAATAAGGCAGTTGTTCAAAAATGTTCAGACAAGCCTCAGAATCAATTTAGAAGAACATTTTTTTAACGTTTTTAAAATTCTAACTATAATCTCGATTGTAAAAAGCCCAATATTAAGATCCAGGCGGAGATAGAAGAACATGAAAAAAAAAAAAAGAAATGGTCGATATCTGTGGGAAAGCACCTTGTAGAGCAGAGGTGAAAGTAGGAATAACTGCGAACGATATATTTGTGTATGTACTTCAATGTGGTGAAGAAATGACTAATTTTTTTGTACTACCGCTTCAGAGGTGACCCTGAGTTTGTACGCGAATCAGTAAGTTTTTCCACGTGTCTTATGACCGCTGGTGTTCACGTTGATTTGGTTTTCGGTTTAGTGTCCTCTTCAGCAACGAGGCTATATGAGACATTGACCTACAACTTAAACTGAGATCCGAACATGCGCTATCGCCGAGAATCGATCCTGGGGTGGTTAATATTATACGTGAAATTTCAGATCACGCTACACAAAAGAAAATGTTATATTCATTGTAATTTATTACCAAACGAATGTTTTGGACGCACTGTGTCAAATAAATTTCATTCCTATATAGTAGCAGTGCATCTAAGGTTTCCATTTAAGAGGGTAAGTCGTCGAGTTATTCGACAAAATCAAGATTCGTACATGGAGCAGAAAGCCTGTGAAAGGGGGATATGTACTTGCTTCTAGTATTTTCCTTGAAAATCATCGGAAGCGTGCCTCATGCTATATTCTGCTATTCCATTCTTGAAACTCACATTCGGCCGTTGACAATCACACATATTTGAAAATTTTGTGCACAGCAGTGGAATGAACTTACTGATTCCGTACTTCATTAAACTCTTTCACGGAAGTATGAAATGCAGAGTGAGTGGAAGCGGATAGTGCTTCTATATCGACTACAATCGCTGTTGTTATCGAGGTATTTCTTAATCCAATAATATTGCCAATTTCGATACTATAAACCTAGGAAAAACAATTTGATTAAATTTTTTAGGTTTCCAAATATTGAGCTGTTTTCATTTGTTGCAAGGTTCGCTTCTTTAGCTGGAGTATCTTTAGTAATATATTTGTAAAAGGAATATTATGAATATGATTGTTGATAAACTGGCAATTTACGTTAATGTATAGAATAATGAAGTATTATTACGTAGAGTGTATGAGATAATTGCGAATAATGATTCGTGCAGTCTATCATTTTGATGTTGCTTACTGAACCACTTGGAAGCTGTAGACAAATATAAAAATACAAAGACAAATATATTTTTAGGAAGACAAATATAAAAATATAAGCAGTCTAAAATTTGTGATAGTACAATTTTAGCGAATTAAATCAAACTCGAAATTGATTCCAATTTCTCTCTATTCTCCCAATGCCTTTATCTTGAAATTATGACGGATAGATCTGTAGCTTGAATAATCTATCAAAATAGTAGTAAGAAATGGAGATGTGACCATAGTTGCGATCCAAAATAAAAAGCAATTTGCCGTATAACGAGATCCAATTTTTTGAGACTCTATGTGCAAATATTTCAATCCACAATTTTTCAATCCACAATACTATAGGCATGCAATCAAATAAAGCAATAGGAATGTAAATGTAAATAATTGCATTCACTTATAATATGTTAAACCATGTACATCTATAGTCTTTGAGCTTTAACACATCCAAATCATTTTACAAATGTTGGTGATGTTTGACTTATGATAAACTAAAGGAGAGTAAATGTATAGTATGATTATTACGTTGGTTGTGCATGTAATTGTTAGATTAATTAACGATGCTTTGTTCCATCTCTCTTATTTCCCTGGGATCATATTTCTACAACGTTGGTTACATAACGTTAAGAAACACACTATCAATGATCGGTAGAGCCGGTTATTCGTACAGCATTTCAACTTTTCCTTGCAACACAAATTGCAAGTTTCATTCCACATAATACCTAATGAAACATTACTGATTAAAGTACTTCTGGCAATTGCTGTGTTTCCGGTTTTTACTCGAAGGATATTATTCGGAATAGGTTTCAATCACAAACTATTGCAGCATAGTTCAGCGAGAAATTAGTAGAAAGGAACGATATAGCTACTAACGTAAGTAACGAACTATTAAAAATGATTGTAGGTATGACCAAAAACCTCAATTTGCATTGAACATTCTTGACCTCTCGTACATTTTTAATAAAAGACACATCTCAAGTATTAAGTTTCTATCACCTTTCTTATTAAAATCTCAATAATTGTGTTTAGGCATTTTGATGATTTACTTCATAGCATATATTCAAAGATTTTTCTTCTTGTTTTTGGCTGGTCGAAGACAGAGTTCATAATCGCATAAAGATACTCACCGCAATACTCGCTAGCTCAATGCACACAAGAAAAAATAAAATAGGTACTTTTTAGAAATTATTTGATATTTGATTTGCGTTTTAACGTCTCTTTCTGCAGCATGACTAATTGAGACGCGGGCTTAATCTACCGATTAACGTGGAATCCGAACTACATGACATCCTGTCGGGAATTGATCCATATTACCATATTATATGTTTACATGTATATTTATTTATATTTTTATACACTACAGATTTGCAATATATTTGTCTCCAGCAGAAGCTGGTCTTAATTCGTGCACATATAGCTTTATATATAGAAGAAAGGCGCTTCGTTCTTATTCACTTTCTACATCTAAAATATTAATATGAATCTCTTTCAACTCTATTTACAACTAAGAGGGCAGACAAGAAGCGAAGAGTGGCATATGAAAATAAATCAAAGTGATCTTTGACAAAAGAGTTAATACCTTGATTAAAGTAAATTCTCTTCACGGCTTTGGAGCTCCATATCGTCCTTGCCTTGTTACTTAACATACATCTCAATAGCCCGACATTTTAGTCAGTTTGATATTAAAACCAAATTTATACTCAAAGACTGCTATAAACTTCAGAACCGCACTTACTCGTAGTTTATACTTACGAAGTTGAATGATAAAGCTTATTCCGAAGCCGGAGTAAGTTTATAAAAGCAAAGAGTTGTAGACATACAGTGAAGTACTACTAGTTCAAAGTTAATACTTTTAGCATATATAGTTATTTTCTAACAATGTGTTAGTTTCACGTTTATTGAAATTATTTTCTTTAAATCCTGTGGGATTCGAAACTAAAAACCCGAACTGCTCGCCTGTAATGCATTGGGGAGACGCATAGCTCATAAAATATTTAATGACGGTTATATATTTAAACTAATAAAGTTCCCGACTCACTCCAAGTCCATGTAAAGTACTCTGCACAAACTTGATAACTGCAATATGAAGCGAGAACTAAATTAAGCAATGATTTTCGCTCAACATGGAACTGAAAGATAGTACACATTAAAAGCTCGGGAACCAGTTAGAATTCCACTGATTAAGTTGAAGGTGATTATCAATATACTTGATTTATCACCAGATTTCATTGTGGAAATAATAAAGTGTTACAAAATTTCACTAAGTCCAAAACTAGTAAATCAGATGCAGACTAGGCTTTAACTAGGACTCGTTCCACCAGGTGTCTAAGGGTTGAAATTAGGTTCAACTGTGAAAATCGAAATCAATCGTGTGGATTTAAAGAATCACACGTTTCTAAATTAAAAGGGAAGTGTGTTTTACACGCCAGCTGCTGAATCTCTAAACTCATTAGAAAGAGACTAAATGGGAATTTGTTAAGAAGTTTGAAATTTGTGCGATAATGAATTTTCTTAAATATTTAGGGATGATATTTTTTTGGATGAAGTTGCAAAAACTAGGTTCAGATTCAAACTGATTATTATATGTAATAAAACATAACCGCATGGGATCCATTGACCTTCGAAGAGATTTAGTTAAAAAAAATTGAATTCATTTTGGAAAGCAACTAATCTCACAGTCACTGTCTAAATTATCATAACAAGAAAGGAGTCTAACTACAAGTTAAAGATTATTAATCATGGCTATATCTGACAGATGAACTATGTTCCAACCATTGACTACTTTTACGGTAACAATTAAAAATTAAGACAAGTAATCTAAACAGAAAATACAACACTTTTGCAAAAACTACAACTTCTATAAAAGCTATAAAACTACTACTTGCCTGGATAGAAAAAAGTGAAGATAATAGTATCTTTATATGTTTCATGAACGTGCTCAACTTCCAAAATGTGTACAGGATCATCAACAAATATGTGTGTGAAAGAGAAGAGAGAGGAAAACGAATTTGAGTAGTGCCGAAAATATTAAAAACTAAAATCACGTATAATTTTTGATAGTGTCATATAATGCATTATATTTTAATAGTTTATCAAAGTCCTTTCCGCTAATTGCAGATATTATATATTTTCTGTGTAAAGTAGATTGCTGCTGATAAGACCTGAGTATTATCGCTGAGGTAAAACGTGATGAAATATAATGTTCGTCATGAAACGTATACTGCTCGACACATCAAGAAGGAGACGCATAGCTTGATAAAAGCGAATTTGCAGAATAACTATAGCATTAAATGGTAAACAATTAACAATTAACTACGTAAGACAGCAGAGGTGCATTGTATGACATTTGATTAGATTGACCGCAACTACTCTTAAAATGAGAATACTAAAACTAGCGATATGATGATTTTTTAATATGCATAAAAGTTCTGAACCATACACAAGATGACAACTGTTCGATTTATTCATATTTAGAAAGTATCAATACTTTACACGCACAGAAGCTTGTATTTTCGCTGGAATTTTTACTATTACAGCAAAGCACTGTATTTAGCGTTAAAGTTATAACTGCAGTCAGTAAATTGCATTGAAATTTGCCGACAGTCCTCTTGCAAGTAATGCATTGGGAAATGCTCTCAATTCGTGATTCAGAAGATGAAGATCAGGGCTGCCAGAGTGCCAATCATCAGGGAATATGAAGCGAGATACATAATGCTGCAGAATATATTGGAATTACTTCAAACTATGACAGAAACATAACTTTTACAGATACTAATCGTGGAGTTCTGAAGGTTGTTGGTAATGCTTCACAATAGTGTGCAGCACAACATTTTAGTATGCATAAACAATTTCTTTCACAACCTTCACATGAATATGAAAACGTTTAATTTTAATACATTCCCACTATCACCAGATAATGACTGACAGAGAACGACGGATTTTCGGAACTCTGCTAGTAGCATTCCAAATTATGAATCATACACCTTATCTTTATGCCGATTGAAATTTTCTTCGATGGTAAACAGTAAACAGTAAACACAGAATTTGCCTGTGGCTACTATTCCGAAACAAGTTTTCACATTTTCGTTTATTTACGAATTTAACCTGGCTTCTGAACGTGTCTCATTGACTGATGGAAAGCGCGAAGAACAAGATATACCCTTATAATTCTTAAAATCATTAACTTGGAGATGTCGATATCATGGGTCGTTACTTTGTTTTACTTTAATTTCTCCTTCCACGCCCCACCACTCCTTTAACAGGTTCATCCGTTCGACATCTTGTTATAGGGCAATCTTAGAGAAAATAAGTATCGTTGTCTGCTTGATTGTGCAGTATACAATCACGAGACATATTCGTAGTTTTTTATGTATGTTGAAAATAATTCACATGCTGGTTTTGTTCTGTGCCACTTAGTTTTCGTGATTATACTATTCCATTCTACTTCTAAGGGTTATATGTCTTCCTATTCTTCAGTAGTAAACATAATAAGTCATTCAACATTCCTTAGTAAGAATATTTCTTTTTCTTTACAACAAACAGTGTTGCAGGCCATATAACTACGTAACAATATTTATTACTAAGTTAATTAGTGGAATCGGGGCTCCTCTTGGTTCCGCAATAGTTCAATATAGCGGAATGTGGTGTGAAGCTGGAATTGAGCATCGCTGAAAGATGGTTTCCTTCTTCGTATTGCGATTTGCATGATAGTGGCAATATCGAGATTGTAATTTAAATCTCCACGACATTGATGTCCGTGTAGGTGAAATTCTAATCACGTTGCAGCACACATGGACACGATATCTCTATGAAGGCATTACATATCGGCAAGAAAGGATTAATATTGTCTTACCATATCACAGGCAGCGAGAATATATTGTTTGTCTGTACAACTCCTGTGAATCGGACAACCTCATTGCGCCCACTGCTCCAAGCACTGCAGTGCCAAGTACGTCTCGAATACTTCTTCTTTGTATGACACAGTTTGTTGCATTTACGGTATTGCGGCGAATTCGCAGGGTAGTTATGAGAGACAACGGTGTACCGAAAATCGCGCATGATGGGAAGAACGACCCTGGATCCAATTCTAAAATAAAATTCACTTCTTTCTACAGCATTACAATAGCCGCATCCTTATCTGTTGCTATCACGTATTAAGATGGACGACGATGACAGTTTGGATCGCTACGTTGGCCCAGCAATAACTATTATTATACGGTTGCCATTGGACAGCTTGCGTATTCGTTTCTCCTACGAATTAGCGGATATTTTTCCAGAATGCGATACACTTGCGAGGTATTGAATTCGATTGTGTTATCTTTAGTGTGATCTTACGGGGTCTACAATCCAGCCGAATAACACTCATCCTCCTTCTCCACATAGTGTCTTACATTTTCTTTTTACAAAATGATCCTCTCTTTCTCGGGCAAACAATTCCCAGAATTTGCTGCCTATTTAGCGTTACTCGTCTGTTATTATATATCGTTTCTCATTCCTACTAACAAGGCCAGATAAAATTGATGAACTCTGGTATGGCATTGAAGACCCATGGCTTACCATACCCAAGGACAGACGAAGTCTCAACTTGTAACGTGCCTCTTCATATTCATAACATTTGATCACCAATGGTGGGTGCATATGCTCTGTCCCGTTGTCAGCTCTGTTATGTTGTTGTTATGTTGACACGAGTCATTCAGGAGTGTAACTGTAATTGCTAGTTTTACTATCGGGGCTCCTCTTGGTACCTGTATAGTTGTTTTCTTTTCTTCCTCTTGGTGTTGCATTTTCGTTCGCTAGCAGTGTATTTCCTAAGTCATAAACGATGAGAAATGAACCAATTTCTAAACCTTTTGAAATTGAATTTCCAACATAGACTTCTCTGAAATGTATTTTCAGTCTGAGTGATTTTTATAGATAAGTAAAAACAGGAATGGTTACCACTAATTACGATAAGACTAGCAGAAAATAGAGAAAGTTTTGAGAAGTTAAAAGTGATACATACTCCTCACTTACATTTACTTAACTTCCCTTTCTTACCTTCCAATTAAAAAAAAATATGTTTGAAAGTTAACGTTATATTATCAGCTGATATTAAGAAACGATAGAATATTGTTTCCTTTATTTTAATTTAACGTTGCGTGGTAATATGTAATGATTTCTTACTGGAAGAGCTATTACGTAACTTTTCAAACTTAGTGTTTTATTAGATTGTACAGTAATAAATTCAACTTCTATGTTATTACTTCTGGAGATAAAATATAACAATAACCACACAAATTATTAAAGGGCTTTGAAAATATGTTACAACAGAAAATTCTACCCTCTCTACACATGTAGTTAGAATAAATCACATAAGATGTTTTGTAACCCAAAGGTCAGTAGAAATTTGGAGGACGATGCGAAGATTGTATCGTTTTCAATATATGTTATGATAAGAGGAATAAATAAAGATAACTTCTTTCTAGGATTAGATGAATTGCAGAAAAAGGAGCATACAGTATTTGACTTGTGCGTGTGATCCATAATTCATGGCATGTGGAACCATTTTAGTTCATGTGTCACTCACGCTTTGACATGACTCTGAGTACAGTTCCTAAAAAAATGCTCGGAACAGTATTTTATTAATCGAAACCTAATCATATACATATGTCATAAGTGGATAGTTCGCGCTGTTTATTTTTCATAGATGACTCGGCAATGCAGTAGTATTTTTGCCAATGTGTTCTTGGTTTATTCCCATTCTACTTTCTTTCAAGTGCTCAGTAATTCAATTTCATTCAGTCACAAAATCAATAGTAGTTCAGATTTTTCTGTATCATAAAATATTTCACTATTTACTGGAGGCGTAGATACTGTAGTGGGCTCACCTACCTCAAAACCCTCCTTTATGTCAGGATCTTGTCTTCTTTTTGAGACCTTGAATTGCAATCTTTCCAAACACTTTAACCTCGTATTTAGTTTTAAAAGTCCCAAATAATGACATAAAATATATGCATTAAAAGTGAAGGAAATACTTTATTAATTTTCAAGCGACAATGGGAAGCAGTAATATCGAAAAGTTTCACAATTATACATTTATCAAAAATGCCGATTTCCTATTTTTTAAATCCATTTACATTCTTTACAAACGTATTTAACTGTTTATAATTCATTCAATTCTAATTTAAACTCAAACGACTGAGAACACGGTCGTTCCACGAGAGTTCCATAATGCTCTCTTGAATTGAAAGTTCAGTCTCTCTTCTTATATTGCAGAAAGTGTTCTCTTCCCTTCCCTCAATGTGTAACTTTGCCAGTTGTATTATGTTGTAAATTCCAATTCACTGTCTCCTATGAACTTTTCAATAATACCAACAAATAATTTAAACTAAGCAAGCAACAACATAGAACGACTACACATTAATAATACGAACGACTACACATCAATTGCATCTCATTGTGTAAAACAATATAGTGAATGTCTAAAAGCTGCCCTCAAATAGTTGCAAGTGGAAAAAGTTAAGAGACTACATATGGAGTAACGAACGCAGATACATGACAACACCTTCAAACCTTAGTCTCAAGGAAAAAAATATTTTCCATATCCCATATTGTTGCGCAAACAGGTAATGCTACCATAGAGTAATACGTGTATGAAACCAATCAACGAAACTACCCACATGCAGGGCCAAAAAGTAAGTAATTTGCATTCTGTTTCTAAACCCCACAGAGCTGTGAAAATATTTGCGTTTGTTACAGTGTGTTCATTGTGTGCGGAACACTGGTGTAATGGTTGATTTCCTTGTTTCGAAGACACGCTCGGTCGTCAGTATTCATGTGCAATCGCCTCCCAATAATCAAAATTTTCCATGTTCCTGAACATTTGATAACGGAAGTTGTCTTTTTGGATTAGACATGTTTCTATTGGTTTCAACGTGCTGATCGCATACAAGTTAAAAGATAAATTGATAATAGTAATATTTCAGCGGAAATTTCCAAAAGACAGTGGTGAGTAATTCTTTGGAACCATGTTGGAAAATTTTCTACATCATTAATTGGCAATTTAATCAAGATTCAAGTACATGGCATGCAGTTCCTCAGAAGAATATCAAAGGCGTCTTTAATTTGCTTTCGTCTCTTGCGTTGTATTTACGGGTGTATAGGTTAAAACCCACAATTCTTTATCAGTGGCATGAGCTGTAGAATTGGCGAATCTAAACTAACTTTTATACCTATAAAACTAACTAAATAATTAAATATTTACTATTTTACATTCTAGCAATAAGAATAATGATTCGTAGAAGAATTTTAGGGGTCAAATAAAAAACATGAGTTTCGACATTTAATTCTACTGATTATTGACTAAAAGTTAATCGAACCATGGTAGAAACTTTAAGCTGGTTTTCTAATCGCGTTACATGTTTATATGTGTTCCCTCTACAAGTTAGATACAGACGTTTCCCTACTTGTGACACACTACTGGAGCCGTATTGAATAAGAATAGTAATTGAGTATCTTGATATATATTAGATTTCAATACAATTTTTAAATGCTTTTATGCTATTATATATGTTTCAATGTCCGTTCATAAACTACCACTTTCGAAACGTGTAACATTTCTCGTACGTAAAGCATTCATGTAACATGATTTTAAGCTTTATTTAGAATATAATATAATATTAAACTTTCACACATATTATCAGTTGAACATGTGTAAATGATAGAATATTGTTTTGGCGGGTTTTCAAGGGATAATTGAAGCATTTTAGGTTACAATATTCTATATTTACTTCTGAAAAACATTTGGCTTTCAAGCATGTGCATGTAATATTATATCAATTTTAACATTATCGTGAATTTAGTAATCAGTTCAATCCACAAATATACAATTTTTTACTTATAGATATTTGAGAAGCTTATCCATTCGAAAGTAAGAAAAAATAAGATAATTAAAATATATTGTTATTTATAATTAAAGGTGTTAGAATTCTTACATACAAACACTATAGAAATTTTCAAGATTCAATTAATGCAATAATTGACAATTTTATCTCATAAACAATAGATCAAAGTTAGTTTTTATTATTATTGTATTGCACTTTATTATTGTATTGTATTGTACTATTTACTATAGTACAATACTTTATTATTGTATTGTACTATTTTCTTTAATTTATGATTCAAATAATGGCAACATTACAACTTCTCTGCGTTCTTTAATATTATTTGTAGGTAGTGTTGGATTCCTCTAATTGTACGTTTATATAATTTTCTCTGTCACTTTATTCAAACGGTCTTACGATGTGTTCGTAACTTTATTAAACTAGTTCATTAGATATCTTAAAATTAAAGAAAATCAGTTATTTTTTTAAAAATTTAAAGACACTAATAATATTTCAAAGCTGCCTCTATATTATTGACACTGTCATACACAAGTAATATGTTCTGAATTTTAATTTAGCAAACATAAATATTAATTTTGTTAGTAGCGATAAAACTGCAAGACATACCCCTTGCCTCTCACTTGTGAGAAAGTCTGTTGAATGCAGTTGCTGTAACAGTTACACCTAAGGCCTTCAGTTCCACTTGAATCTCTTCTAGTTAATGTCAGTTTTCCTGAAAATTCAATACAAAATTAAAGTTTATCATGTTACTTCGGAAGTGCAAGTAACAATCAAGAGGATCTGTTAACAATCTTATGAGTAACATAAAAGGCGTGTAGATGTTCTCACTAACTACACAACAAAGTAAGACCAAAACAAGCTTCTCCGCTACATGATGAAATGCGGAGCAATTACTCAAAAGTGAAACCGTCGAATCTACCCTGTAGATAAAATAGACATAAGTTCTTCTGATGGCACAATCGGTTATTCAATTTGATTGGTACTATAAAGGTAAGCAAGAAGTTCCCGTCGCTTATTGTGGAGCTATGTGTTCCATTGGCCCAGACACAATGCGTTGAATGCGAATGAAGATAAGACGAAGTTCAGGCATTAGTGTCGGTATATCCAAAACACTACCTGATTGCGGCAGTTCAGTTACACAGTGAACTTGCGGAACACAGAGTGAACATGGTACCTCCACACAGCGTCATAAGAAAGTGTGTGCTGTACGAGTTCAGACTGGGGTCAAATGCCGCTGCAGCAGGGTGAAAGATATATCAGGTCTTTGGTGAGGGTGAAGGTGTCGTGAATACTCTGACAATGCAGCGGTGGTTTAACAAGTTTGAGGACACCGACGAAACACTCGAGTACGCACAACGTGCCAGAAAACCAACATACACATAAAATGAAGACATTGATGGAGCAATTGAGGCGAACTGTGGCCAGACATGTGAGGAACAGTTACTAAAATTCAGTGTGAGTGGAGAAATGATTTGTCAGCACCTCCATCAATTTGCAAGTACTCGAAGTTATGTCGACGGATCCCATATTGATTTGACTCCGGAACAGAAGCCAACGATAGCAGATACCTGTGAATGTTTGTTGACTCGTCTGAGGGAGGAGCCATTTATGGAGAGGGTATTGACATATGATGAGAAGTGGGTCCTGTACGAAGCTCTACAGCACCATCAACATTGTTTAGCACCCCATGAACATGTTCTAAAACAGGAAAAACAAGCACTACACCAAAAGAAGGTCCTCCCGTATGTTAAGTGGATATTTCGCGGCAACGTTAATGGAAACTGCTACCAGCTGGACAGACACTCTTAACTGTATAACATTGACGTGTAAAGGAAATTTGAAGTATGGGTATTTCGTTTTCCTACCAGCCCGTCCCCCATCTGAAAGGTCTAAGAAAATTGGAACTTGGAACCTTCAGATCCTTCGGATGAGCGACCTTAGGTTCACGGTTAGGTTAGCAAATGGTTAAAAACTCTAAACTGACCTTCAATTTTCTATTCTCACATCTATACATTTAATATTTCGCCGTATACAATAGGAAAGAAAAGGGATCTTAATTTATTTCTTCAACATTGAAATTGCATATCAAAAATTGCGTGTAAATTTGACGAATCTTTTGCAATTGTAGCACATTTGAAAGGTAAGAGAGACGTTTCGTAATGAGATGTCAGAAATAATCTTCATTTATTTGATTATACATGTTCATTTAAAAGACATACTTTATTTGTCATGAGAAAAGAACGCAAAAATTTTTACTTACTTATTTGAGTTACTTATGTCCTATACATACTATCATATTTGAATAGAATGAAAGCGAATTCTGAACTAGAAACAAACACGACCATCTCTAAAGAACGTAAAACTAAACATCAAAATAATTTAATACTCAAGATATTTAGGCGCTCACCGGAAATCTATCTTGCAGTCTTTAAAAAAAGTAAACATAACAAAGAGATACACTCGCGACCTCTAATACTGAAAAGACCAAATCCATCCATCCTCTTAGATATACTTTCAAGGAACTTTAGCTTCTCAACAGGCATGTTTGCCTTTATGTACTCATTGAAAATGTTTTATCAAGTAAATTAGCTTTATCGGAAACAACATGATAGCAAAATGTGGAGAGAAGAGTCGAAAATTCATAATCCCCAAATTTCGAAATGTATATTAATTTAATGGTCTCCTTTGAAAGAAAATGAAATCGTTTACTTAGCCACATCCCCACGTGTTGAAATAAAACCTCATCCTAGATAATAAATTAGTTCAACTGTCTTCAAAACTTGACTTTTTAAGGTGACCTTCATACATTAGAGAAGACAAATCAGGCCAGTGTCCCATATGTTTTTTAAGTATTTTTTACTAATAAAAAGGAATATAATGAAAATGTCAATCTCAAATTTTCATATAATGATTATATATTATTATACGGAATTTTACCTTAGCGATTTACAAATTTTAAGAGGTGAATCAACAAACATATTTCAAAATTTAAATTTCATAAATTTGTTACCATTAAATGGAAGGAGGTAAAATAAAAAAGCTTGTAAGAGTACGCACGACTTCCTATATTACCATATCAAATGTTCATTTTGCCAACTTTCAAAGTAATTGCTATAATTGAACCCTGATAAAGTCTTAATTTAGCTGTAATTCTTCAGTTATTTATCAAACGCACCCAACCCTCATATCCGTGTATTCTCAATACTCTTCTTCGTGAATACCCTCTAAACAAGATCCCGTGACACTTCATATCACCACCTCTCATAAGTTAATAGAAACCATATCAAGGTCGTTGTGTTCTCTGTACATTTCCATGATCATCTTAAGAGTCCCTATCACTGCGAAATTAAAATGCCGCTAATTCTACAGTAATTATGTGATATCTTCAAATAGATAAAAGATAATCGAAAAGTGGATCAAGACCTCCCTAGATGATGTTATTTTACATGAGGTACCGTTATCACGAGCCACCTAGTAGCTTTCCGTTTGCAGTGTTTTAGAAACGCGAAAATAAATGTGGAAATCTATATACGTGGAAATCGAAAGCAGATAAATGAGTCATGATAACGGCATCTCAAGCAGAATAATATTGTCTAGGGAGGTCTTGTTCCACTTTTCGATTGTGTTTTATCTATTTGAAGATATCACATAATTACTGCAAAATAAGCGTTATTTTAAATTCGCAGTGATTAGGCCTCTTAAGTAGAAATATTGCATCTAATGGTGACTGTCCTGACATGAAACCAAATAAGTTCTGTTCCTTCTTTCAATCTTGCCCCTATCACTTTTACAGAGCTTCATTATGTGGCAAAGGTGCACAACCTAGCTACTTTTCTATTTTTGGCATATATCTTTTTAACATACTGTTAAAGAAACGAATAAGCCACTGCACTCAACTCTTACCTTAAATTTCCATGTTTCTACAGTACTATTTTCCGGTCCAGGAATGTTACCAGTTTTGATGTTTTTCATGGCATTTTCTAACCCTACCATGGTCACAAACCTAAGCAGTATTTATTTCTTGGGCAAATTTTCACATATTTACAGTGTATATTTTTCCTTTTGGTGATTGAAGAATATTTCCTATATCACTTCATTATCCTCTAACTTATTAGAACCTTGTTGTTTTGACGCAAACATCCAAAATATCTTTCATTTGCCTTTCTCTGGCTTTCATAAATTTATAATTTAACTTTCTTCCCTATTTTGCTTACAAGTTTTAAGAACTTATTATAAGCCTTGGCTTTTGCTACGCTACCTGGGCTTTTTCGTTTTTTTTTTAGTTTCTTTGTAATCTTTCGCGTCTTATTGAGTTCTATCATTTTTGTATCGTTCATTTTTCTTCACAGCTACTTCAAGTTCTTGATTCTACCAACATAGTATTTTCTTATCAATGAGATTTCATTGTTTCTCTACTCCAACAAAAATATTCTTGCTGCTTCTATGAGTTTTACTGATATTCGTCACTCTTTATCCCGCCCATCTTTTCTTCCTCCTTTTGCAGTACATGCGATGTGGTCATTTCATTTTGAATCTTTTTACCATTTTGTAATAACTAGCATATAATTGCTCTTAGTGTTGTGAAAAGTATTATACGATCTCTACATGGTCAAGTAAAGCTATATGATAAGTAAAACTACTTATAATAACTACGTTAAATCTTAAGAAGAAATGATCAAACATGGCCCTTAAAAGATTTGGAATTTATTGAATAGTAAAAGAAAAATAAAATCTATTTTTCTGGAATGCGATACTAGGATGATTCATCAAATTCACATCAAGAAATTGCAAATGGTTTCGCTAAGTACTTTCGCAGTGTTTATAATCTTAGCTCATCTACATATACTTTGAACGAAAATTATGAACTAGTTATAAGTTAAAGCTTAGCAACAACACTATTTCTAAAAATGAAATTCGGCAATCAATAAAATATTTAGAATATAGCAGAACTAATGTTCCAGATTAACTTCCCACACGTGTGTTTAAAGACTGGTAAACCTTTATTAGTTCCATTATATTTTATATTCAATTTAATTTTGAAAACTCAATTCTCTCCGCGTAAATGGAAGCTGAGTAAAATAGCATCAATATTAAAAACAGGAAACTCAGAGAATATTGAAAATTATAGACCAATTGCCCTAATTTTAGTACCTTCAAAATATTTCGAACAAATTTTATTTAATAAAATTTTATCGCATGTCAAATCCTATATTTCACTTTTCATCATCGATTTTATCCAGATTGACCAACGAAGACCAATTTAAATCCTTTCTGCAATTTATTAAAGCACTATAAATGATGGATATTACGTTGATGTAATTTATTCGCATTTTCGAAAAGCATTTGATAAGTTAAATTATACAGTTTTAATAAATAATCTATGGGATTTTCAACTTCTTAGATATCTATTATAATCTCTTATTTACTAGGTAGAACATACTTTGACAATTACAATTTTGAAAAATAAAATATTTTATTTACGTAACGAATTCAGGTATACCACAAGGTTCAAATTTAGACCCATTTGCTATTTTTATTATTCATTAATGATTTACCATGAGTTGTAAAATATAGTAATTGTGTATTATATGCTGATGACATGAAAATATTTAAAGCTATAGAAGTGAATAATGATCTGCATGACCTACAAAGAGATAATAATTGTCTGCAATGGAGTATCAGGAACAAATTATATTTTAACATAAAAAATTAATGATACAACGTTTTCAAATGAAATTAATTGCCATTTTTTGAGTATAAAATTAATAGTGAAGAGTTAAAAAGAGTATATTCTATTATTGACGTCGGTGTGTTACTAGATCATAAGTTTTGATTTAAATGTCACATACATACAATTATTGCAAAGTCATACACGGCCCAATAGTTTTAATAAGGATTACAAGAGACATACATAATATTCAAGCTTTAAACAACTTTTCATAGCGATGATTAAGAGGAAGTTAGGATACTGTTGTGTTGCTTAAGATTCTATTCATAAATTACAAGTTAATATCATAGAACGAGTCCAAGTTAAATTTTTGAAACATCTTTATATCAAATTCTATTGTATATCAGCAACTCAAAATGAGACGTCTTACTCTTCTCTTTTACTTAAATTTGATATGCACTCATTGTACCGTAGACGTTTCCTCATTCAACAAAAATATATTTGTACAAGGCCGTAAACTCAGTAATAGATAATTGTAGTTTACTCCAATACATTAATTTCAATATACCAAAACGATCATTGCGTAAGAAAAAAGAATGTAGTATTTAATTTAACGAGATCTCATATTACAATCCACCAGATATCATTCATAGTCAGAGCTTGATAAAATTTCAATCAGCTGGTTTCATCAGATTTGGATCTTGAGTTATCCTATCTCTGTATATTTGCGTATTCTCAAAAATAAAATATTTTGAAAAGACATTATGTATAGAGTAACAATTAAGAAGTGTTATCTCTACGAATGTTGAATATATACTGGAGACTATTTTTAATTTTTGATATTTTTTTAGTTTTTAAAAGTTAATACTACTAATATTTTAATTTTGTTTTTATTAGTTAACATGTATTTTTCTTCTTTGCAAATATCTTTATTTTCAAGTATTTGTATTTTTTGCAAGTATATTTTTTGTTTCTTTCAATATATAGATATATGTATTTCATATGTAATTATGTGTGTACATCTATTGTTCCTCCGTAAATGGAATTTGGCTCTGTAGAGGACTATTATAAATAAATAAATAAATACTAAAATTGGTTGACTAAACTCGTTCCAAAATTATGAAAGTAATAACATATTGAATACAACATATAGGACAACCATATATATATATAATGTAGAATGTATGACTTAAAACCATTTGTTGTTGCTTTTGATATATTGTACAAAAGCACTTGTGCTTAACTTTAACTCGATTTTTCTCCATTTAAAAAAAATGTGGGTTAGACCTCTGTTACTCTCAACCCCTCAATTGCTTAAAGTTTAAAATACCACTTGGCGAAATACGTTTTATTTTCGTTATTCGATTATTTCACGTTCCTTAGTAATTCATCTTGAAACAGAATACCTTATTACTACTAAGGTGAGAATAATAAATGATATTTGTTCGACGGTTTTGCCCAAAATATATAGGGAAAGATGATAGCAAAAATGAAAATACTTTTGCAAAAAATGTTAATTTACTAGTTAGTATAGTGTTTTTTCTGAAAAATATGTTCATATTTCAATATTATTCAAAAGTATTATGGCGCATATCGACATCTATCTATCTATCTATCTATCTATCTATCTATCTATCTATCTATATATATATATATATATATATATATATATATATATATATATATATATGAAGAAATCTGTGCATTCTATGATTTTTAATTACAGATTTGGAACTGATGTAAAAGAAAACGTATTTATTTATTTCGATACAGCCCAATATATGATCATATTGTGAATGATAAAAGGTTTCTTCATTGATCAACTTTCATTTATACAGCAGTTACATGATATTATGATGGATTATTTAAATGCTTACTACACTTAAGTGTCATATTTCACTCCATATAAATGCAATAACAATTCTAGCGCGCAAGGGAATTGAATATACTACAACGTTACTGACTCTTTCTTCACATTACTAACCTTTGTTCTTCTTTATGCACTCCAATCCTTTCTCGTCACAGATTTTCTGGTTTTCTTAAAAAAGAAAGTGAGAGAAAAGTAATTATGTTGATTGTGACTATTACTTAAAGAATATGGGATCATGCTTTAAAAAATAACATATGTTTATGCAAAGTAAAGCTCAACTTTAAACCATTTAGGAAAAATTTCTAATTAACCATTTGCAATATATACTATTTTTGGTGAAGTATTGACCACTGCGTAATTTAAAAAAAAAAAACAGCGTTGCAATTTCTTTCCTGAATTTGAGGAAACCACGTATTTTAATAAATTTGGCACAATATATTTACAAAAGGACATAAATATTTAATACGGAAGGACAATTTTGTTCCACACTCTTTAAAATCTGAACTGATGCTTATGTCAATTCACTTTCTATGTGACATCTTAACAACTCTATGTGCAATTGTTTTCGACACACTCTGAACCTAGGAGAAGAAGGTACGTAACATTTTTTATGAGTAATTCTGACACATATATTCTTTTCATGTTATTTGCGATACAATTCTCAGAACCTAACAAACTTAATTTAATCTTTTCGGTATTTGTACGTGATGGTAAAAAATAAAAAAAATTGAGAATCATCACTCCTAGAACGATATGTACATATCTTTTCCCTAGTTTTCATTTTATCACTGTGCACTCTGTAAACATTTATATCGTATGTATTCTAAGGTGAATCGCATGTTAGTAAACGCATGATTCCATTCTTTGTCGTTACAAAAGGCCCGAACTTTTATCCTATATATTATTTCATTTGTTTCTGCTTCGTGAAAATTGAACTGCAATAATTTTAAAAGCGTTTATACCTTGGCAGTGTTAACAACTGTGAGCAAGACATTGGTGTTTAATATTATGTTTTGAACAATCTGTATTAGTTCAGACGAGAGGGGCGAGTCTTTTAAGTTTACTAGTAGTTTAAGGCAAACTAATCTAAAGTTAACTACTCCAAAGCTACTATTGAAGACTTTGACCAGACCTTCCTACTGTGTACTTTCTACCAAAACCCAATTCTGTTCGTCCTCACTCCTTGCGCAAGTCTAAACTTTTTCCAAACGATCACAAAACAAGTTATCTTGGGTATGATTTCAAAAGATGTAAATGACCAATTCGGGTACAATATTGAAACGTTTGCAGGCAAAATCTCTTACTTTTCAAAAAGAAAGAATAGTGTTTAAAGAATTTATTAATGTAGGGTTTTAAATGTAAGCCATATATAAAGATAGAAGTAGCTTTAAAAATCTATTAATCCCTATACAATTTTTCGTAAGTAAAAAGCACCAATGTCTGTTGGTGTAGTGTTTAGATTTGCATCAACAAAATGATTGGAAACGCCAACAGTTATTGCGTTCCACTTCGAACGTTTTAGACCTATACACTACTTGCTGCACAATAAAGTAAATTCCATTTCTGCACTCATAATTATTAACGTGAACAGCAAACGCTGAAAAAAGGCTTTTATGCTATATAAATTCTCAGGTAAATTACGATTCTCTGTGGAATTCATCGACCCAGGAAAATAACTGTCTACAATGCTGCAGTGTTGAACAGTAAGTATTCTATCGATAACCTCCAAACTCTCAATTTGAATGAACCGAACAAAATAAATTTGGACACCTTTTACCAAGAAACATGGATTCAATCTTATTATCTATTGACTCTGGAAATCTTTCTGTTATCATGTAAAAATTTTTAAATTCGGTATTTTTGAAATAACAATATTTATCCATATTAACGTTACGCTCACCTAAGTAAACTTGCGATTCAACGTGCGAAGTGTTTTTCTGTATCTTGTTTGGAAATATATTTTACAGGAAAAGTACACTTGTAGTAAAAGAAACATTTATAGGAGTAAACTGATTATGAACAGGAATTTATAATAAGAATAATAATGTCCCGAGGCACGGAGATTGGTTCGCAAAATTACCAACCAGTACCCATGACACAACCGTATTTCGGGAAAGACACCAAAAGCTACGTTGCTACCAAGACTACGTCTTGCCCTAAACCAAAGTGGCGGAAGCGCGCCAAGGAAATTGTGGGTTTGCTACTGGGGTAGTTACTCAACTGACACGGCTGATCGCCTTGCCTTTCTGCTTCAATTCTCATTATACACTACAACACTAGTGGCCGGCCCGAAATAGTGAGGCGGTAGATTGCTCATGGAGTAATGAAATGCAGAAATTGTAATAGGAAGTTTAGGTTTGACTATATTTTTCCACCATGGATAATATTTTGTCTCGCAAAGTAATAACTGGGAAAAATTTTAGGCCATGAGAACTTGGACGATGAGGTTTTGGATTATCGAAGTTTTGAGTAGATGACATACGCTACTTACACGTTGAAGTTTCTGGCATTGAAGTTTCGAGCAGACCACATTTTAGCAAAAACCGGTTTTCTTGTTGCATTTTGAACCTGTGAAGTAACTCGTACTTATGTCTCTTAGGATTACCACGTTTTCTCCTACAAGATTTCTAAGCTCTCTAATATCCTGGTATACAGCATACCTGTATTTAATACAGTACGTTGAAAGCATGATAATATTCCAAGTTTAGCCCCTTTTATTACATTGTCTAGGGTTATCTTCCTTTACGCGTAATTCAATTTTAATTAATATGAGTCCCATATCTTGGGCTAATTCTGGCTATCGGGGTTTTGAGGTAATCGGTACACAAAATAGTAAAGTTTGTCTACTCTCAAAACTTGACAGTTTGTGAAAAAAAAGTTCACATATCATGTTGTTATTTCTTCGTTACAAAAACACTTCTACTTGACTATATTCATGATGAATTACTGCACCTATTCATTTAGAATTATTGAAAAATGAATAATTAGTTTTAAGCATAAAAATTCATTACAGTTGAGTACAATGTAGTAGTAGATGGAAGTGAATGAAAATATTGTTCATTTGTTGAGATGTGCAAACTGAATGTGAATAATAAGAGTTTATTCACCCATACTGTTGTGCAAAGGTGGATTTACGATGGACTTCTGGGAGCGCGGTGGGTTGTAACACTGCTACTTAGAGCTATTTTTAACCCTCTAATGCATGACCAATTTTTCCTACACAAATCCATTACATGGGTCTCTCAGGGCCGCATTTCAAATAAATGAAAAATATGCATTTATTCTATAATTTTTTTATATTTCAGAACTCCGAAAGAGGGTCTGCTTGTCTTTTTCTTCTTGCTGTATATACAGGGTGGTCCAAAAGTATGTATACACTCCTGTATTGATTAAGTATAACATTATACCTTATGGGTTTATTTGTTTCGGCTGTTCCAGGCTTAAGGTATAAGTAATAATACATTAAGAACAAGTAATAAAGAAGCTAGGTCTATCTGTTTGATAAAAATAAGAAATTATATGAAATGCATTGAGCAGATCAATACGGGACTGTATACCTCCTTTTTGGTTACTCGAGATAATATACATGCATATATATAATTATTCATGCATATATATAATTATACATGCATATATATATATATATATATATATATATATATATATATATATATATATATATATATATATATATATTACAAACTGTATTAGTATATAATAATTGTGGTTGACAGCTTTCTAATAAATACAACACAGCATATTTTTGCGGTAACACACTCATTTACCGTCTACAGTAAACTTTGCAGTTCGTTTATATAAAACAATTATTTAATTTTCTTAGTGACACATCTAAAGTAAATATTTTCTTTTGAAGCTAAGCCATTAGTGATGGCATTCACTGTGCACAATTACACTGTGCTCATCAGATAGTTCGTTCGCAGTCTACATACACCACTTTACTTTTCTTGTCTCTACTTGCTGGACATTTATAGCATCTTCATTTTCCGTCTTCATGGGAATTGAGTTCTCAGAGTTCCAGTGCAGTTCTTGTTGTTTTCGGAAGATGGGCATTTTTATTTCTTTCTTGGATGCAGGATAACATTAATTCGTCGACAAGAAATCCACATGCGATTCATACACAAGGAAAGTGTTTATTGATGCTACATCTGGCATGTTGAAAAACAAAATACATGGCCATCTTTTTGATTTTCGTTTTGTGGTGTAGTTTCTTGTTATGTGGTCCAGACAATCTACTGCTCCTTTCGTGTTATTGTAATATATGATTATCTCCGGTTTTGTTTTAAATATCTAGAATAATATTTTTGTTTATATGTGTTGTACTGACTGGAACTATGCTTTTATGTCGTTTTGGGACAAAACTTACTATTGTCATATTTTCACAAAAGCCAAATTCAGACGACTGATCTGGACTTTCCTTGTTTGTTTTCATGATAGGTGAAACTTCTTTCTTGTTCTGTTTCATAGTTTCAACCATTGTCAACTTTCTCGCAAGGAGTCGATTTGCTAAAGAAACCGACGAAAAACAATTATCATAAGCAACATTTCTTCCTGAATTCTCGATGTGTTTTATTAACTCAAGAACTACGTTTTTTATCCATACGTTTCGCTACAAGAATATTTGCCTCTCTTTCCGTGTATACCATTCTGTCCAATGCACATCAGCTTTTCGTATCACACAACCAAAATATTTCAAGTCCATACTTGGGTGATTTACTAAGCATCTATGAAAGAATTTGCATTGTCCTCTACAAAGGAATAAGCTGTTCATCAATACTGACGCTTTCACTCGGAACGTATTTTGTTCTACAATTATTCAAGGAAAGTGTCCAAACGTATCGCAAAGGAGCCACGCGATCTGTTTTTATCCTTTCGTTCTTGGTCCTTTTGTCATCTAAGTGTAAACTTTTCTCATTGTTTCAAATCGATTCAAAGATATACCTACTCGATAGTGTGGATTACTATCAGAATAACAAGATAACTCACGGGCTAAAGTGTCTCCGTTATTTTTAACTCCCGCCAATATTAATATTACAATGAAACATTGGAGTTCTTTCATAGTTACATCCATCCAAGTAATTTAGTTCTCAAGTGTTAAACTTTTTATACATATAACTGAAAATGACAGAAAATCATTTCATCATATAATCATACCTTCATATTAAACTCCGTTCCCCTCCAAAGTAGTTTTAAAGAGCGCTCTTCTTAAGATAACAAGAGACGGAAAACAGTGAAAGACGGTAAAATTTCTTCATTCGCTATAAAACCTAATAAACCAGCTAGTGATGCTTTGGACAGGATAACTAATGCTAATGTAATGTACTCAAGTAGAAGAGAGTGCTTTTGGATCTGTAGATTCTACAGTTTCTGGTGTCACGGTCAAATAGTGATTCTTGTAGTCTGCCATGATATGTTTTCTAATGTGTTTCCGTGCTAGTCCTCCCAATTACTATCTCCGTCACCTCATCATGTTATATCAAGTCTGAGTCCTTCCATACCATTTCATGGCAACTGTTCTTACCATTACTAGTATTAATCTCAATGGAATATGTTTACCAACATAGCATCACGCTTTGTCTGATTTTTGATAAAATCTTAAATTGAGGTGGCTTTTTTTTTGGAAGTGGGTCCGGAAGTGGTGAATGTACATCATTCGTATCATGTTTATAACAATTCAACCTATAATCGTCTTGGTACTGAGATTTTGATTAAAGATGGTTTACAGTTTACGAATGTACAATGTCATCCCAGTGGTAGAATTATACGAAGTGATTTGTTTGGAATAACTATGGTCAATGTGTACGCACCATCTCGAAGTCACAATCGTGCGCGCAACATTTTTTTTGCGACTGATGTTGTGACATCTTTTAGTTGTGCCTTAGACAATGTCATTTTGAGGGTGATATGAAATGCGTATTGAATAGAGCAGATATGGATCCAGGGTTTAATTATGTGTTTCTCTTGCTAACCTAATCTCTTATTATCCCTTGTATGATGCGTGGCAACTAAGGAACAGTGATTTGTTGGGATACACCCTTATTCGACAGAATAGTGCTTCGAGAATTCATAGATTCTATTTGACGGAATCATTTAAAATTCAACTTTTTGAGATATTCCGTTATCCGGTTTGTTTTAGTGATCATCTGTTTTTAGTGATGAAAGTCAAGATTCCATATGACAAAATTGTGCGTGGACGTGGTTACTATAAAATGAAAGAATCTATTAATAGATGAGGGATTTCTTACACTGTTTCAGAGTAAATGGGACTATTGGAGACAGCAAACAAAACCGTATCCAAATATTCTCATATGTGGACTTACTTTTATAAAACAAACCTAATACACTTCTGTAAATTGTACTGTGGTGACCGCTCATTGATCGCCTGAAATTGTATAATTTTTATTACGGTTGTTTATTAGAGGCTCAACAAGATGCTTTTTATGATAGGACATTGTTGCCCCCTGTTACGAAATATATAAAAAACAATTAGAAATTTATCGGACTCACGTTCAGGGTGTAAAATATAGGAGTAAGACTCTTGTGTTTCATGTAAATGAACAGTGTCTTCCTTACGCCTGCGTGGCATGATGGTTCTTACTCCGGATGGAGAACCCTGGAAGAATGTTTTTACAATTTAAAAATGTTTTAGGATTATTATTTAAAACTTTATGGTGCATCGCGAGGGCTCGATCTTTAGAATTTTATTTTTGACGTTATTCCTAATGTCATAACAGACAATGATAATACTTCTTTGATGAAGCCATTTACATTTGAAGAAGAAAGTTAGCAATATTTGCTGCAAAGCCAGGAAAATCAGCCGGACAAGATGGAATAGCGGATGCATTGCATCAGAAGTTTGGCACGTCATGGGTCAGACTCTTACAGGACAATGCTTGGTTTTTGTCTCCGAATATATCTGTTTACCGAAAACTTCCGTCACTATTTTTATACCCAAAATGCCTCAACCAAAAATGGTTGAACATTTCAGACCTATTTAGCTTTTAAATGCTGATGTTGAAGTTAATAGTAGTTGTTTGGCCTTTAGATTAGCTCCTTATATGAATGAGTTGCTGGGTGATTTGCAATATGCTGCATTTAAGGGTAAGACTATATATCGGATTTTAATGAATGTTTGAGATTGTATTACAATATTTCAAGATTGTGAGATTACCGCAGATATTTTTAATTTAGACTTTCAGAATGCGTTTGATAATATGGAGCATTCCTATTTGTGGATAGTTTTGAATGGTTTTGTTTTTAATTCTCGAGTTATACATTAGTTTAAATTTTTCTATAAAGACGCTGCGACATAGATAAATATTAATGGTCATTTCTCTCTTCCAATAAAAGTAGTTCGTAGTATTCAACAAGGAGATTCTATAAGCTTACAATTACTTACCTTGACTATTGCGCCCTTGTTGTATGATGTGAATCGCAAGATTCAGGTTTTTGACGTGATGTTTTCTCTCTCTGCGTGTGTGTGGATATGTTGATAATGTCAATGTTTTCCTACATTTTTCATGATTTAACTTTTTGATCCAAAGTGTTGCTAGTTATTAACAAGTGTCTGGAGCTCTATTGAATACCAAAAAAAATTCAACCGTTCTTATAATATTTAATTCTGAGAAGTTTATTTAGGACATTGCATTTCAAACTAGGATTAAAATACTAAGAATATAATTTATGGGTAATCTTGTTGATACAGTACGGCATAATTATGGCGTTGTCATTAATAAAATCAGGCATTTAAGTTTCTTGCATAAATCTTGGTAACTATGTTTGTTGTCTCGCAGAGTTTGTTCATACGACGTAACTTGACTGCCTTAGTTGAAAATGTACCTTCTTCGAGTAGACACTTGCTGCGTTATATACCAACTCTATTAGCTAATAAAAAAAAGTTGTTAAAAAGTGAGTTGCGAGGCGATTTAGTAAATTGCATGTCTTCTACTCGGCATTTCGAGTCGTTTCATGTTGTTTTTGAACATTTTCTCATGAATTACATTAGCATACACTACATGGTTGACAATTTATATTATGATATCCTATGAGCAGACTTTCGATAATTATTGAATAGTAAGTTTTCAAAAGATTCAGTGCTTGATCGTGCTGTTTGTGAAGGTTAGGAATATGAATCGATTTCAACAGGCGCAGATCCAAGGGGAGGGCAATAGGGGCTATAGCCCCCCTTGTCTGCTCAGGTATAAACTATAGAAAAAGAGTTACAATCCTGTTTTCTTTACAGAGGATAAAGTGGCAAACTATAGTTTAGTCCCTCCCTTGTTCATATCCTGGATTTGCGGCTGGGCTTCAATTTTATGATAATCAAGGATGTTAATGTGTGTGATCAGAACTTCATACTCAAGTTCACACGCGATAAAATTACATTTCTGCATTACGCACCTTTCAACTACTTTGAGTTTATCTTGAGACAAACTCTCCTCGAAAATTTCGCTTTTTTCGATACTGTACTTCTGGCGATGATTCCACTGTCAAATATGTAGTTTCATTTAACGCAGAATTGCATACTCCAAAACAGTTGAACATTTTCTCATTATATTAATTTTACTCGAGTTTATTTTCAGTGTAACATCCCTTTCAGCAGCAAGATTATATAAGACGTCTATCTACTGATTAACGTGGAATCCGAACCACATGAGCTCACCGGGAATTGAACTTGAATCTCCCACGTCTTTACTTGAATTTGGACTTCAACGCTCTCAAGCGGATTTAAGAGGTACACTTGCTATCCCATAATTCTTCAATGAATCCATATTTTAGTATTTATATTGATTTTACTTTTGGAAAGGTGTAACCATTTAGTTTTTTTATTTAAAATTTGCTTGATTTATACGTAGTCAGTGTTGAACACAGTTGAAGACTAATAGATAATAATAATAATAATAATAATAATAATAATAATAATAATAATAATAATAATAATAATAATAATAATAATAATAATAATAATGGTTTTAAATGATAAAGGTATTTTTCAGCCTTCTATTACTTTTGCTGCGGGCTTTCCTGAATGTGAATGTATTGTTTTTTAATGAATAAAGATTCTGCAAACAACAATTTGGCAAATATGATTTCTTTAAAAGACCAAAAAACGCCTTAACAAGAACTAAGCAACTGACCTTGTATATGCGTTTTTAAACACGTTACAAGGTACAGACACCAGTAGAAGCCACGCCTGGGGGCAGCTTGCATTGTTGCTTGAGGGCACCTTCAGTACTACAATGAACACTTTAATTCTGTTAACATATTGTGTAGCTATCAATCAGTCATACATGTTTTTTCCAACGGTTTGGTTATAACAGGTTAATCATACCACTTTCTTGTAGACAGTGGCGGCGATAGGTGGAAACCTTGGCCCGGGCTGAATTTCACAAAAAATGTTTTGTTCATTCGGTAGAAACAAAGTCTGTTGTACGTTGTAATCCCTCTCCCTCTTCAATACAGACTGTAAAATTTACTTGTATACTGTGCTGAATTACACGAAAGAGCATATTATTTTTAAAAAGTGACATTATCAAATACGATTGACCATTATCACAATATATTCAGCAGAGATTTTCACCGTTGTGAGGATGAACCTCTCGGGGGTATCCTCATCCTCAAATTCCTTCACCCACAATGACATAAGAGCGAGGACAAGCTTCGACAATGAGGACGAAGATGAGCGAGGGTGAGGTCAAGTTCCACTACGGAGCGCAAGTAGCAGCGAGGAAGAAGGACAACGCCCTTTGCGAGGGCTATGGCAACTGTCGCTGCGGTGACAGTACGCAAGGGCGAGGACAAGTTTCCAGCACAAGGGTGATGGACCACTCCCTTCGTAATGGCAAGGGTGAACGAGGTAAGGGAAAACTGTTACTGCGACGGCGAGGAACAATTAATTCGCGAGGAGAAGGAGTCCTTAACATCAACTATTTTGGAATTAGCTGTTTGATCACGTTTGGAGGAAAATAAAATTTAAAATAATATCTGGTATGTCCCCTAGAATGATGAAAACTTGCTATCATAGCAAGATTATAGATAGGTTATATTCTTCCTTTCATTAATTGCAGTAGACAACTTCTCTTGTGTACTTCTACATACTTATTAAAAATAATAATATAAATGAAAATAATATTTGTATGTTTCCGAGCAAAGTTTCCGGATAGAATACGCGCTACGTTTGGAAGCGATTATGCTTGATTGTTGAACTGTCTGTGTTGCAGACTTCTTAGATAAAAACAGTGTACACTGTCATGTTTAAAGAATGTTGGTAGAGGGACAGTTTCTTTCGTCATTCACCAGTAAATGACATTATCTTAAGAGTGCTGATATCTGCAGAAACAATCAGTTTCAGAACCAAAAGAATGCAGTACATCAGATAGGAAAAGACTTGATGGAATGATTTTGGTACATACATAGCCATTTTTTTTCACTGGGTCGCTCAGGCTCGCATTTACTTCTTTTAACTGGGCTCGCGTTAACTCGCGCTCGGGCTTAGTTGACTCAGTGGGCTCGCGCTCTGGCTCAGTTCCCTTGGTTTGACTCGCGCTCGCTAACACTCGAACTCACTGCCCTCAGTTGGTCTCTCACTCATTTGGCTCATGCTGACTTATTTCATTGCGGCTCGGACTCGGACTTTATTATTAAGCAAGTGTTCGGTTGAACACGAGTGTGGAGCTCACGAGCGTAGGGATCGTGAGTTAGAAACCTATGAAATGGGCAGATTAATGATGTACTCTTCCCTCCAATTTCCACTTCCACTCCTGATGGAGTTGTTACAATTAATTGGTATTCTAAACTTTCCTATTTTCGTGACAGCCCAAACTATTAACTGAATGAATATTTGTTAAAATAATGTCAGTCATTAATGTATCTATTCTCATTGTTTCTACCTTTAGAATCTATGTGGATAGAGATACCATTTGTTAAAAAGTGTTTTTTTCTTGCCCCTAAATAGAAATACCTGACACGTTAATACTGAAATTTTGTTAAAACAGGTGACTTAACGAAATACATTTAACCAGTTCCACAAGACATAAGTTGTTTACGCAGCTGAATTTTGTAATACTGTTGATTGATTTTCTTTTTGCGTGCCCTTTTGTCGGAGGGGCTACATGAGTCGTGGACCTCTAGTTTTAACATGGACTTCAAACAACTGTCGTTCAATGCTCTCCCACTAGGAATCCAAACCCCGGACCCTGTGCACCATAGGTTCGCGTGGTTGCCATTAGACCAGCGGGGAGGGCTTGTAATACTTTTGTCGAATTATGTTTCAAAGGAATAAATTGAAAGTGACTTTATTTTCTTTTAGTGAGCGTAAGGAAGAAGACGTTCAAATTACAGTAAGACATACTAAACGTGAATGTGATAGCACAAGTATCGAACATTGTGTGGTAAGAAGGGAAATATAAATACGTACAAATGTAATAAACGGTTAGAAATAAATTGTAGGATATATAAAACATACGAAAAGCTGCTTCAGCAAAATGAGGAACATTCGTGTATTCAAGCTGGTTAAACAAATTTCATTGTTTCAGAATGTTAAAAAACAGTGGGTAAAACCGATCTCATATTTTTCCTTTAACGATGTTAAAAATATTTATGAAGTTGAAAAAACACTGTTGAGGATCAGGGAAGTAGAGGTGTTTTAAACATTGGGAGGCGGGCAGATTTAAGTCTTATTCTGAAGGGGAGAGACAAGACTCATATTATGGTAGATGAACCTGATATCTGTTGTGAAAATGTTGTATATTATATATCAGGCTATGTAGAGCAAATAGCAGTCGGACACAAATCATCACATTTCTCTTCAAAAATACATTTCTCATCTGAATATTGGGGGGACTGTCAATCCAGTTCCAAGATTGGAACAGACATGTTCAACTTATACCTCTGGATTTGGAACAGTGCCTCAGAGAATTAACAGCAGAGAAATATTATCTTGTAAATTATTTGTCCTTGCTTTGCAAACACATTTGAATTTATTTTAAGACCTTTAATCAACTTTGTCTCATGCGGAATTGATGATGATGAAAGATTTAGTGGAATGAGAATAGCGGTAGGATAAAAGTCAAAAACACACGCACTCGATGTTTGTGCGCCACAAAGCTCACATGGCACTAACCGTGATCGAATCGACTAGCACACGCACCATAGGTGAGTGCTTTCGCTTCGAACTACCATGACAATTTTTGTCTTGTGTGTTGTGGGTAATAACTTTCTGCATCTTCATCAGCATGGTGAAATTTCCTTCATTTTGCCTTAATCTTCATGATAAACTGCAATACTTTAAGAGACGAGCCAAAATTAGAAAAACGAGACGAAACGGGACAGAACCCCAACCCCGGAGACTAGATAACAGACGGGACGAGCATTTTTTTGGGGACGAGACACGAGACGAGACATGCTTTGCCCGAGACGCAGAGAAAACGATTTCTTAATGCTTGTCTACGTACAGCAAGCAGGAAGATATATATATATATATATATATATATATATATATATATATATATATATATATATATATACCGTAATCAGACACACACCACACCAACATGTTTTAAAAATGTGCAAGAATATTGTATAGCATTGCTCTTCTCCTAAGCTCATTTCGGATCGAGCAACCAAGAGCTGCTGCCTGCCTCTCCATTGCGTGTGTCACAAGTGCCATGGCCATATACTAAACATAAATACCCTACAGATCTCTAACCTGTGATACTTGATTCCAAAAAAAAAAAAAATTAAATTTGCCACAATTGCAGATTGCAAACTCAGAACATCTGAAAGCAATAAATATGATAATGAGCAGAGTTAGACGTAATTTACCCGATTCGAATTGGGAGCCAATTCATTGTTTTCAAGGTTAAATTTGGAGTAGAATTGAGGTGATATTTAGCTCGTCCGTGCATTCTTTTTACTCGTTTTGAAATCACCATCTGATTATTTGGAAAACGAAAGCTATAAGAAACTTTAAGAAGTAATTTAGAAATGTTTTAATGTTGTTCAGGAAAGAGTATAATTATAATATTTCATCTGTCTCGATAATGAGAGGAGAATATTTTTTTTATGACAAGACAGCCTCGCAAAAACTTATGTTCTGTGCGTCAATATCAGAATTTAATTACTATCACGGCAGAGACATGCACGCGCAAATGTTTTAGCCCAAGCCGAAGTCCAACCCGGGCCGAACAGGTTTGAACGTGTATGGCCGGCGCGGTAATTTTTAACCAGTTTTGGCACAAGCTGGAATACATTTGACATTTTTGCCTCATAGACTTTCCGAAAACCGTGCACAGCATTCAACCAATAAAAAAATACTGTACCTTTTATTATTCGCAGAAAAAACACCCCGTCTTTAATATTTATGCGCGGTGCTATACTACAAAAGAAAAAAGATAGGAGGGTATATGAAAGAGACAGTATCGAAGATCTAAAAACGGAGACGGGAAAATCTTACAATTTTCTCATTCTCTTTCTTTTCTGTTTTTCTTCTTCTTCTTATTATTATTATTATTGGTATAATTGCAGTGCTGTGAGCATTAAAGTTCCGTATGATCCTGAATATTCTTCTGCCTTAAGCCCTCATATCTTTTTTTCCAGAATACTTAAAACTAAACCCATAATTGCCTTCGATTTCAAAAAGTTAAATTTCAGTTGGAAAAAAGTTTTTTAGTCAAGTTGCAAATAAAACTGTCTCCAACTGGTCTATATTCATCCCTAAAACCAGGATCCCAGCCTGAATTAGCTTGTGATAGGTGGCTAATATTTAAAATATACGACAATCTTTTAAACACATATTATGTAACTTTTTTATTTTTAAAAAGATTTTATTTAAAAAAAGGAGAGAAATGCTTTCCCCTGATATCTGTTTTTTACTATTCAACTTGTTTGAACTGCTTAAGTAAGATCATTTTGTAACTTATGTCATCCACTGCCTACACGATAATAAAATCGTCATTCTTAACAATTTATTTTATTCTCTTATTTGTAGATTTCCATACTGATACGTTTGTAACAAAGTTGAGGTTTGTTCCAACGCCTTTCACATTCTCAACCAATCCAATGTTCGAGCGTTTTGAGTTGCCTACTATTGCAGGAAAATGAGAATTGTATGTGGTAATGCACTTTTGGAGTCGTCCATACATACGAAATTTAGGGTGTATAAACGCGCCTTCTATTAGCATTGTGAAGGTTTTAGAATACACTTGAGTAAGTCTTGTACATTCTTATTGAATATTTTCTTTTATAATAATTGACTTTCATGAATACTTCGTTTGCTTCAACCTAAGTAAAGGACATTAAATTAAAGATATTACCTTAAGTCACTTTTCCAATGTTCTGTAGAAAAAAATATGTAAATTACTACTACTACTACTACTACTACTACTACTACTACTACTACTACTACTACTACTACTACTAATAATAATAATAATAATAATAATAATAATAATAATAACAATAATACTCTTTCTCCCTCCTAAAGGTAAAGCTCAAGTAAAAGATTGTCAAAACTAGTTTTTTATCACATAGCCGAAATTTAGTGTCGAAAATATAGAATAATACAGCAAAATACAGCAATAGGAAAATGATCTATATAAAGATGATTTATATAAGGCTTCTTACAATATCGAATTAGATAGTAGTGAATCTCAAGAACGTACAAGTATTGTGCTGTAAGAGATAACAATTTTTGAACGAAGTAATTAAATCACTCAGCGGGTTGTTTGTCCTCACATTGCTGAGCTTGGACATAAGTATAAAAGTCCTTAAAGTTTATACTTGATATCATTCTTGTCTTGCATTGATCAGTAGAAAACATTTTCTAATTGACATTCCATGATATTTATATAAGCTTGTAAATTCTAAACATATTATAAAAGTATATTATAAATACCTTTGTTGTCACCTATAAGAGTATCCGTACAATTACAGAGCTCCATACTTCTCTCTACACTGCATTGCCAAAGACAAGCAGTGTAGCTATAGTGCTGGAATGCCCATAATCCGTAATTTTCATCAGGAAATTTGCAACCTCTTGAGCGTACATCGAGAATCTTTACATCATCGTTGGCGATTTCTTGAACGAAAAGACCCTGAATATATATAACTTTAGGTAGAAATAGTATAGGAATACCTGGAACAAGTGCACCATCTGTTGGCACATCATATACTTCATGAACAAATATCTGGAAATAAATAAAAGAAGGAGAATTTATATACACTCAACAAATTTGAAATACCCCACAATATTTGGCACATAATTTCTTTCTTGTTATAATACAAAATTTGTATTACACTCCTTTATACAATATTTATATTTTACTATCAGACGAACATTATTTAGCTCAATCATTGTACAGGTAAATATATAAATGTAAGAATATATCTTAAATGAACATTAAAGTGTGTGTAGTTATGTTGTGTTGAACTGGGGATTGAGAGATTGTTTATTAACTTCCATCTGATTTACTACCAAATACCAGCACCAAGGCAATATGAGACGTGGACTTACAGCTTAAACTGGAATTTGAACCACATGAGCTTATGAGCTCCCGCCGACAAACAAACGTGAATCTCCCGTTTAGCTAAGAGGGAGCCATTTCAACAGATTGAATCAGTTATTGAAAAGTCCAAATTGTTTGGAACGTTTTTCTCTATTGCAACTTTACTTCACACAGCAGGACTTAGAATGACATTTAATATATCCATAAATGTATCATATACCAAGTTAAGTGCCTGTTATTTACCTGTCCATTGAATTTGTGCAGATGAATGATTGACTCCCACATGGTAAATCCAAATTACCAGTATACTGAATTTGAACCAGTGCTTCAAATAGAAATTTTCATAATATTTGATGCGAATTCTAGTGATGCGAAGAATATACAAAATTTTCGACCTATTTCTATATTATCATCATTAGTTGTTTGAGCAAGTAATATTCAAGAGGATAGTGCGTCATGCAAAACCCGTCATATCAATATACCAGCATGGCTTATTGAAGAATAGATCAGCATCCAAAAATTATCACAATTACAGACTTATTTGCATATGAATTCGATGCAGGAGGACAAGTGGATGTGTTACGTACTGAGTTTTCAAAAACCTTTGATTTTATAGACCATGATCTATTGTTACAAAAACGAATGACTTCTAATTTCTCCATACAAGCAAAACGTTTCTCTCATCCTATTTGCAAAATCGTCAACAGACCTTCATGTACAAAGGATATGTTTCTTAAAAAAATCTAAATGGAGTCCCTCAAGGTTCAAATCTTGGTCCACTGTTATTTCCTTTAGTCATAAATTATCTACCGTCTTATTTTCATTATGAGAACACTCTTCTATTCGCGGACGACCTTAAAATAGTCTCCAAAATTAATTCGCTTGAAGACCGTGTAAAACTACATATAGATTTTTGCAATATTAAGGAATGGTGTGACAGTAATAATATTAAGTTGAACTGTAATAAAAGCAAAACTCTTTCCTTTACACGCAAAGAAAACAGCATGAAAGATGATTATTCTATTAAAGGAACTTTTTAGGGGCACTTAATTAAAGATTTAGGACTGCTATTTGATTATAATTTAAGCAATTATTAAAAATTTATAGAGAAATCTTGGCTTTGTTATGATAATAGGTAAAGAGTTTCAAACGATAGTACATTGCTCAAACTCTTCTACTGTTTTGCGATATCGCAATTAGAATATGCAGCTCTGTTTTCGTCACTAGAAAAACTAAAACACATAGGGTTTACAATCAAAATTATTGAAATTATTTCTTTATAGAACAAGTCGCATACATCCAAAATATGAGTCGTATTCAGAAATAGTACAAAACTTCAAAACGCACACACTGAAACAAAGAAGAGAACTTTTGAATCTTTTATTTCTACACAAATTACAACTTGGTAAATCCTATCCTAATTTTGCTTCATAAGTCCAATTGCATGTCCCGAAAGGTAAGACCCGGGTTGATAATAGTAATACATTTTACTGTAAAAAGACAAGAACAAACATTATCGCTAAGTCTCCGATAGGCAGGATGAATGCTTCCTACAATTCAGTTGAAACGATATCTGTTCTAAATGTTTTGGGATGTCGGAAACTGGTGTTTGTCACATTATCTTTAACATTTGCACTATAAATGTATAAATGTGTTAATTACAAAGTTCGTTTCAATCCATTTGTGAACTATCACAACGATATAATAACATTTTTACTATATTGTTTGTTTTGTATAGAACTAGAAACTAGTATTTTATTTCTAAAGAAAAGAATCGTATTTTTAACTAAAACTATTTCCAAAAATAAAGATCATTGAAGTTAATGTGAACCACATATAAAATAACTAAAATCCATCCGATTAATCATATGGGCTGTAATGGAAGAAATCAATTTAGTTGTCAACTCTTAATCTTTCCTAGTATTTATTGTTAGAAAAATCTAGACGAATCATTTTAGAAATGAAACATTACACCATACTGTTCGTTTTTGATAATGTTCTTTTTTGTAATAATGTAACAAACAAAACTGCATGTAAACTCATTTTAGCATAAACTGGGTGATTAAGATTATTAATTATATAAAATGAAACAACAAAGTTCCACTAAACATGGTTCGAAAAACGTCTCCGTTTAGTGTTATACACCACCGACATTTCGAAAAATCATGTTTTAAAACGCCCTGGCTTAGAAATTATAGGACCTATTGGAAACGGTTTAAGTAATTACACAGGAATTAGCGTGCGCTCTATGTAAATATCCCTGTTTCACCATCCTCCGTTATCCGCGACAGGAACTGTAAAAAGAAACTGAAAGAGAGGGATACTAATGTTGCTTAAGTACTAATGTTGCCGTAGTCTAGCTGGTACCGATAAAATTTGATATATGCTTCACGAGGTTAGAGGGTAGTCGGTGGAGCGACTGCTGAGCGCGGGGTAACTTGATTGATTCGCAATCCCGAGTTATTGTTACGTTCAGCTCCCGCTTGCTTCGAGACTTCTCACGTCATTATTTCCTAGTAGCATCTCACCATTACGTCGTCTCGGTGCATTTGTCGTGGTCGCCACATACGTGATGATTGTCCTGTGCCCTCACCGCGCCAAGAGTGCCGCCTCCAATTGAGCCACCGTTTCCACAATCGTGGTCGCAAGAGACATTAATCTCACCTACTTCTACTTTTGGACAGCTTTGTGCTCCCGCTACTCCCGCTACTACACCACGAGTGTCGGAGTCCACTAGCGACACCGTACATTCTTTTGCCAATGCCAGGGCTTCCGTGGAGAATACTCGTGTTTGTGCTTCACCACTGCAAGTGTTAGCGACGCTTTCAAGCGAAAGACTGTGCGATTTAGTAATACTCCCAAACGTACATATTAACCTTCTCTCCATCACTTCTTTAAGAACATGTCTGATGGCGAGCAAAATCCTCTTGAAGGCGAAAGTAGAGATGACCAGCATCGACACGAGGATCAGGACCCTAATGATCCCGCTGCAGCCATGGTTGTCAATCTTCAAGCCATCACCACTCAGCTCCAAACTATAGCTCAAGCACAGCAACAAGTCCTCACCCAGCATCAGCAACAATACCAAGGAGCATGTTTTGATGTCGATGCCGCAGTCCAGTATCCCCGCTCTCGTATGGACGATCCTACACGGGAAAATGAGATGCCGCGGAATTTGACATATTTCTATTGCATATCCTTTTATGGGCCAGTTTAGTGCTCTCGATAACAGTTTTTTTTATTGAACGTATTCGGCGATTGTACATACCTTTACAGTTTGACTGGCGCATTGGAGGCACGAACGCCAATACTACCTCTATTCCCTGGCTTACCGTTCAGTATCTTCCTTAGCTTTTACGTACAGCGCCGCAGGCAACGGCCAAGAAGAAAAAGGCTACGGGCAGTGCCAATGCGCCCTAATTCGAACCTGCAAAATAACATCGTCGACTTCTGGACACCGCTTCCTGAAGAAGGAACTCCAGCCAATCCCTTAGATGATCTACCAGATCAACCCTGTGAGTTACTTGACCCGTTAGCGGATCTAATAGTGCAACTTGACCTACAACCAGAAGACATTAGGTTTCCCCCAGAAGATCCTAGAGTTCTCTATCTTTACATTGCCCAGGAACGTAACATTGATACACTAAGCGACTTACGCATTCGTGAACCTTGGTGAGTACTCCCATATGACTGGGACTTTCCGAGAGAATTAATCGAAATCTTTAGTGGCATGCCTTCCAATTCTCGTCAGGATGATCAAGACTTCACTCAAGAAAATGAACCTCAACAACAACACGACCAAGCCGATACTTAGCCCTCCACATTGGATTGTGAAAGTGTTATGTTAGATTATAATCCTACGTGTATGTTTCCTAGTGAAGTGTACTTTGATATTCCAGGAACCTTTTCTTGTGCCCTGGAAGTGACGCATCCACCTCCTATTCAAGCACCTCGACAATTCCGTCGAACATCGCCCAAGTACCTTCGAGTTCTTCAACTCTGATACATGTTAAACTAGATTTATTGAATTCTGATACATGGGAAACCACTAAGGATAGGCTCTATAGTTTCTAAACCTGGCCTTTTTGAAGTCTGACTTTTCGATTATTCGGCGGAAATAACTCTGGAAGGAAACTTTTTTGACCCATGTTTCTTAGGGCTTTCATCTTTCATTTCAGATAAGGAATAACTTCCCAAAGTTTTTCGGTGTTGTTACCTTCGACCCTATATATATACATATTGGGTGTTGAAAAATAAGCGTTACAACTCTTGGGAGGAGACTGTCACCGAGACAAAATGTCCTCTTGAACTATCGGCTATCAGACAGTTTCGGGCCTACAAGGTGTCTAAATCGTGGGAATGTAACTTTTTGACGCCAATAGTTCGGAAAGTATCAAATGTAAAGACGGCGGATAAAAACATAACTGAAGAAGACGTACTTGCTGTATTGAATGAATTCACCACTAAATTTCTTTCCTGAAAACTAACAGGCTATTTTGAAAGGTTTTGTCCCACTGAATCCAAAAATAATATTTTTTGGCCTATCAGGTCACAATTATTCAAAAGACCGGAAAATGTATAAAATGCAACCAATCACTAATGGAAAATACATAATTTCCAGCCCCTACCAAAGACGAAAGTTGAAGAATATTTGAGGAAAAAGTGGAAATTTTACCGTCGGAACTAATTTTTCCCACTTATACCTGGCAACATCAGACGGCGTTGTAACAACTGAGCATCAAAATTGTGTGTTTACTTGCTTGCTTGTTGGTATTGTGAGCATATTTTTTCTTGCCGTACCGTCCTAATGGGAGATAAATAACATTGAAGCATGTGTTTTTGTGACTCATAACTCTTCGATCTTTTGTAGTGAACTGAGTAACATTTGAACACTTTGTTGTGCTTTATGTTTTACAATGGCACAATTTTGAAGATGCCAAGAAAGTGTAGAAATGGTCCTGACAACTTCTGTTATATATGTGGACGGATAACTCCAAAACCAAAGCTCACTAAGATAACACCTGTTGTGAAAAAAAGATGAATCGTATTTTTCATCAAAACCCTGGGAACCGAAAATCTGTTGTAAACCCTGTGCAGTAAATATAAGGGACTGGTTACGTGGTTCTCACAAGTGTATGCCATTTGCTATACCAATGTTAAAATTTGAATCACGTGATAATGATGACACGACTGTTATTTTTGTCTGTGTCATTATCATTGTGAAGAGTAAAAAAATCAGAGTAGAAAAAGTAAAAAAAAGCAAAACGACTTGGTGTTTTTGTTTTAAGAACATTAATTAAGCTCGATCACATTGGAAATGGAAAAGGTATTGATCTTTGGTACAGTTTGCAATGACTCAAATATTGAAATTCATAGCAGGGGTTGATTTTCCATATAAAAGCACGACTCTATATACACCCGGTATTTTCTTAAAATGTTGGCCTTTTTATAAGTTTTGTGTGTTTTTCATAAAAAGGATCCTTTGAATTTTTTCATGTGGATCATGTTATTTCTGAGGACTATAGCTAAACTGCTTTTTTTGTCAATAGCAATCTAGTACTATCAAAATAGACAGAAGTTTTCGTCAATGTATTTTGTATTTGTAATAGTTATCATGTAACGAATTTTGTAACGGCTATTTGAATTTATTTTGTTAAGTAAATATTGGCTCAGAATAAAAATGCACACTTTGTATTGTTGAGTACAACATCGGTTAAGAACGACTGTAACTTCGAGAGGGAGTCTCACAAACGGGCCTGTGTTGTTATGTGAAAAATTCTGGCGTATGTTGTTACGGGTTAAGATGTGTAGTTGATAAACGATGTGTTTTAAGGGATGGAATAACTAAAATGCCATGGGGCGTTATAACATTGAAAAGATGTTGATCTGTACAATAATGTTAATTTTAGTTACATATATAATCATACTTTATGGATGTAACTATGAAGATTTTCGCAATGCTGTATAACTTAATTAAAGTACTGCGGCAAAATCAGTAGACTGCAAACGATGTGCAAAAGAACTGTAAGGGGCAAGTTGGGTTAGTTCAAGCGCTGGGAAAGTACGATAGTGGTAAATTAATTTGTCTACTTTTCCTGTTTCTTGTGTTGTCTTATTTTTCATTTGTATGGTGTTCTAGCAGTAGTTACATGTGCCAAATTAGTTCGTTTTCCTCGTTGTACTGGCATGTGCACTGTGTGAAAGATACGAATTTCTGGAGGTATTTTCCTATATTTTAAGTACGTTATTTTTCTTAGAAGATGTGACCAAGCTTATACCCAGCTAGACTTTCAGGAATTTTTGTTAGAACGTGTTTCTAATATGTTACCTGAATACATTCGTTGGTTCGGGACACGCTCAATTCCTGACTATCTTACCCTCCTAGAGGAAGTCACCTTGCTGGAACGAACCAACCACCCTGTTCACAAACGAGAAAATGAAACAAAAACACTTTCCACCACCGCGACCGATCCGACAGCGCAGGCTGTTTCCGAACTAACAGATCAAATATCTCAACTCCGTCTCCATATTAATACTCTTTCAAATTCCCAATCCGCATCTGTCCATTTTGCGCCCTCTCGTTCCTGTTCTCCAAGTCCTCATAACCGCTTCTACTACTCCAAACCATCCCGACCTTCTTCCCCGACCCAAAGTCACTCACTTTCCTCTTCCTTCCTCCACATTCCCATCCCACCGATTCTCTCGAAACCTCCTATCAACACTGCTCTTCGCCGACTTCTCCACATTTTCATTCCACTGGTTCCACCTCAACTTCGTGTGTACCTTGCTCTATACACTCCACTACCCTCCCACATTCACATAGCATCAATCTTAGTACACCCACCTGCACTAACTGTAACGCACAGCAACATCAATGCTGCCAACACGTTTCTTCAACCTCTTGCCATCCTTTTCATAACTCCACAAACGAACCTTCATCTACAAACAATACCAAACGAAAGAACCCCAAGAAACAGTGGCGCTCCAGTCACAACAAACAACCTCCATCCCAGAATGTTTTAACCACACAATCTACCCAAATACCTATTCCTCCCTACCCGTTTTAACTTCCTTTTTTCTAGTATCCCCACCACCGTTCCCTCCTTCTACCCCTGGGATCACACAAAACACACCTAAGAGTTCAGAAAACGGCCTAAATTAGCGCGGATCTCACCAATCCTCACGTTAACCACCCAATCTTCCCCCTCCCTTACACTTCCTCTCCTACTGCGACTAGCCAGGACTACCATACCGTTCCCTTGCAGTTTAAGGGTAATTCACCCTATATACGAGGTACTTACGCAAACAAAGACTTACTTTTTTTGTCTAGATAGTGGTGCAGACGTGGGATTATTTCGATTTGAATTATTGGAACCAGACACTCATACTTTCCATCTCCCATTCCTTCTCCATGGCCTGTCAGATATACCTGTGCAATTAAATCGCGCTACTATCCTCAAAATTAACTTTAATGGTCGCAATTACTCCATTCTTTTTCAAGTATTTCCCTTCAAAAATTTCCCACCTCTTCTTTCGTCACTTTTTATTTATTTATTTTTTTTTTTTTTTGCAAGATCATCAAACCATTTTGGGTTACTCAAAAGGCACTTTGTCCCTGAAACATTTTGGAAAAATGCCACATACTGTAAAAAATAAAAACCCATTTGTTTCAAAACAGACCAAACCTCAGGTTATGTTTTTTGCGCGGCGCAGTACTGTTATTTCCCCTCATTCTGTTCGATTCGTACCACATGCTACTAATGGTTATTTCCCTGACGCACAATTTCGCCACTGATTTCTCGGAAATTAAATAAATGTTATATGGCACATACTCTAGTTACCACACAACCTTGTTCTACCGTTAGCTAATCTAACGAAGAAAAAGCAAACGATTCAGGCTCATAATCCAGTAGTTATAGGTTCTCTCTTTTCACAACGAGACAATGACCACAATATCCTGACTGTTAGGCAAATATATTTTCCTACAGACGAGGATGCGGCACGCAACAAAGAAAAACGTCCTAAAGAAATTGGTCATTTTATAGATATTAGTAAATTTCAGCTGTCTCCAGACATGAATGAGGAACCACAAGCTCAAATGCGGGAATTACTTTCCGAATATGCCTTTTTATTTCAATGGGCAAGTGACCATTTCACCAAGATAGACTCTTTGGTGGCAACATTAGATTTAGAAGACAAAACTCCATTTCAGTGTAACTCTTTTGTAATTCCGCACAAGGTACGGCCCAAAGCGACAGACTTAGTTATACAACTTTTGAACCAAGGGATATTTGATAAATCAGACTCTCCCTATAAATACAACATCCTCGTTCTTTTTTTTTTGAAACCGAATTCTCAATCTTTCAGAGCCGTATTTGATTTGAGGGTTCTCAATAGTAAATGCCGTATTTGGCTTCTCCATTAGAGAATATACAGGACGTGATAGACTCGCTTAGTGATTCCACTTTTTTTTTTTACGAGTTTTGATCTTCACTCCTCTTTTCATCAATTATCCCTTCATCCTGATGATAGCCCTGCAACAGCCTTTTGTTTATAGGGCCTCTCTTTGCCTTTCAATCATATGCAACTCACTTCTATCCCACAGGGTTTCAGAAATTCATCTATTTTATTACAACAGGTACTGCAAATTATTTTTCGGGATTTATATACCAATAATATTAATTCGTTCGTAGATGACATGTATATCCATGCTGATTCTTTTGAGCACATAATGACAGTTTTACGCGCATTTATTCATACAGCTGCAAAACATTCCTTGCTGTTTGATATCAATAAAATCAATATTTGGCGCTTAGGTCGTAATGTGGAAAATCATACAGTCAAACCTCATCCTGCAAAAAAACGCTGCCCTCGCCAATGCACAAAAACTGATCACCATAAAAGTGTTAAAGAGTTTGTTAGCTTCGGCTAATTACTTTATGAAGTTTTTCCATCACATTTCTCTCATATTAATCAAACTTTATGAATATATTTCGAATGGAAATCGCAAATTGATATGGACACATCAACGGGACCGTGCCTTCGACCAGATGAAGCACCTCCTCACTTCCCCACCAGTTCTTGCTTTGTACTCAACAAAAAACACAAAACATATTTTAATGTGCGAATCCTCAGCCCTAGGCGTTGGTGCCGTATTGTTACAAAAAGACCTTAGCTCTAATGCCATTCAGCCCGTCTGTTATGTTTCTTCAGGCATCCAAAAACTGTCAACCCACTCCCGATTTTTCTTCAGGAATTAGATGCAATTTTCTTCTCGCTTAAGAAATTAGAAAAATACCATTTTGGAAAACATTTTACTTCGTTCACTGACTACATTTCTCTCGTCGCTATTAGGAAAAATGTTGCTCTTAACGCAAAAATTCACCGGTGGATCACTTATATCAACACTTTCACTTTTACAATCAAACACGTAAAAGCCAGCCCAATGCAGTCGCTGATCTACTTAGCTGTTTTCCTCTAGACGTCTTACCGGACGTCATTGCCTTACAACAAGATGACACTCCCGATGCCGTCCTCTTTAACGATAAGACCGATACTGACCAGACCCACCCACCCTTGGAGGACACCCCTCCTACTGTTTTTACTACAATAGATAACAACACTGATCTCCCAAATCTTCAACTTCAGAACCGTTTTTTTGGCAAAATTATTACGACTTTAGACACTAAAAATGAATCAGATCCGGCCTTTCAACATCTCACAAAACAGTAGGTTCTTAAGAACAACATCTTACATAGGGAAATGCATCGTGCCTCGCTAACTCGTTTGCTAGTCTGTATTCCTGACGCACTAAAACCTGCTTTATTTCAAGAATATCACGGTGAACTTACTCATGTAGGCTTTAACATACTCTATTGGATGATACTCTATAAATATTACGTTCCACGTCTGAAACCTTGGCTAGCGAATGAACTCAAATCTTGCAAACAGTGTGCGATTTTCAAACGCAATTATTTGCCCAACAACCCTAGCATACAACGCTTTCCCCAAGCTCCCCTATTTTCAGTTTATAGCTTGGACTTAGAAAGGAAATTCATAGCCAGTGACCCAGAGAAATACCAATATTTCTATACCGTAAAAGAACATTGCACAGGCTTTATCATTACACAAGCCATCACTGCCCCAAACACTGAAAATTTTATCTCCTTCTTGACCACCCAAATAATAATTCCCTTTGGCGTTCCTTCCTGTATTTATACTGACCTCAATCAAGCCACACTTCCACTTTATCCCTGAGCTTTCTCAATTCGCTTAATATTACAGTTAAGTATGGATTACCATATCAGCATTTCACATTACGCAAAGTTGAGCAACGTCTGGGCAGGTTACAAACTAGTCTTAAATTTCTCTGTCAATCTAACCAAAAATTCTGGCCAAAATATTTGCCTCACGCCACTTCCGCACTTAACAAAACTCCGCTTACATCTCTGGGTGTCTCATCTCATGAGTTGTTATACAGAGTATCTCCTCGCCTACCGATTGATAACTTCCTGCATGTTGAGAAAGAAGTCTAGATTTATAGGACAGCCTTTTGGCACTAAAGAAAATGCGGGATTTAGTTGAATATAAGAAGCATCAGACATTCGTTGACTTTTGGAAAAAAGTCGAATCCAGCAAACCGCCTACAGAGATCTTACCGGACTTTTAAGTTATGATTTTGGACACATCCTCACAGCCTGGTTCTTGCAAACTACTGTCCAGACTTTATAGAGGCCCTTATCGGCTCATATCAACTATTTCTCCAAACGAAGTCTTAGTTGACATAGACGGTAAACCTACCCTTATAGGAAGGACTCGTTTGAAACATTACGTACCATCACCAACACTTAACCCGTGGTTCGAAATAAGATACAAACGTTTTTTGAAATCATCTAGTTAACGTTTTATGCTGGCAAAACTTCCGACTTTGTCTCCCGTTCTGGCATGTATTCAAAAGGAACTATAGTTTAAAAATACCCTGCTAGGTAGCACCACACTTCACAGCAAAATCTTTCTCCCGTGCAATAATTTTCCGGCCGTACAATCCATTCACATCTCACCTCCCTCATCCTGATTTCATATTGAGGCATGGGTACACTTCCCGACATACCACCTTAACCTCTTATTCCGTTTCCCCTTTCTTCCCTTTACGTACGTAACTCGCCACTTCACAATAGCAACATTACCCTTTTCCTAAGCATGCAAGGAAAAGTACTTGTTTACATTCACGTATTTCCTTCTTGTATTTTACTTTTGAACAGCTGGTTCTGTTTAAACACTTGCGCGCACCTTAAGATACACGAACGAAATCTGTTGAATATTTCCATAGAACTCACGCTCAATAAACAGTATTTATATAAGAAAAGACACACCTACCCTTTACAATTTTCATCTACGACATAGCATCTTAATACAAAGTGACTAAATACCATTTCTTTCGATTCAAATATACGGTTACGTCATGATCCACCCCAACGAAATACTAACTCCGGAAATACTATGTCCTTTCCTCCCCTACGACCCCTTTGCCTTCAATACATCAAAATTACTCACTAATTCAGCATGGTCCTACGGTTTATTACTTTTATTTTAGGTTCCACAACAACAACAACAACAAAGGATTTCTAGGTAATCCTCACAAAATTTCTTCTTCCGAACTCTTACAATATATAACATCTGACAACCCAAACGAACACTAAACTTTCACCATTGAACCTTCCTTTAACTCGCGCACAATTATGGTGAAATTCCGAGAATATGCTTCCGCACAGGTCATTTACCCTGAATTCTCGACAATGCAGTGGGACCTACTTTGGCTAGCGGACAAAATAGGCTCCCCATTCCATTACTCTTGAGATACGAACACCAATAGCTAGTATAAAAAAAATTGTTTCCGTTAAGGACAAGAAAAACTAAACCACACCTGATTATAGGGACTGAAATAATAATAATAATAATAATAATAATAATAATAATAATAATAATAATAATAATAATAATACTTCACTCCTACTTCCAACCTTTTTTCCTCCTTGCACTTTATCATGTTGTCCCTCGTTCCACGATTTCCTGCCTTCGACTCCCGATTGGTTTCAATCACGGATTTCTCCTTATATTACTTGCTTGCAATAATTATTGCCTCTTTCAAGCAAATTGTACTATTTTCTGTCTGTCACCGATTACATTTTTTTCACCCGTGACCTTTGTCAACAGTAATTCTTGTGGTGCATACATGGTATAAAACATAACCAATCATTTATTTTTTACTCCTCTCACCATATCCTTTTTTCTTTCCTCCTCCTATAATGCGATATGAAAATAATGAAAAGCCTTGCCTACAATCTGACAGAGTTACTCATGCACAAGCGTACTTTCATTTCATAATCTACGTCTTTTGAGTTCATTTTCATCTAAGTTCCTGGGCCCTTTCTTCACCTGGCCATGGACAGCTATTTGCGGACGAGGGCTACTGTCAACCAAAGAAGAACCCAAGAAGAAATACAGTCAGTCCTGCTTCCAGTTCCTGCAGGAACCAAAAGAGATGCAGCAATCCTGCTTCCAGTTCCTGCAGAATCCTCGCAAGATGCAGCAATCTTGTTTCCAGCAGTTCCGTTTTCTGCAAAATCCAAGGAAGAGAAGAACCTGTAATGCTACCTCCAGTTGCTTTGGTGCTAACTCCTGAATGGTATGCAGCCGGCACTACTTCAAATCATTCCAGTTTGCCGGTCTCACGACTACCATATGAATTCCCTTTGTGTATCAGTATGCTTTCCCAAACGTGACCCCACCTAAGTTCTTTTTTTTTTGTTGTTGTTGTTGTATTAGTGTTTTTGTGATATTAAAAATTAATTACGTCACTGGTTCAGAAGAACAGATGACGAAGGCTGTTTTGAGCCGAGGATTAAGACATTCTTTTATTTTGTGATATTAAAAACTTAAGTACTTTCTGAATCTCTCGGGGAAACCAAACAATAAACTAGTAAAGTGAAATATTTTCAATAAAGTATCGAAAAACATCCTGGTAAAAATAGTGAAAGTTAAAAACAAATATTGTAAACACGGAAGACTTCCACAGGAGAAAATGAACAATCCTATTTTCTCAAATCCGAAATAGAAAATGAAAGTATGGAAAATAAATATATATACTCTAGAAATCTTACAAAAATCATCATATTGCAATCACAACTCAACCTCAACCCATTCGCACAACTTCGTTTACAGTGGCGTTCTACTTACTGTGGCGTTCTACTAGCGTTAGAGGTGTGCAGACTCAGCTGTCAATTGACTGTGCCTGATCATGGACTTCAGCCAAGTGTAAGTACGCAACCATGAACTGTTTGTTGTTGTAATGAAATATGCATATGGCAATCTTACCATAAGATCTAGAATATGCAACCCTGTGTAAATCAAAATATTATTTATTATCTTCTCCATATCCTCATTTATTTTAAATGTTATTCATTTCGCAGTGACCGAATCTTGGCTGAATGAATCAGTGAACGACAGTGAAATTGGCTTTTCTAATAATTTCACCATTTATCGTAAAGACCGCATAACTCGTGGAGGTGGAGTGATGATTTGTGTAAATAATAAGTGGAAGAGCAAGAGAAGACTGGATCTCGAACGGGATTGTGAACTTATTTGGGTGGAAGTATATATTCCAAAGCGTCGTTCTGTGTTTATTGGGTGCTTCTATAGGCCGCACAAGAACACCCCCCAGCACATCTTAGAAGCTTGCCATGACTTACTGTTACATGCGTTGTCACAAGGTGACGTCATCCTATTGGGTGATTTCAACCTTTCCATCACGTGGCAGAACAGCAAGCATGGCGTCGCTAAAGATGGAAACGACAGTTATTTCATGGACAATTTTATTCATGGACTTGATCTAGGTCAACATAATATGCATAATACCTGCAATAATAGCAATCTTGACTATATTCTCTCTAACTTAGAACCTCGTTGTTTTGTCCCATGCAGAAATCTTTTTCCCTCGGATCACGATTCCTTGGATGTTTCTTTCGATTTCCTCCCCTCCACTACAACAAACCAGCCCCTCAAAAGTAGGTCACAACTTCTATGGAAGAAAGCCCCCTGGGGTGACATCTGCCGAGCTATTGAACTGTTTTCTTGGTGTTTGTTAGAGGTAGGAACTGTTAACGACGCTGTGGACTTATTTACATCTGTTGTCCGCTCAGCCATAAAGGACTTTGTGCCGGTGAAAGCATCGAAAACGAACAGGTTTCCGGTCTGGTACGACAATGAACTTCGTGAACTTCTTAAAAACAAAAAGCTTGCCTGGACTCTATGGAAATCACATCCGAGTGACTACACATACAAAAACTTTGCTAGAATTAGAAGTCTTGCCAAGAAGGTACAGCGGCGTAAATATTTTGAATACTTGGACAAAATTGGTGATTTTACTGTTAGTAACCCTAAAGTCTTTTGGTCTGTAATTAAATCTAGAACAAAATCTCTGGGCATACCGGCAACAGTTCAAGATGAAAATACTGTGGCGAGTGATGATCAAAGACCAGACCTCTTCAATAACTACTTCTGCAAAACATTTACTTCCCTTCCCTCTACAACCCATCTCCCCCTCTCCACCCCATCTGTTCGGACACCTTATCCATTCTCTCTACCACCCCGGGCGAAGTTCTGGCTCTCTTGCTATCGTTATCTCCACATAGATCACTTGGACCCGATAAAATTAGTCCTCTCTTTCTCAACAAAACTGCTTCAGTTATTGCGGTTCCTCTATCTATCTTATTCAATAGATGCTTCAAGGAAGGGTATTACCCCACCAGTTAGAAACTAGCTCACGTGACCCCAATATACAAATCAGGACTTAAAGATCATGTATCCTCCTATAGGCCAATATCTCTTCTTTCTGTAATATCAATTATCTGCGAAAAAATAATCAAAGACAGACTACTTAAATTCACCTCACCTTACATCCATAGTTCTCAGCACGGCTTTCTACCGAAAAGCTCAAGTCTCTCAAACTTCAGTACTCTTCTTTCCTGTGCAGTCAAATGTATGAATAACAATACTCAATTAGATGTTATCTATTTTGATGTCTCGAAGGCCTTTGATTCTGTCAGTCACATTCATCTTCTTCATAAACTCTCCAATAGATTTAATGTACATGGCAAATTTCTCTCTCTAATCACAAGCTACTTGAAGGACCGTAAACAGAGAGTTGTTCTTTCAGGGGCGACTTCTAACCCCCAACCCGTGATCTCAGGGGTGCCTCAGGGGAGTGTACTTGGGCCTCTGCTGTTTGTCCTGTATATGGATGATTTCTACACGCACTTATCAGCTCAACCTAGTGGCCTTCTGCTTTTTGCTGACGATTGTAAGTTATACAGAGAAATATCGTGTCTCCATGACACAATTGCTCTACAGGAAGACATAAATTACCTTACAGGCTGGTGTGAAATGTGGCACTTGAAACTCAACAGTAAGAAAGGTGACAGTATTACTATTACTTTGAAAAAGTCTCCTGTTCTCTCCACATACCATATCAACGATTCCCCTATCACACATTCTGCTAGTCATAACGACCTTGGTGCCATCTTTGATTCAAAACTCACCTTCTCTGACCACATCTCCTCAATACTAAAGAATTCAGTGCGCATGTTGGGACTTGTTTATCGATTCACCGAACTACGCACTGTTTCTTTATTAGCAACTTTTTATAAGACTTTAATAGCGCCCAAGATCGAATACTGCTCCCCCATATGGGCCATGGCAGCACCTACACATCTCTCCAGACTTGATTCTGTTCTCAATTTCTTCATCGCTATAGTCCGTTTTCGTGTTCCTGCACTTCGAATATTATCTAAGAAGGAGCTCTTGCGACATCTTAATATTCAGACTCCTGAAGTACGGAGAATTATCTCTGACCTGAAATATCTACATAAAATAGTTAATGGAAGCTTAAGATCAGAAATATTACTTCAGGAACTATCCTTACGTGTCCCTTCCCGCATCACCCGGAATACCCACCTATTCCATCTTGCCCGTCCTAGGTTGGCTGTTATACAGAGGTCTCTTTTTTATAGAATACCAAACTGTTATAATCAAGTAACAACTGATGTGGACATTTTTTCGAGCTATCCAGTGTTTGAAAGAGTAATTAAACGAGCTTTGACGGAATAGTTTTACTTTTACACTCTTTTTTCTATGTTGTGGTTATTGTTGTCTTGTTTATTTTCTTTCTTTTGTTAGCATGTCCCTGTGTAAAATGGCAAAGTTATGCTGTATCTGGGAATTTGTTCAATAAATAAATAAATAAATTTCTCTCATCATTTTGGTGACGGTCATATATTATGTATTCATATGCAATAAACCCACTTTTTTATTATTCTTTTAAGAATCTATTTCTCTCCTTTCAAGCACTCTACTACCTGCCCAATGGTAATCAATCATCATGCCTTTTATTTCTTACAAGTTTGTTAATGTAACGTTCTACTTTGAACCATAGATCAAGAGCTTTCTTTTCATATGTCTCGATACTGGGACAATGTCCAAGACAAAGGGGGGCATTGATACTATTGTGTTCTAGTTACGTTCTACCAAAGAGTGCACCAGGTGTAACAGCAGAATGTACAACGTTATTTTCCTATTTTTCGCACGAGGGAAGGGCCCCAACACTAGTCCCAATTTTGACATTTGTCCATTAGCAACATGTTGATGTCAACACACACATTGGTCACGTTTCAATATCAATCATGTGATCCCACTAGTGACATTCCTTAGTTTTTCCAGTTTCTTTGAGAGTCCCCTTCACAATCTCAACTTAGCCTCATTTGTTGTATCTTTATAGGTATTTGACCATGCACAATATATCGCATCAGTTATTCATTAACTGGCAATTGCTTTCATGTTCGTGATGCTATGCCTTACATTTCTGACACTTTGAACTCATGTTTACTCAATATGAGTGCGTTTCAAGGCATTTTTCATTACTTGTTTCCACATATGCGAATCATCCTGCTTCACCTGTTCTGCTCTATCGACACTCCAGATATCTTTCTACAGCATTGGACTACACATTCGCTACACTTAATACTATGAACGTCACTGTTGGCCACTATCCGTACTTGGCGATTACGCACCCACACACAACGGGAAAGAAGGTGTAAGACATTTTGAACTTGTTCCAGATATCAAGTTAATAAAACGCATTATTATTACCTGGTAGAAAACACATCAATTCATATCAATTTAGACGAATTTTGATTTGGCAAATTATCCGGGGCTCTCTACATACGGTTGAGAAATCCCTTGCGAGTGCGTGGTAGGATTGTGAAGCATGCATACTTTAATACAGCAGGTATCACTTCTCCAGTTAATTTTTACCCGCCCTCTTTACGATGGATAATTTCCAAACTATTGGCGTCCGAAAGTCATTTTCCCACAGTTTTGGCACCTAGTAAGTCCGATAGCCGAAAGTTCAAGAGAATGTTTTCTTCTCTCAGTTGCAGTAGTCACCTCTCAGAAGTTGTAACATTTATTTTGCAACACCCGGTACATACACACATCTACAGTGTGTCCTATAATATGTACGTAGCTTATGTCAAAGGAAAAAAAAAGTGCTCTTCAACTTTATCAAAAAGTTCATAGTTTAAGAGATATAGGATTTGGAAAGTGGGAAAATGATTTTAGTGATCTATATCTTCACTATCCAAAACGATAGAGCGAAGACGGTATGGTCAAGTCAAAGACATCGAATATGCTCTACCTAAAATGCTTATGCCGCAATCCTGAAATCAAGGAAGTGGGGAATTCTCATCAATTGTCTTGAAAAAGAGGGGTCTAAATTAGCGTTGTTTGAAGGCTATAAAAGCTTCAAACAGTAATTCATTGTCGGCAATAGCACAATGATATTAACCTCGAATGGCCGCCTTTCTCATTTATGGTAATCAATAAGTTTTTGCCTTTTACTAACGTTGCGGTTATGCAACTCCTCATAGCTAATTATAAAATTCCATCGCCATATTGAATTCGTTGATGATATCAAATTTTCGACAACGAATGACTGTTTGCTGTTTGTATAATCTGCGAACCACGCTAATTTAGACCTATCTTTCTAAAAATAATTAACGATAATTCCCAACTTCCTTTGAGGAATCCCTTGCGCACGGGTTTCGCGATTGCGGCGTAAGCATTTTTGATTAGAGCACATTCACTGTTTTTGACTCAACCATACCGCCTTTCAATTATTTCTAGATAATTGGAGATATATATCTCTAAAGTTCACTTTCCTACGCTTCGGTACCGTATATCTCCGAAAGATTGCCGAAAGTTGGACTTTTGGCAAAAATTGGAGAGAACGTTTTTTTCTTTGTTTGACATCATCTATCTACCCTTAACATTTTTGTAGGCATTAGTGTACACACACACACACACACACACACACACACACATATATATATATATATATATATATATATATATATATATATATATATATATATATATATATATATATGAAAAAAATAAAGCAATTTCCTAAATCATGATTTACGGAAAGATTTGGCGAAACTAAAGCTTTCCTTAAAATAGTTATTCAAAGGAGTGTACACATGATTTAAAGAAAAATGTCCACAGAATTCCATGAGTCGTTAAATTTACTACTGTAATTTTCAACAATTACCTTAATTTTTAAAACTAAGAAAACAGATACATACCCTATATGTATATGAAAATTCAAATGAGTACTAAGCTGCTCAAAAGTAACGAGACAATAATGACAAAAGGAAAGCATGAAATGTACACTGAAAAACCACATTCAGCGTACAAAGAAAAACGGAGAGATAAAGAAACGGGAAGAAGTAATCCAGATAATGTAATCGTCACTTTCGACCTACAAGAATGACTTCTGATACAGAAATACTAATCCCATTGGAATCTACAAAAGGCTGCTTTGGACTTACAATTTAACACTATAGAACTGTGAAACACAGCAAGCGCATTGTTTCATGTAATTTGAAAACCAAACAACAACAGGGGTGAATCAAACAGCTTTCTGTGTCTACAAGTATTTTTCATCCCCTGTTGCCTATATATGTATACAATGTACTCTAACTTTTGCTACAGACTAGTGATGGGTAGTTCCGGAATGATTCATTCCGAAAGAACGAATTATTCATAGGAATGAAATGAACGAATCTACGAAAGAAATCGGATTCACTCACGGGGAGGATTCACTCAGGAAATTTAAGTATTAAATCAATGGATTCGGTTAGTGGAACCAGATGGCGGAACCAAACAATAGACGAGTGGATTGATATGAATGGAGTCGGATTGATATGGATGGAACAAAAACTGTAGTAAAGAATAGACCGATACTGCACAACAGAGAAGCAAATAATCCACGTACTGCGCATGTCTGGAAACAAGCAATCTTTCTTACGCGCTCTCGTGTCACTTTTCCGCAATATTCTGACCACCGCTACTGCTCACGCAACTGAAGGAGAGGGGGGAGAGCGGTTGCTAGTCTTATCACCAGGGCCGGATCTAGCGGGGTTCAATTCGGGGCATTTGCCCAAGGGCGCAGCTGGTTGAGAGTATGTAGGGGCGCCATTTCAATGCAAAATTGGTAGAAATTAGGGCAGATATACATCTTTGCCCCGGGAGCAATATTTCTTAGATCTGGTCCCGCTTATCACAACTTTTTCTTTCTTTCCTTTTGTTTTTACTTTTTCACAGGTGTTCAGCGTTACCAGGTCCATAGATTTTCATTGCAAGACAGATAATAAAACTATTTGCTGTAACACACAAGCTCTTATTCAATATATTCTGATGTAATGTCCATATAACCCTATAAAATTCGCAGTTGGTTGTTTGTTTAGGTTCTAATACTTATTTCAACACGAAGATTAAAAAAAAAACAAAATGAAATTTTTGAGTTTTACGTCCCACGTTTATGCCGGTTAGGCTAAAGGAGACGGAGATGATGAGTAATGAATGAAATGGTGGAATGAAGAAAGTGGGAGAAAACGGGAGAACCCCGAGGAAACTCTCACGCACACAGTGTTTGTCCACCACAAAGTCTACACGGCGCGAGCTGGGATCGAATTAGGGGTTCCAAGCACCGGAGATGAACGCTCTACCACTGAGCCACCGCACCCCCCGAACCCCAAGAGTTGCCACTGGAAATACCACTCGAGTCTCAAGTGAGGAGAACCGAAATTCCGCGTAACTTTTACTATTATTATTATTATTGTTGTTGTTGTTGTTATACAATAGGCCTATATTAATAAAATATGTAATTCTCAAAATCAGGATAGAAAATTGCCCCCTGCCCCTCTCCAAATGACACTCCTACCAGTGTTTCTTCCAGACATGTTTTTTGGGAGGCACTGCCACCTGGAGCTTTGAGAGTGCCCCCCCGGAAGAGACCAAAATAATACGTCTATAATATAATAATAAATAGAATAGTACCAGGAGTGCCCCCCGGAATACTAAGTGTGCCTCCCAGGAATTTTTTTTCTGAAAGAACGACTGACTCCTACATGAGGAAGCCCGAGACTTCGTTTGTTGTTGGTGGTATTACGTTTTTAAATAAATAGTAAGAACGAAAATTACAGAACATTTGCTTTTTTCTGTTTAATAATCATGTAAAAAAGAAGAAAAAGAAGACCACCTGTTACTCTTTAACAGTTTCAACGTGAACTCTTAGCAACACGCTCTAATAAAACAAAAAACTTCAAAGAAACAAACAATATCTGTATCTGCTCTTGTCCTACGTGCAATATTATCTCTGTCTTGTCAAGAAAAGATGGATCTTTGTGAACATGTTTCAAAACACCGTAATCCATCCTTGTGCTTTTACTCATTCCAAGTTCCCACACCACAACATTGCGGCAATTTCTCAGGTGATAAGAGTGGTTTGACTACTTTGGGTGAAAGGAGGAATCGAATTGGAGAGCCATATGGGAGCTCAAAATTATTACGACTCATCGGAACCAAAGGATTCGATCCAGAGAGGAATGAATCCTTGTCTATGGGAATCAAATCGAAAAAAAAACAACAACACGGAATCATTTAACTTTGCGGAACCAATGGATTCGTTCAGGAGGAGCGAATCCTTCTTTGGAATAGATTCAAAGGAATTGATTCCGGGAAAGGAACCAAACTGCCCATCACTACGACAGACAAAACACAAAATACTAAAATTGCCTATTGTACTAAATATATTATTTATCCAAATGTATTATTTATCAATCATAAATTCTTAATCAACTAATTTCGTATTATAATCACTAACTTGTCAGAGAAATACCAATTGCAATCTTCCACGACTTTTCGTCAGTACACGAACAAATTTACGCACAGCAGAGATGGAAGGACAGCATATTACTTAGAGAGTTGTTCAATGACTTCACTTCGATCATCAGAACTATAGCATTCGTATATTTTAAAAAGTAATTATATAGTAATGACATTTTAAAAAAATGTAGTTTCAGAAGAAGGAAACAGACGAGAAAGCTTTTACCAAATACTTGCTACAAAATCGTACACTGGTGGGAACGAAGAGAAGTTTAATTAATTTTTTTGTTCATGTTGGAAATTCTATAGAAATCTAAAAGAAAGCATAAATATCAGCACCTAGTTGCGCTATGCAGTTGAAGATGAGGACGTGCAACAGGGTATTAATCATGAAAAGTGCCAGTTCTTCCTGAAGTGACTTGTGTTCTTCCTGAAATGCGACTTTTCTTGTCGAATCGGTATGATGATTTAACTAATTTGCCGCATTTATTTTAAAGTTTTCATGGTAATATATTTCTCAGTAATTACTTACTGGACCTAAAAGAGATTGGGTGAATTACTATGTCATTGTCTAAAGAGTGAAGATCGCTAAAGATCGTGGCTGACCTCATCAACAGACAAGATCGGTTTCTTCGGTTGATGTGGAGCGGTATTTTATCTTATCGTAACTTCTGAATGGATATAAACTAAAATGTGCGGGATAATAGCATATTGTGCAATGAATAAATATCATTATATATGTTAACCGAGTTCGGACAAGGAAAGGCTCCTGTTTGCTTGGTTTGTATGCTGCATTTTGTATCTAGATACCTAATTGCTGAACATGGAAGGTGCGTGAAGTTGGCTTGCCACTTGTCGCCAAAATTCACCCAATTTTGACCAGCTTTAGTGCTACGTTAGTGCTGTTTTCTGCCGTAAAAATTTTCGTTAGTGCTGTTAAACTTCACGAATTAGAGCAACTTCAAAATGGGCCCGGCCAACTTCACGCAGCCCGCCACTAGTCGCCAAACTTCACCAAATTTTCACCATCGTTAGTGCTACGTTAGTGCTGTTTTCTGCCAGAAAAATTTTCGTTCGTGCTCTTAAACTTCAAGAATTAGAGCATCTTTAAAATTGCTTCAGCGTGAAGTTGGTCCGCCATTTCTCGAAAAAATTCACCAAAATTTGACGAGCGTTAGTGCTACGTTAATGCTGTTTTCTGCCGTAAAAGTTTCGTTAGTGCTGTTAAACTTCAAGAATTAGAGCAACTTCAAAATATGACCGGCCAACTTAACACAGCACACCACATGTCGCCAAACTTCACCAGAATCTGTCCATCGTTAGTACTACGTTAGTGCTGTTTTCAATTTTTCATAATGCTGCTAAGCTGAATGTATTAGAACAACTTCAAAACGGTTCCGCGTAACTTTATGCAAGCATCTTTGTAGGCCAACGTGAATAGTGATTTAGTGAACATAATAATAAAAATAACCAAATTGTTATATTCTCAGTGTTTTCATATACCATATATATGAAATGCAGTGCAGTGTGTGCAGTGTACTTCGATAAAGCATTCATGCTATATTAAGTGAAAATTTTGTGTGTTGTTAATACCCCTTTTTACTACCTACACATACGTGTAAGTCTATTCAATAAATAGGAATTCGCCCAAGGTAATAATATATCTTTTATTTGTGTGTGTGCCAGTGCTTATTGATCGTCAAGTTGCCAGTCCTATATATGCAAGCGTGTGTACAAAAGTAATTGGGCCTTATGCGGAGTCATTCTGAAATGTGATTAGTGAGATACTAAAGAGTTCGACTAACATATATTCGCTGCAGTAGTTAGGCCTTTAGTATGAAGCTAATCATGCTTCATAACGGCTGTGCATAAGGCGGAATACGATTAAACATTAATTTCCGAGCCACTGCGGCTACTTATGTCATATCGCTTATTTTATTTTATTACTGTCAATTTACGATTGAATAGGACATGAGCTCTGAACCAGGTTGTTATCAACTGTTCCTTTAGAACTACTCTGAAAGCCAGTAACCAAGAGAGACGGTAGGTAGCAAAACCCATTTAAAAGAACAAAACAGGATATTCGAAACTGTACAGGAGATTAGTTTCTTTTTACGTCAACAGTTCAAAATTTTGAGGGATATGCACCAGAGTTTATGAGAATCACAAGTCAGTCACCGTATGTGTATTTTTATTTCCGATATTATATGTATTACTACATGATTTAAGCTCACTACAGAACGTGATTACATTGCCGTTACTTAAATCAACGCCCTGCATGGCATGCTGTTAGTTATGGATAATATTTGCGCGATAGCTATGAAGCTAAATCATACATATATATCAGTTGCCATTTAAGGAAGTCGGAATTTCCTTCACGCAAATGATGCAAAGTTATTGCAATTAATTAAAATATTACATATTTGTTATTCTTCAATCTGATATTAAACAATGTTAATAATCTATTGATATTTAAATTGTTTGCTACATTTTAAATCAATTCTGTATGAAATTCTTTAGTAATTGTTTAATTAAATTCTTAATGAAATTAATTCCTTGTGTAAATTATTATATACAAGAATGAATTATTTAGTTATTATTGAATTAGTAACTAAAATGAAGAATTCTCTGCCTGCATTGTGACTAGTGCGTGATTTGTTGCTTTGTATCTTCCGGATTCGATTTTAGGTTTGAGAGCATTTAACCTGATTTGTATTTCATTGATTATACTTCTAAAGATTTCATTTTAATATTTAAGTCTACGTATCGTATAGTCTTGGTGTTGAAAACAACGTTAAATTAACATACAACAATAACCAACTAACAAGGTAATGGCTCCAACCTGACGAATTCGAGTTGGTGAAATTTCGTATAGACACTAATTGGAGATCGGTGAATAACGTAGAAAAAGTCATCTGATTCGGCTTTGCGTACTTCACGAGATATACAGGATGATGCAAAAGTAGAATACCATAGAAGTATTCAGTAATACACCGGTATAGAATGAAAGCTCAAAAGTGGATACCAAAATGAATATTCGGAATCTCATGGTGATAACGAGGAACGCAGTGGTGTCGAAGAAAAATATCTCTTAATAAGGGTGATTCCACATGAAAATGAGAGAGGAAAAAATGGTAGATGTTGAGATCCTGGAAAGATGCACAAGTTGTTGAGCAAAAATGTCCGTAAAATCGCACAATTTACTAGTTGCAGTAGCACACTAGAAGGTCAACAGTAGAACGGAAACGAGGTTCCGGCAACTGTAAAGTAAACAGCATTGGGCAAAGTCTAGAAAAAACAGACAAATTCATATTTTCGCGTGCGGCATGCCGTTCTCTACTTGTCAATTTCGCTTACTGTGCATGTCGGCTGTAATTGGCATACACTATTCAAATCGGTTTACACGATCGTCCAACTCAGACTCCGATTACATAGTTGTCTATGTTGCATTCTGTTTTGCGTCACCTGAATATTTCGTAAAGCACACAAAAACGAATCAAATCAAAAAACATAGCGAATTCCCATGTTATTAACCGATCACCAATTATTATCTATACGAAATTTCGGACTCGTCAGGTTGGGACTATTCCCTTGTAAGATGAATGGAAACGTATCTTACTTGAGTTGAGTTGCCAGGTATTAATATATTCAGATCGAAAGTGATTGGATTCTGCTCGTCCAAATATGAGTCGGCGATCACAGACTCCCTGAAAAAAAGTTTACATTTTTTGAAGATATTAATATTGTTTCAGCTCCAAAGTGCTATATATTGCTATATATATATATATATATATATATATATATATATATATATATATATATAGAGAGAGAGAGAGAGAGAGAGAGAGAGAGAGAAAGAGAGAGAGAGAGGAAATGATATGTTGATTTAATACTGTTAACACGACAAGTGCACACAAATAATATAAGTAGAATGGAAACCTAACTACGGGGCCACCCTCACCTCCAACCTTCACTCACCATACCGCCCCTTTAACTTTTAACCCTGTGATAGATATTATTTTAAGTTTCGATGGTGAATCACATGTTCTTCTTTATCATATAGGGTTGTATCATCAGTACCATATCATAATGTGTTAATAACTCTAGTTTTATATTTGTCATCTTTAACACTGCATCACAAGCTAAACCTGGTGCTGTTATATACCATGCTAGATCTAGGCCATAAGCTTTCAGACATATTTCTCTAAAATTATCAAACGCATCTGCTACTAAGAACACATCAGGTTTCATATATAGGTCATAGTATTCTTCCAGATTATTAATTTTAAATGGTTCCCTACTTTCTTTTCATGCTCATAATCCTCATCACTTATGTAAGTTGGTGTGTTGGTAAGCTGGTGTGTTATGTGTGTTGGTAAGTTTGTTGAAGATTGCTTCCTTTGGTGATAATTCTCTATGTGTAAACTTATTCCAGTCACTAGTATAATCATATGAATAAACATCTTTTCTTATTACAAGTATGAATTGTTTTTCATCACGATAGAAGTGTTGTGTATGAGTCGTTTGCTCTGTTGTTAGGATTGATGGTAATTTGTCAAAAGAACATGCCATAAATCTAAATGAATCTATGAACTAATACTTTGATAGTTGCAACGTTTTTTCTGAATTATATGTATCGTTGTACGTTATTAGGTATTAAATCTATTTTCTTTATTACGTTGCAGCTATTTTATAAATAACTGGAAGTAATATCCTAATTAATTATGTATAATCATTGGCACAAACCTTCGCACTCTATCTTTTAAATTTCAATTATTACATAATGCAGCCACAAACTTTCCAGTTGTATGGTCGTGATGTTTTTAATTCTCAGAAGTTTATGTTACTTTACAGTAAAATCAACATTCAGATTCATTGAATTATTTTCTCTCTTTACTTGTTAAAGGTAATTTGTTATTTTGTTTATATACATTTGATATTTCTTACGGTTCTTCTTTTGCATTTTTATGAAGTCATTAGCTGCATTTTTACCTCTATACGCAACAGGATCTGTTTTAGTCCCATCTCTTTTTTCAAAATAGTAAAATAACCCAGAGGATTTATACTGTTGATATTTTTTCGTATATAATTCACTTTCTGGATAGCATTCTTCACATCCCATAAACCTATGCACTAAACATTCAAAATTGGCATAAACCACAAATGACATTTTATCGTATATTGATAGTTATTGAATTCGATATATATATATATATATCTTGTAGTGGTGCTTCTATTTTAACAGCTTCGTGAGTAGAACAATCTCTCTCATATTTATCTAATGCAACTTTGGAGTAAAAGTATTAAAAGTATCTATCACAAATATTTTCGAACTCTCCATTTAGTTATTTAACAACTACCTAAAATACTTAAGTCTTTAATCCAACAATAGTGTGCTTTATTTTCTTCTTTTACATATAATAAATTTACATGTCTTTTTTGTTTAGAGTATGATATTAAATGTTCCCCATGTATTTTCCCCATGTAAGTATAAGCGTTAATTGATATATCGAGTCTTCTTTCAATTCTAAGGATGCCACTCAGTTTTACAGGACAATTAATATCTTAATTTTTCTTCTAAGCCTATAAAAACATACTTGTACTTTGATGGTGGTTGTGAATGTTCTTCAACAGGATGTAATGCAGCGGCAATTTAATACAAGGAATATTTTTATCTTTGTTCTTTACATTAGTAACAGCTTGTTTCCTTTTAACTTCACCTGGTAGTTTTATGTATGATGATCCTCTATATGGTGTATATGTATTAAGAACTAGCTTCTAAATAGCTTATATTCAATGCAACCATCCGTAACCTCTAGCTTGAAACTAATCCATTCTTGTTCTTAATACTTCTTAGCATCAGTTATGAATTCTTTTAGATGGGTTGATTGGAATAACTCTTTGTTATTAGTGTTAAGTGAGTTTTGAATTACTTTCCCTTTCTTATATTGACAGTCTATCAAAAGATTAGCCTTTAACGGACCATATTTCTCTAAGCTTATGTTTATTCTATTTTTTAAAGCCTTTGATATTAAAGTAACATATTGTTCTAGAAAATCGTGTTCTTTATAATCTGTTTTGAATCTCCATGTCTCTATTCTTGATTTAAATGCTTAGTCTTGGAGTTTTACATCAATCGATAGTGATTTAGGTTTCACTCTTGGTTCTTCAATTACTTCTTCTTCAAACGGGAACAGTTTTAAAGCTTTCTTTCCATCTAGCCTTTTAGGTTTCGTTTTCGTAAAGATGTCTTCTTGGAATGGGAATATGTTCTCTCTTCTTAGGCTTTCTTTAAATGTAGACAATCATCTTTTTCTAGAAAATAAATATGGCTTTCCGCAGTCGGTAATTATCTTTAATACTCCTTTCTCTGCATAGCTGTTTCAACTGGTTAATAGTATGTCTATTATAATTCATGTTATTTATTACAACAAATAAATATTTTTGAAATTTTATTTTTATGATTACCGTCATGGCCTATGGAATCCCGAAGGACACCTCTATTCTTAACTGCGCGATCCACGTGCGCCTAGGTTTTCCATCTTGGATACATGAACTTACTGGACTTCTAATATTCCATGCACCTTTTTTCGTTTGTCCGTGACTGCTTATTCAGTATATTCGCAGCTAATTCCTATATCTACAGGCCTTCCTCTTGCTCCGCAACCTGAGGACGAGCCATGTTGTGGTGACAGGAACCCACAATACATGGATGATTACTATCATAAAAGTTTTCCATTCCTAATCTACTTTCTAGGATTTGATTCAAAATAAGTTTACGTTTTGTAAATCCATTACTAAACTTTTATAAACCTTATTAATGAATAAATATTCTCATCTTTTTCAAATCACTTTGTACTCGCTCAGTGTCTTTGTTGTATCTATCTGGTAATATAGTTTTAAGTGTATCATCTAAATGAACTAATACTTTTGAACCTTTCTTCGTTTAGATAAGATCCCAAGCTGTAATTTCATTGATCTTAGATTTATTTAGATCTAGAATTTTAACAGGTTTCAATTCTTTGTGTTTAGATTTTTCAGTTAAGTAATACATTGACATGTTTTAAACGAATACTACAGTTCTTCTAACATTTATTTTTTCAATTTCATTTTTTATATTCTTCTTGTTCTTCGCGTACGCCGTCGTCTCCTTCTTCGTCTATTTGTATTTTTAATTTCATTATTGATTTCTACTAATTCAATTTCACTTTCGGTCTCTTTTTCATTTCTAGGTTATTTATTGCGAGAAAAGTTTTAACTGCACCATAAACTCTGTATCATCATTAAGTGTATCACTTCTCGGAATTATTTCGTGGTAAATTTTAAAGTCTCTTCTACATAATGGACAGTTACGATTTAAACTCAACCACTTTCTCAAACATCTCTTACAAAAATACCATTCCGTGTGGTTTTAACTTTGTAAATATTACTCCGAAGGCAAATCCAACAATTGATATCATCAGCAAGCTCTATCTCATAATAAAAACAATTGAAAACTTTAAATTTAAAAACAGAAGTGAGATTTTGACATCTTACAGTCTCACACCAATAAACTTTATCACAACACTCTAGAATTATAACTTCAGATAACACTTTATCACGTGATATTATAAACCAAGAAAAGTCGTCTTTAAAATCTCTAATGAACTGTTCATGCAACTTACGTTTAATTGCCAAAATGTTCCAACAATTGCAGTCTTAACTTTATCACAATATTCTATAATTAAACTTTCTGTTAATTTGTGAAAATCCATTAATTGTGCTTAAACATCATTGAATTTATATTCAAATTATTTTATAAATCCTTCGGACATGTTTGTACACTTGCAATGTAACGCCAAGGTACGTTGTCCTTAAATTCTCTCATAAAGTCTTGTAGTAATTTCTCTCTAGATGAATCTGAACCGATTCCATGTCAGAAGGGCCTGGACAAAAGGGCGAGGACAGAAAGGCCCGAGTCAAAACGGCCCCGCGTCAAAAGGCCTCCCGTCAAAACGGCCCCGCGACAAAAGAGCCCGAGTCAAAAGAGCCCCGAGTCAAAAGGGCTCCGGTCAAAAAGGCCCTGCGTCAAAAGAGCCCCGGTCAAAACGGCCCCGCGTCAAAAAGGCCCGAGCCAAAAGGGCCCCGCATCAAATGGGCCCGGATCAAAAGAGCCCTGCGTCAAAAGGGCCCCGGTGAAAAGGGCCCTGGGAGTCACCACAACAACACCATGTGATGCGCCCTATGACATTTTCCTATCTCAGTTTTTGTTTCATCTTTTTATTCTCAGCCGTTTCGGATTTATAAGCACTGGACGTTTTATCTGAATCACATATAATATGTGATTCGGGTCTAAAAGGGCCAGTGTCTAAAACGGCTCACTTTTTGGCAAAAATGAGATGTTCGTCAAATTTTAACGCCTATAAATGGATATTTTCTTTTACAAAAAAAGCAAATGTTAATATGAATAATATATATACTCCAAACTACTTCGTGTTGACATTAGCCCTTTTAATCACAAGTTGCACATATATAAAGTATGTGAACTTACATTGAAAAATTCTGGCTACCTTAATCTGTTTTGAAATTCTTCCAACTTATATTGGACATAAGTTTATTATCATTTTTGCTTAACTTTCCAAATGCCAAATACGATTGTCATTTGTCTCAAACTGCTTACGTGGTTTGCAAATTAAAATTGTGAGCCAAGCCACGAAGATAGTTCTCTAAAGGTTTTGAGCATACTCTTGTACAATAGTACGCACTCGACTTGCAGTTACTCTGTATTTTTTTCTGCCGGTGGCCAATACTGGTCTAGCAACTTCTATTAATTTGATCAACAGAGTGCTCTTTTAACCATGTATATTCGACGATAACCCTTTGCGATAAGATAAAATTCGTAGCGCCATATAATTTTATGATAAAATTACACGCATCTTTTTACTTTATTTAATAGTTCTACCATATTCACTTTTTAATATTCGGCTACAGTTGCCATCGAAATTCATACAGTTATACGCATAATAATAATAATAATAATAATAATAATAATAATAATAATAATAATAATAATAATAATAATAATAATAATAATTAATAATAATAATAATAATAATTAATAATAATAATAATAATTACAATAATAATAATAAACAGAATTACAATATGAATTACGTAAACAATACCTTCGAATAAAGAAAAAATAAGTGTCACGCTGGGATTCGAACCCGGGTCACTGAAATGGCAGTTCTCTGCTTTCACACTTGATACAAAGATAAGAAAATAAACTAGTAGCTATGTTACATAAACATAGCACACACTATTTCTACACGTGTTGATGCAATTCAAAGAATGCGAAAGTAATGGCTGCCGGCTTTTCTTCTTTAGAAATTGGAAGTTACGGTGAGGAAGAATTGCAGTAATATAAAACGGGACCAGTTAAAAACAATGAGGTAACCTCATCTTGAAGAACGCTTCGCGATATTTTTTTTCATTGACGAAGTCTATATCTATTATTTTTGAGTTAAAGAAGGAAACCTCGAGTAAATCATTGTGACACTCATAAGGAACGTCTCCTTATACGAGTATTAGCACGAGTATTTTGTGTATGGTCTTACATTCAATGCTTTTAACTAGCTAATAGTTTAGGCAGAAGATAGGTAGGTAAGTGTTTAGCGCATTGAACTTATATTCGGCGGACCTGCGTTCAAATCCCGGTCAGGTTCTAACTTTTTCAAATGTTTCAATTTCAATTTCAATACATACTCAGTGTGACAAGCAAAATTTTCTGTCTTCCAGAAAGAAAAAAAAATGGAATGAGAAGAATTGGAGAAGGTCTCTCAATGAGAGCAATCATTTACTAACTTATTTCCAGCAGTTGTTCTAGATTTGATATTTTCGTCTACTTTCAAGCATTTTATGATTCATGTGTGATCAGTGTTTTTATTTCTTTGAATATACAGTTTATAGTGAAATAATACATTACATACACAACAATATTTAGATTAACATATGATGTTCATTGGACAACACGCTCTGAACCAGAGAGGTTCATCTCGGAATGGAGAAATGTTTCGTGCGTCATCTACTCACAATTCTACTTGCATAAAGACTTGATTCAGTGCTACCAACTGTTGTCAGTGCCGAGAAAAGTTACGTGTAAATTGGGTTGCATCTGAAAAGGCGTTCTCACAACTGCAAATTACCTGGACCCCAAGTTAAGGAATTAGAGCACTTAGGTGGGAGAGACTTTTGTGGTTGGGTGTACATAGATTTTCCTAACAGAGTAACACTATCTGCTATTGATCTAAAATATTCCAAGTAATTTTTCCACTTTCTTTTCCTTTCCTTCTTTCCTTTTATTTCTTACTCCCGAATTTTGCGCCACCACACTTCGGCAGCCAGGGCCGTTGCCCTGCTCTCTCGCACCATGACACGGCACTGATCAATACCTACCTGCAACACTTTCCTCTGTTCACATGAATCGTAACTGGGCTGTCGTAATAACTTTGACTAACACTGTATACAGATCCACATGTACGTTCTTTCAACACAAATCAGGTGGTGTTCACTGAATACTTTTAATCTAATAAGCATTTTTATATTTCTCATGCTTTTCAGGCTATATCTCAGGCTGTTTTGACGTGAGGCCCTTTTATCGCGGGGTCCTTTTGACTCGGAGCCCCTTTTGGCGCAGGGTCTTTTTGACTCGCGCCATTTTGCCGGGGGCCCTTTTGACCCGACATCTTTTGAAGCAGGGCCCTTTGACTCGGGCCCTTATGACCGGGGCCCTTTTGACGCAGGGCCCTTTTGACTCGGGTCGTAGTGACCGGCGCCCTTTTGACGCGGGGACCTTTTGACTCGAGCCCTTATGACCGGGGCCCTTTTGACGCAGGGCCCTTTTGACTCGGGCCTTTTTGTGGCGAGGCCCTTTTGATGCGGGGCCCTTTTGACGTGGGCCCTTTTGACTCAGGCAATTATGACCGGGGCCCTTTTGACGTGGAGCCCTTTTGACTCGGGCCCTTAAGACCAGGGCCCTTTTGACCCGGGCCCAATTGTCGCGGGGCCCTTATGTCGTGGGGCCCTTTTGACTCGGGCCCTTATGACCGGGGCCCTTTTGACGCGGGCCGTTTAGACTCGGGCCTTTTTGTCCTCGCCCTTTTATGCGGGCCCTTCTGACGTGACACCAGCTGAACCTCCCTCCAATCAATTCTATTTTCGGATTATCTTATGAAGTCTTCTGTTCATTTGTGATTCCTGGCAGAATGATAAATTACTTAAAAAATCGACCACACTCTTAGAACAGGACTGGAATCTATACTAAACTGTTCTTTGAAAGACAGTTCATGGTTACAACCTTCCACACTGGTTGAGAGTGGTGGCATTGTCATTCGTCGACCCATGGTTATCGCCATACTTTCTTTTGTTGTGTCTATCTATAGCTCACGAGAAATAATCGGATCTCTTGCTCAACACGGGGTTGACTTACACTCGACTCGAGATACACGAGAATGCATCAATAAATGGACTAGTCTGGTTGGAATGTATCCCCCCTCTTAAAGACAAATGACATGTCCAGTCTGTTTGGGATGAACCCATAGTTAAGTTTCGTTTATCTTCAGTCCTATCATCAACTAATAACCTAGATGACAAAGCCAGGTTGTTAGCTGTCTATTCCTCCAAAAACGGTATATGGCTTCAAGCTCTACCTTCTCACACACTTGGCCTATACCTTTCTAATGATAGCTTTCGTATTGCTAATACTCTACGCTTAGGTACTAATATTTGGGGGCCTCACCACTGTCCTGCTTGCAACGCATATGTTGGTATGGTCTTCCATGTAAAAAAATGTGCTGGAAGGCAATTTCGATATCATAATGTGAATGACATCATTTGTAGAACCCTCGTTTCAGCGGGAGTTCCTTCAATAAATTAATCAAATGGTGGTTGCCACTCTGATGGTAAAAGAAACCACGGCATGACCTATGTACCATCGAAAAATGAAAAAGCACTAGTCTGGAATTTCACACCTTCCGATACGTTTGATCCCTCCAACATACTCCATTCTTCAATTCAGGCAGGTCTCGTCGCCACTTGTAAAGGCTTACATGTTTATTAAAAAAAAAATACTGTTACGATTAGTTGAAAACTGGTAGCGCCATTAGCGGCGTTATGAGGAACTATCCTGTACATGATTTGGTGTATAACAGGCGAGCGTCATAATGAAGCTATATTTCAAACTGGGAACATCAGACTTTGATAATGGATTACGTCGATTTACTGTACTAGTTCATGGTTACCTTCGGGTTTACGTTTGTGATATGGAATGGAAGTCAAATTTATAAAACACAATATAAGCATAAAAGTTAAGTGTATGGTTTTTTTGGTGTATTCAACTCATGTGTAGTTCATCCTAGTTCCATATGGTATGCGTTTCTTAAAAGTTATAGTTATGTGTTAAAATATTAAAAGATGTGATATTTAAATTAAAATCTTTGGTGTTGTTAAGTGGGAAGCAAGTAAGTTGGCACAGTTTTCATATATTACGTATTTATTTATTCTGCAGTATTGGTAAGTTGTAAAATTTACATATTATATCGCTATTGTTTAAAATATTTAATTTGTAAGATAATAGGGACCAATTTGCAAATATTTTTTTTTTAAGTGAGATGTAGTAACCAGCCCTTCAGGCTTTTTGTAAGGTCCTATTTGAAGAAGTTAACATCAAAGTTATTGTTGGATCTACTCAATTTTGATATTTAACCATATAAATTGTTATTAAATCACATGGATATAGTTTTTCTTTTTCCCTAATTAGAATCCACTGTTTTTTTTAGATTTATAGATATATTTATGTATAATAATCCATTCACTTTGCAGTCTCTACAAGAGAACGGAATTTATCGTATTTGCGATAGTTTATGGGGATTGGTTAACCCAGTTAGAATATATATATTCCTTTTTGATAGATCCATACCTGCCTTTATTATTAATTATATAATATGAAGGGAGTTTTAAACACTCTCTTTCCCAGGAACGATACCGAAGTCTGAGCTTATATCGGGTAGTAGGTACGTTACACACTCTGAGATAATCCGACAGAAGATTAAAATACACAAACCTACTGGATAAATATTGGTTTGTAACAGTAGCAATAGAAATCAGTGGGTCGTGGGGTCACGAAGGAATTATTTTCATTAATGAAGTTGGTAATCGAATAGCGATCGAAACTGGTGACCCCCGAGCTACTCTATTCCTTCTACAACGTATCACCATTGTCATCAAGCGCGGGAATGTGTCATCGATGTTAGGCACACTACCTCCTGGTAAGGAATTGGATGAGATTTTTCTTGTATAACGCACAATAAGACAGAAGTACAGACAACCTAGGAAGCTGAAAATCACCTTGACTATATTCTGAAAAATGTATTGAAACCAGGAACGGAAAATAACTGTAAATAGACAAGCCAGGCCTTTTGTCACAATTTTAGCTTAAAATTTAGCAAAATTACTGTTATAAATTTTAATGTTCAAAGGCAGGTCTTTCACGTGTATGTCCCTGGGCAAAGTGAGCCCATGGTGTATTGACATTGCGTTCTTTAGTGATGATGATAATGACGTTCTAAGGGCGGAACCGACAGTTTAGCATGAGATCAAATCCACATGTGTCTTCACCGGGAATAGAACCCGGGACACATTGATCACAAGGCAAAAACTGGGCGAAGAAAAATAAGCAAGAACCATACCTTAATAAGGTCACAGCGGTTTAATACTGACAAATTGTGGCGCCACACCTCTTATTACTGAAATACACGTAGGAGTGAGTAAACACCTACGTTGTAGTGCCGTGCAAGACCAAGCTACGAATGGGGTACCAAGAGGGCTAGCACGGTGCTGTCATTGTCCGAAAGAACTTTTTAGTAAAACATACGCCGAACAATAGTGCTGATGCCATATTTCTGACGAAGTTTTTTATATTGTGGTCCCATTTCAACCTGTCCGTTAAAAGGGTGAGAAAGTTAGAAGAGACGGGCATGTTATGGTTGAGACCAGGAACAGGTCATAGGAGTGTAACGCATAAAGAAATTCAAAATGTTTCTAGTGCGTCGTGTAGAAATCCGTGAGTAACAGTGGCGTGGTAAGTGCGAAGGCAAGCGTCAATACATCTGCGGCTGCCGTGTTCAACTGTTTGGCAAATTCGGCATAGGTATTCTTATCTATATATATAAAAGAGAACGTACAAATCCTTTGTTCCCTCATCACGCTAATACGGCTGAACCAATTTCTTTTATTTTTGGGGGGTTATTAGGATTTGGACCCTAGATGGTTTTTATCATATCACTTTAATTTTTAATTACCAGTGTCTTGAGATAATTGACCATTCAAGTGTCCATAACGTACAAATCCTTTGTTAGATCATCATAGGTAAAAATAAACGTATTTATATGCAACCCGCATGACCGTGTCACTCGGCGGGTTAACATAAATGACAGGCGCTATAATGTTAACATTTACTGCAATCACTTGAAAGCGAAAAAGTAAAAATTATCTAAGTAACAAAGTTTATTGCGTTCCGGGGTGACCGCAGCGAAGCGGGGCGGGTTAACATAAATGACAGGCGATATAATGTTAACATTTACTGCAATCTTCTATGGTTTTTATCATATCACTTGAAAGCGAAAAAGTAAAAATTATCAAAGTAACAAAGTTTATTGCGTTCCGGGGTGACCGCAGCGAAGCGGGGTGAACGCTGCTAGTAAGGTAATAATATTAAATTAACTGCATCCCACAGATACCTATGGTCATTTGATATTTGCGTTTCATTTTGGAATTCGACAATGCTTGATCATGATGGGGCTCACTTTTACGTTCAGCTATTATGAACACCCACAACTGCCGCATATGACTGGCTAAAAACATACTAAATAAACGAAGTGCTCCTGCACTCACCTAGAGTTAATGTGTGGTATGGATTTACTGGCCAGTTTATCCCCTTACTGTATTTCTCTGAGGACAATGGTCCCAATGTGCCTGTGACATGATCCATCCCTTCGCAGAGATATGCAAACATGCTGATCACATTTGTTATTCCACAGTTACAGCAAGTAAGGCGTCTCGAATCAACCGTCTTCATGCAAAACGGAGGGACACCACATGTTAGGTACAGCAGATTCTTCGAAAACACTTCAGACAAGGCCAAACCCCTAGGAATTGCTTTATTTTACCATTTCGAGCGCAATCACTCTACTTAACTCCATGTGACTTTTCTTTGTGGGGGTACCTAAAAATCTAGTGTATCAGGAACACGTTTCGAAATGAAAAAGAAATGAAATCTTTGAGGTTTACGTCCCACGTTTATGCCGGTTAGGCTAAAGGAGACGGTGATGATGAGTAATGGATGAAATGGTGAAATGAATAAAATGGGAGGAAACGGGAGAACCCCGAGAAAACCCACGCACACGGTGTTTGTCCACCGCAAAGTTCACTTAGCGAGGGCTGGGGTCGAACCCGGCACCCCAAGCACCCCAAGCACGCTCTAACACTGAGCCAGCGCGGCCCCCGGAACACGTTTCGACTCTGAATATGTTGTATCAAGGTGGCATCCGGACATCTGAATCAAACCTAGTCCATTTGATAAACACAACAAAGATATGTTCATGAGCGAAAAGTTAAGTTCCATGGACAACAGAATGAGCCCCCCTGACCCATTAACCCTGTTAGTATAAAGAAGAACGTTGACTATTGCATCAACACTGTTCATTGATGCAATAGTCTAGACTACTACATCACCATGAAACAAGCTTCTCAAGGTGTTTTGTATTGGGAACCATAACATACCTGAACACGCAAAATTTGAAGAAAGTCTGGAATATTCCCTCCAGAAGTCCTTCCTATCAACTTTGGACCTATCTGACGTAGTTTCAAGAAAATACACAGAATTCAAATGTTTCTCAAAAATACTACACTTGATAAGAAATGAGTGTATCAAGCTTTGTTCTGATAGACGAAATAGGTATGAAGCGAAATGTTTTATATTAATACGCTCTGTGCATACAAAGCCGAACCTATCACCTGACCTATAAAGAGAATACAATATAAGAAATTTAAACGCAATACTGTTTATCGTGATATCAAGACTCGTGCCACAATCTCTGTAGAATGAATCCAGTGCCTTTTAAACTGCAACTGTACTACAATTGTATTGGGATAAACTACATTATCAAACAACACCCCCACCCATGCCATTTTGTTGATAATTCCGTTCTTACTGTGCCTTTAAGGATATACCTCCTACCTGTAAAACTCCCAGTTTTTCAAGGTATATTGCAATTGTGTACCAGTGTGCGACTTACCAGGAAGGATGAGGGGGAAATCCCCTCTCAAAAATTTGATATTACTTGTAAGATTTTATCTTCCCGATCTTAAGTTTCTCCTATGTGCACTTTGGGACCCTTCAAATATCATTTAATTCGCAGATTGACTTGCACAGTTTCCGGTGTCGCCTCAGAAGACGCACAATTTCACAAAATATATATTTTGGAAGATATTTTTGTTACTTATCCTCAATTTCCCTCTCGACATGTCGCGGAACAATATTAGTGATGATTATGGAACACGCCTCAATTTACAGTGATTGTGGTACAATCCTTGATATCAGAATAAAGAGTACTGTGTTTATAATTCTTATATTGTGCTATCTTTATAGATCAGGTTATAGGTTCGGTTTTGTACAGAGCGTATTGCTAACAACAGTTTCCTTTATACCTATTCTGTCTATCAAAACAAAACTTGGTACATTCATTTCTTATTCCTTATAGCATTTTTTTCGAGATACATTTGATTGTTTTGCCTCCACCCGGGGACACTCCAGAAGGATCTAAAATTGATGTGATAGGTTTTTGGAGGGAATTTTACCGTCATACACCTACGTTTTTGTGCATAGGCTAGATTTGATTCGAATGTCTAGGTGACACGTTCATGTCCGTTCCTTGTCAGTAAAGTGCTTCCCGTCAATTCTGGATTGTTAATTTTTAATTTGCTTATGTCTCCCTTTCTACACCGCAACTAACCCAGGAACAGTGATGGAGGAACATTGTGGGAAAGGTTTCTCCGCAAGAGATTTTGTTTTTCGAAATACTGGACTTTGAGGGAGGGGAGATGGACACTTATGAGCATAAGAAAGACTTTGTTCTTTTTAGACATCGCGGAAGTTTAAAGAGAGCTTCAGCCCAAAATTGTCCCGTAAGTCCGCCACTGCCTAGAGGGTGTGCGTAGCGCTGCAATACCAAGACACCCACTGGAGAAATAATTACAACCTTCATTATCACTTAGCACCATTGTTTTTATGCTGCAATTACTTGGCTTTATAAACCGCCACAAATACCTCTGATCTTGTAAATAGGAATCAATTTTGTTATCTTCACCAATCGCTTCTGCATGTTTCCAAATTTACTCCTACCAAGTTTGACTGCTTCTGTTAAGTGGTACGTCTTCTACGTTCTCTGAATAGCAACACTTATTTTATGATAACCTGGCAGAATCACCTGATCTTCATAGGTCACTTGCTGGGACCAATTCTGAGAACCGAAAATCATCCTTGGATGACCCAGTTATAAGTAATATATCTAATTACCTGTGACCTTGTCATCACAAGATTTGGAACCTTTGAAATCAAGTAGAATTTTAGCCGAATGTACCTCAGTTTAAAGTTGCGTTAGCATCCGCGTTAGGGAAACTAACTACTCGTGAGATCCTTACATTGGGAGTTGAACAAACATCGTCTTCCAGAAAGACATCTTAACATTTGATTGCCCTTACCTTATAAGAAAAAAAGTAATGCTATCATATTATAATTATAATTGTACCGCAAATATATTAGAGTCTAAAATAAATACCGAATTGTACCAGTGAGATACGGAGTTATGGGACACGAACTCAATATAGAGAGAGCGGAGACAATTAAAATTAACTGTTCACAGGCTTGCACGTATATTCATGTTTTTTTTTTAAATTGTATGTTACTTAACGAAGAAATATGTCAAGTTTTACGACCACAATTACGGCCTGTAGGATAAACAATACAGGCGATGATCATCAAATAACACTGCGCAACTTCCTTTAATATGTCCTTTACATGGAAATATATATTTCTTAAGTATTATTGCATGCGAAAATCAAATCTGTGATTACCTTTATGTGTCATGTACCAATGTTTATGAAAAATGGAAAAGTTTGAACTTTTGTAAAGTACCGTATTTTTGGGGGTGGTTATTAGAATTCAATGTACCTTGTTAGCAGCGAGGCTATATGAGACTTGGGTCTACAGTTTAATTTTGAATCCCAGCCTCAGCGGCGTAGAATGCTGTCCTACCGGGAATCAAATCCGAGACCCCGTGCACCGAAAGCGCGCACGCTATCCACTAGAGAAGTGGGGAGGCAGAAATGTAATTAAAAATTGTTGCATACGTAATGCACCTTAAAAATACACTTATTTAAACATCATCCAAGCGACAATTTTCATTTTTACAGAAGGAATACGCTATTTAAAGAGGGGCTCTCCTCATTTCACAATGTTCTTCTATTGCCTAAGAGTCTATACCCATTAATATCTAGTGATAAGAGAGTCAGATTTGTGTTGCCTGACTCTGCTGCCAGATATTCCACAATTTGAGTAATTTTTGGTTCAATTGTATTGTTATTTAGTGAGTAGGGTTTGTTTGGAGTGATCGGATTTGCAGCGTTGTGTCCTTTGTGGTAGTGTGTGCTGTGCATCTGCGTTTCAAGTAAAATACGTTTAGATATGTGCAGTGGAGTGTAAGGTACCGTAAGCGTAAAAATATATCTGAATCAGTTTTTTATGTGTGTGGTGAATTTACATTTGAAACTCAAAAATGTAGCTTTGAATTTAGGTAAAAGGCTTATGAACTGTGCTTTGGTTGTAGAGGTGGAAACCGGGAAAACTCTTGGGCCCAACACTACGTGTTCCAGGAATTTGAGAAACTGGCTACAAACAAAACGTAGTTCTATGAGCTTTGCTGTTCCTATGATTTGGCGCGATCAAATAGATCATGTAACTGACTTACTTTTGCTTGACAGATGTAAAAGGTTTCCTCTGCAATTCGAAATACAAGATTTAGTACTCTAATTTAAAGTCAAGTATCCGACCAGTTTTCCACGGTGAAGATCTTCCAGCACCTAAAGCTCCAGAACATTATACTATTGATTCTCAAGAAGATACCTTCATGCAGCAAAGATGTAGACTTTCAGCCTTTTATATCCCAGTCAGGTTACCTCATTTGGTCACACAAAAGAGCTTAACGGTATGTATGAAACTTCCTTAATCTTCCTAAAAGAAAAGCGGGATGGTTGGGCTCCAGGATTCAAGATTGGAATTTCTTAGCTCAAGATGTTAAAATAAGTTTGTTTTAACGAAAGTTTGGACAGTATTTTGTTGCAAATGTAGGCATTGCTTATTGCAAAAATGTAGATGGCTTATTTCAGTCTTTGGGACATGAACATAATCCCACCGAGTGGCACTTGTTTATTGACAGCTCGAAGCAAAGTCTGAAGGCTGTGCTTCTTCATATTGGAAGGGTTCACTCATATCTTTCTGTAGCATATGCACCTCATACAAAGGAGACGTATGAAGGTATGTGTGCGATATTGGAATTCATTGAATACAAGAAATGCATGTGTGTGGGGACTTGAAAGTTATTGGTACTCTCACAGGAATGCAACAAGAATACAGCAAGTATTATTGACTTTTATATGAGTGGGACAGTAGTGACAAAACAACATCCATAAATACTGGTCTCAAAGACAAGATATTATTCAATGCAACAGGAACACATCTCGTACAGCAATTCAGAAACCTGAAGAGGTAATTTTTGCCACCACTACATATCAAGCTTGGTTTGAAGAATTTTGTTAAAGCACTATATAAAGAAGGTATAGATTTCAAGCACCTTAAGGAAAAATCCCCTAACATAAGTGAGGCAGAAATTAAAGAACGAGTATTTATTGGTCCACAGACTAAAACCAAGATGAAGAGTTTGCAAATAAACTCTCTGAAATTGAGAAATTAGCTTGGCTCTCATTTAAATTGGTATGCTCTTCTTTTCATTGAAATGTAAAAGATGAAAATTATGACACTACTGTTAGTGAGATGATGCGCAGATTTCAACTTATGGTATGCCAGATGCAACTAAAATTACAATTTTGCCCTGACATCTTGATTTTTCTCTCAAAACATCGTAACTGATTAACACGGAGAACGGTTTCATCAAGGCATTTCCACATTTAAAAAGCGTCAGAATGGAAAATGGACTGAAATTTTGCTTGCTAACTATTACTGATGTATCACCAGGGAGACTCCAGAAGATGTCTACAAGCGTAAATGACGAAAGAAAGTATTTTAAAGAAGGGTAAGTCAGGAAAATTTAATAGTAATATAATACGCCTTCCTAGCCTAAATTGGATAGTAAATACATGTAAATATGTGCCTTTCGTACAATATGTTGTGGTCTGTTCAACAAAAACGTGACACGATAGAACATTTCGGTTTCCACCAATGATTTCTTTACCTGTCATTAATTAAAACCAGATAATTTCATTTGAAGGACAGAAAAAAAGTTAAAATTTTTGAACAGTATAATTACTGGAATGAAAATATAAAACAAAACAGGAGTACAGAGCAATATCCACGGACACGATGTTCACAACAAACTCATATGCCCTGGGACGGAGCCAATATCGTCACGTAGAACATTTGAGTGTCCTACAACTAATTCATACTGCTTCACTTGTATGTTACATTGTTATTTAGGCAGCAGTCTACACGGGATAGCTCGCAAGCCGCAAGTTTGCCTATACGTGTAGACTGGAACGCTAGTTTTTCCTATGTCAGGGACATTTTCCAACGTTCTTCCGAACATGGAAACCCGATAATAATTCACGAAATACCACAAAGTGTGCGCACGAAATACCATTTCTGTGAGCTGCGAGAATCACTAAAATTGTAAACGTGTGCAACACTGTCTCATGGGATGAAGAACTCTGCTTGGAGATAAGTACTAAAACACCTATTGTTAATACAAATCATCTATTGTTGAAATTTCTGTGTAAGCCTAGACTTAATATGCTTTAAAATGTTAATATGTGACATAAATGAAAATGAATATATATATATATATATATATAGGTTGACTTGTAATTTGCTGCGTTCCTTGCAAGGGGATATTCTACAAGTATTTTGGAACCATTTTCACCTATACGAACCGAGGGTCGAAAATAATAGTTTCTAAGTAATTTGCACATGTATGGTTTCTTTGAAATTTGCCGATTAAGGAGAGGTGCGCGAGAAGGGTTTAGCCTGATCCACTTCTATACTGTAGAACGCTGAAATTTTGCATGTGTAATTCTACATTATTGCGTAGTTCCTGTGGTAATGTAAAGCCCAAAACTCTGCGTCGCTGCTGTGTTATAGATCCGAAGGTGAAGTAAGGTGTAGTAGTCCAAAATCTATTCTTGCACCTCAGAAAGCAGCTTGGCAACATCGCAGAGATGTTGCCAATAGGAAATGACTGCATGATTGAGAATAGGTGGTATGAAGATGATGTGCGGTCAAGAAAAAACGCACACAATGGCGAATTTCATTCGCAGGGTCATGCATCTATCTGGTCAACATTTTCGAGCAGTGAACGAGTGCATTGCTTTCTCGTAAGAGAAAACCTTTTGTCAGCGTGCCACGCTTTGGGATTTCATTGAGTCCCGCAAGCACGCAGCAGTAAGGAATAGTATGTCCTGGTAATTGTGGTATCCTTTCCTTGGAAAGCAAGTAATACCCCATGCTGATTACAAATAAACACGATCATCACTTTGGTCACTCAGAGTTGAACACGGACTTCCTTTGGTAGAGGTACGTCGGTGTGTTAGATTTTAGGTCGGTGTGGCCTTGGCCTTCTACAAGTTAGCATCCCAGTCTTTACCCGATGGGAGTGAAGAAAATCAGAGAAAACCTAGTCAAACCAATAACAGCGTGTCGGCATACCATCAGGAAATTAAGTCTGTGTTCAACACTAAGATACCAAAGTGATTATCACATTCATTTGTGGTCAGCATGCGGTTTTACTACTTGCCTTCCAAGCAAAGTATATCACAATTAGCAGGACATATTATGTCTCACTGCTGCGTGCGTTGCAGGATTCTATAAGATCCCAGAGCGTGGCATGCTGACAAAAAGTGCTCGCTGTCCAGAAATCAATGCACTCGTTCACTGCTCGAAAATGTTGGCCAGACAGATACACGAACCTTGGAATAAAATCCGCCATAGTTCGCGATTTGTCGCACATCAACGTTGACCGCACATCATCTTCGTACAACCTCTTCCCAACCATGCAGTCATTTTCTAGGGGTAAATAATTGTGCGATGTTGCCACGCTGCTTTCTGAGGTGCAGTAATAAATATTGTACCGCTACATCTTACTTCACGTCCGAACCTTTAACACATCACTGGTGCAGATTTACGTGCTGTACATTACCACATGACCTACGCGGGTATGCAGAATTACACGTGCAAAATTTCAGGCTCTACGATATGTAGAAATGGGTTAGGGTAAAACCTCCTCGCGTACTTCTCCTTAACCGGTAAATTTCGAAGAAATCATACAAGTGCAAATTACTCATAAACTATTGATTTTAAATCCCCAGTTCGTAAAGGTGAAAATGTTTCACAATACTGCACAATAGAATATACCCTTGCAAGAAATGCATCGAATTACCAGTCATCCTATATATATATATATATATATATATATATATATATATATATATATATATATATATATATATATATATATATATGTGTGTGTGTGTGTGTGTACAGGCTGTCTCCTCTTATCAGAGTTACTATAAATGTAAGAAGTGGAACCGCCTCCAAATATAATGTTTTCAATCAAAAGTGAAGGATTTTTTTCTTAAAACGGAAGAGCCGTTTGGAGTGTAGAGTCTTTACGCGCCCAATGTTAAATGAAAATGCAACGTTGTCATTTACGTGGGTTTGGGAAGAGAATGACAGGACGAAAGATGACAGGACAATTTTTGTAAGAATATGGTGAATGAGGGCATGTTTGAAGTGGAGGTTGGCCATATACACGTTAATATAGTAGCTTCGACAGTACTTCCGATCGCCAGTAACTTCATTCACTAATTCAGGTAAATGGCAACGTTTGATTTTCATTTAACATTGGACGAATAAAGAGTGAACAGCCCAAACGGCTCGTCCAATTTTAAAAATTATTATACTTGAGATTCAATACGTTTGGATATAGTTTCTCTTACATGTTGTTGTATCTGTGATAATAATAGACTTACCCTATATCAGGGGACTTTTGAGACCCACTGTATATATAGTATATATATAGGTGTATGTGTGTGTGTGCCCACTCGTACATATATTGTATATATACTAGTATATACACACCGATACACAGACATACACACATATACAATATATATTCTTTTCTTAGAAAGTACGTTATTGAAATTTCATACCTTGAACCTGTGATATATCTTCACATTTTCTAACTTTCTTCTTTACACTTTGCTACCTCTTTGATATTGAATATATTCCACTGATATTGAATTTATTGATGAATATATGGTATCATTGAATATATTTCAACTATCAATTATTAACATATATTTGTAATTTAATACATATCATCTTTAATATACGTTTATTCAATATTCATATTAATATTTTATGATTATTATTAGAATATGTTGTATATTAATTGTTCATAGTACATTAAAGTTATGGTTTGAAAATTCGTAAATATAGCAGACTGTACTAAGCGAAATACAGTTTTAATACGATATTACATGTTAAGAAAAAATGAGCAAATGAAATTTGAGAGTAAACTATTAGAAACCTATTAATAAAGGAACAGGAGAGAGAGGGACAGCAGAGCAAGTGATTATTCCTCATGTTGACTGAACGTAATAGTGTATCTAAAGGTTCAATTAAAATTAAGATACTCACTTCACTTGATAAGAATTCAATGAAATACAATTGTATGCTCCCAATGTGATATTCTTGAATTTAGAGCAACATGGAAATGGTACTTCATTATAACTGCAGTTTACGAAGAAAGTTTCACACGGCCTATAACAGTTATGAAATTAATATAATTATAACAAATAATTTCATTCATAATTACCATGTTAATATTTTTCTTGTATATATGTAGTAAATATATTGACAAAATAATTACATAATATAATTGCATTTTGTCAGGTGTGATACTTAACCAACCATAGCAAAGTATTTTATAAATTGTAATTGATATACCATCATGATGATGCATTATATTGTAACTGTTACAGATAAGTGCACGTATTTTTTTTAAAAAAAACTAGAATTAACACAACCTTGTAAGCTCCAATAATCCTGAAGTGTAAGAAATGTGTCAATAATACAGATAGTTACAAATGACTATTAAACTATTGCATTTGTGTTAACATGTAAAACTACGCGGTTGATATGTGGTTGAAAATAATAACAATGATTCACCCGGATGTTATTGGCAAATTTCTAGAAAAGTTACAGAATTCTCAAATTTCTGCTACTAGTCATTGAAATTTGAAGCTTTCGAAAATATAGTGCCATTCAGTAACCGTATGGGTATTTTAAATCATAATTTCTCCTCATCACTTGTTTGTAGTGTCAAACACTCAGAAACAGTTTTCTACTGTTCGTTTAACCTGTCATTTGGAACAAACAGTAGTTGGCGGAATAATGAAAACAAAAATGTTATGTGGAAAGAAATTTCTGTTAACATTTGATTGAACAGAGAAAGGAACGCTGATATTGTAAACTATTTTGCAAGACCATTGAATATGTACTTTTTATAATAGAGGATATGTACTTTTTATAATAGTTGAGGGCATAATGAAAGGAAAATTGTTATATTTGAATGAACAAAGAATTAACGTAAATATTGTAAAATATTTCTTTTTATTCTTTTACTCTTGATTTCTTCCTAGTTTGTTATTAAAATACTTACCAACATATCCTCATTTTATTATCCCTGAAAACCATTATACGTTGCAAGTAAAATATAAAGATTAGTGGAGCCTCTGGTGTGATAACCATATTATTTCATGTCACACTCCACCCCAATTACGAAATCCTGGCTAAACGATCCGATATATTTTGCCAATAAAATAATTTAGAATGATCGATCCCCCGGTGTGATAACCACAGTATTTCATGTCCCGGACAACTCCTTTACTGGATCCCGGCTAGGTGTCAGAACATTACAGTGCTATATGCAAATTCAAATCACAGTGACTGACACAAATACATGCGAACTGATTCAGATCGATAGTTGAAACTGATCATTCTTTCTTCCATATACGGCACTACATATCATTAATGTGTTAGTACTAATTACGGGATTTTCCTTTACGTTAAGAAATGCATTCGTTAACATAAACCACTGATATACTACTACTTGTTTGCATTTATCGTTAACTATTTGTACTAATTGTAATAAAATTTCTTGAATGTGCAAAATAAAGATTATAGAATGATTTGAAAAATAGCCCCATATTTGAACCTATCTTACCTTCGCACCCATATCGTCACTTCACTAAAATGTGCATTTACATGAAAATAATAAAAAAAAAATACAGCTCAATCTTAAAAGGAACGGACATAAGCCTGTCATCCGGACATCCGAACCAAACCTAATCCATTCGATAAACAAAATAAAGACATGGTAATGCAATAAAATAGTGTCACGGACAAAGCAGTAAGTCCCTGGGCCCATTACCCCTGTTAATATAAAGAAAATCGTAGACTCGCAGTGAAATAAGCATTTCATCAACACTGTTCATTAAAAAGTCATATTTTATCGCTCATCCTCTTCAGCGTGGAATAAGCTTTCCAGAGGTTCTATATATTGGGGATTATAACCTACTAGGAGAGGGGAAATTGGGAGTATATCGGGAAAATTTCCTCCAGAAATCTCTCCCATCAACTTTGGACTCCTTTGGAGTAGCCCCGGGTGAAAGCATAGAATCCGAATGTATCTCGCAAAATACTATAGGGGATAATAAATGTGTGTACAAGTTTTGCATTGATACACAGAACAGGTAAGAGAGAAAAACGTGTATTAGCGCACAAGCTTTTCCCTCATATTTATTCCGGATATTAGTCGGATGCAAACCCGCATGCAACCAATCCCGCAAGAAGGTTACCCCTGCTCATATCATGATGTGATGTTGTTTATGGAACAGGTCGATCAAAGGGCCCGTATTAATTACTGATACCTTAAATGGTGTCCGATATCTGGATATGTTACATGAATTCGTGTTTCCGTTGTTTCTCCATCCTAAAGCCACCTTGAAGTGATATTTTCAGAAAGATGGTGTCCCACCTCACTATGCGTTGCTAGCGGGTAATGCTTGGATCTGTATTTTCCTGGACGTTGGATCGGTCGCCGTGGCCCTGTGGAGTGGCCAGCTCGGTTGCCGGAGCTCATTCCTTTGGGTTTTTTATGGGTACACTTAAAACACCTGGCGTATCAGGAGAAGATTCAGGATGTGCAAGTTCAGGGATGTTGCACACTTACAGGGACGTATTTACCATACCTGTGATAGCATCACCATCAAGAGACTCCGGCTGGATTAAGAGACTCCGGCTGTGTGTTGCAATGGACGGGTAACATGTGGAGCACATCCTGTAGGTGGGACTTTGGGTGCGTCGTAACTCTGGAACGCGACATGATCATGCATTTCTGCTTGCAAGACTGCATTCCCCTGCAAAAATCAGTGTTAATTGATGTGTCACATGAATACCTTACTATTTAAAAAATTAACCCGGATCCAGGATGGAGGCCATCGAGAAGGCCGACATTCACCACGTATGCATCAATCGAGGTCCGAATTTAGTCTCGCTAGTCAAATTTGTTTTAATCATGTTTTTTTTTTATTTCAAAATAATCCACTGTACTAAGACTTATGAACCACCCTGTACAAGAAAATCTACATGACTTTAAATGACATACTGATACGAAAATAAAAATATAAATGCTGAATTTGTTTTGAGTTTAAGTGTAATCGACAGAAATACTTGAGTGTGAATTATGTAGTTTTGACACTTATATTCTTGAATTTTCTATTTGGCCTTTCACTTAAGTAGATATTGATTCAATTTTATTCATTCGAGTATCGTGGTTCATATGTCATTCCCTTCAGAATAAACCAAGCTTGCAAATGGTACTATGGCCATGTTTACATGACATATAAGAGAAGGAAAATTTAAGGCAAAATTAGAATTTCCCGTCTAAAAATCCCTTTTTCCAAATGTAGCACCCTCTGTTACAGCCCCGGCTAAAGGTATCCAAATAGAAAATACCTTTAAAACTACTGTAGTTTTGTAAGTAATACATCTGCCAAGTTTTATTGTAATATTTAGAATAGTTGTCAGGGAAAAATATTTCTCAGTTCTGCTGGACAATACCAAATTTCAAGTACGAAAAAGTGAGATAACTATAAAATGAAAACAATCCAAAAATTACTATTTATTTAAGTATCATGACTTATAGGTAATTCTCTTCACAATAAAACTGACCTTAAAATGCTACCATGAGAATGTGTGTGTGTGTATGTGTGCTGTTTGAAAAAAGGATTAGGAATTTTCCGTCCAATAACAATCGACAAGAGCAGATGGTGCTCCAGTGGCCCTGATATCGTTTCTTCATCATAGATATAGCTTTCTAGAAATATTTCTCATGTTCATCAATGACTGCTACGCAATTTTCTGAAACAAATATATGTGAGAGTGCAACATATGCATTTTTAGTGACACGTTACACCCCATTCCTTGGTAGGAGGTACTATTAGGTTCTCCACTACTTCCTTATAGTTCTGAGAACGCTCGTTTCCAAAACATTCGTCACCACTTTTCGGAAGTAATCCCATGCAATCCTCTCCTTTTCTTCTAACGCTGCATCAAATTCAGGATCATTGAGGAGTTAGCGAATTTGAGGATGAATAAGGGTTCCCTACCTGATTTTAGTTTCAGCAATTTGTGGAAGTTTACGCAGAATATATTTTGAGAAAAGTGTTGATGCCTCTATGAATAGCCGCCGTTGATAGGGATTATTTTCTATGTTAAGTTTACTCATAAGACCAGTTAGGCCTACATTATTACAACGTATTATGTCACTTTCCACTGAAAATACTGTTTAGGGATTCTGACTCGTTCAAAACACGGACACTTTTAGATCTTCAAAATAAGCTCCCCACTGCTTGATTCTCGATTCCAATAGTTTTGCGCCACTTTTTGACAACCCCAGGTAATATTTTTCAGGTTGAGCATCATATGGGGGAATAGATAATGATATGTTGGTTTTGTGAAGTTAGGATCGGTGGAAGAAGATGAATCTGCAGCAGAATTTGACAACCTGAGTAAACTTTGTTCGCCTTTTACTCCTCTTCGGATGAAACACTGGACTAAGGTTACAGGAGGTTGTTTAACCTTTAGTTCTACAAAGTGTGTCACAGTGACGAACATCTCAGGGAATATTTGAATAAGTAGCAGTTCACTTTTTTTCTTTTTTGGATAGACATTTATGAAGTATAATCTGTCGACTCTTTCCATATCATTTGAACTGCAAGTGGCACGCATGGTCTTTTTCCAAGTAGCCAGTCCCTCAAGCTTGTAAATATTACAACATATATGTGTTGCTCACTTCTTGTGCATATCTACCACTTTACCGCCAAAGTACAAGTGATTGGCTTTCCATATGATAGGCGTGGAATTCCACTTTTCGTTTCCCTGCCTTAAAAACAACAATTTGCTGTGCACTGTAAATACATTTGCGCGACATGTTCCTGCTCAGTTCAGTCATAGAACGATATATAATAATAATAATAATAATAATAATAATAATAATAATAATAATAATAATAGCAACCAACCAATCAATATCTCAACACGACACATCCGGTGTGGCAAATTGTAACTACAAAAGAACGTTCGAAACATGCTTTCTCTGGCAAACTCCTCAATAGAAAATAAACCATCAAGTAGTTGATAGTTCTTTGTTAGCGATGAAGTGAGGAAGCAGTAAGGAGCGTGCCAGGGACGTACGCAGGAATTTATTTCGGGAGGGATGCTAAACTATTCGTGGTCCAAATACAATTTGAGGCTAACTTCTAATTTGAGGCAATTAAAATTTTTTAAATTACACCTGAAATTAGACTAAATTTACTAAAAGGTCGGAATATTGGGGTGTCAAGACCCGCATGACCCATCCCGTGTGTATGTCCTTGAGGATAGTAATGAAACTAACATTCAAATAATGGAAGTTTACTATTCAAATAAGCAGACAGTTTCTGTTGCAACAAACCCTTAATTCGCCCACCGGAGCATATCCGGTGATAACGTATTTCTTTCAAACCTGAACTAATGTTCAAAAACAAATTTCGTACACCGTATTTGTTATCAGTATCCTAAAATTAACAAGAATTGGCAATTTTTGTCTCAGAAGCATTTATACTGTTGACCAGTGTTGGCACACGAAAAGTGGTAGCCGAAGAGAGCATAGTGAGTTTTTACTATTCGACTCAATCCGCATATGTGTAAGTGTACTCGTCCAACTGTTATATGCTACAACTAGAATGTAACATCATATATATATATAGGGTGCGTCATAAATGCATGGCCAAAATTGACGGACCTAACCAATGTTCCTATTAACATGGGTCTAACGTCACTTCGTTTCCGAGTTACAAGGTGTTCTAATGCAAGTCCCTCCAATGGTTAACTATGGCAAAGTTAATGGAAATGTTCAATATTGCAGAAAAATACAATCAAGTGGTTATACTTGTGCAAATACATTTGACATAATATAGAGAATGAAATTGATAAACATTTGAGGTTATTGTGATGTCAGTGTTGCCAACTGCTACAAAGTATTACTTTTTCAAATAACATTAGTCGTCCACACGTTAACATATGATTGCTGATATTAGAACGTTCCTAAACATAAGACAGATTCCCTTTCGTTTTCGAAAGACAAAAGGTCCAAGTGTGAACACAATTAACTTCTCACAATAGAATGCTACCATTCATAGATCGCAACTATTGGATATTTCTGAAGATAACTAATTATGAAAAATATTCGATGGAGGCCACAGCTTCGTACGTAAGTTATTCTCATGTCTATTCATTTGTAACGACACTATAACAATCTAATGCAAGAGTTGTGATCTATGAGCCAGTGTTTCCCGTAGTACGCTGTTAATTGATTTCACACTTGCACTCCTTTTCTTTCAAAAACGAAGCAGAATCTGCGGCATGTTTAGGAACGTTTGGTGTCAGCAATCATATGTTAACATGTGGACTCTAGTGCTATTTGAAGACATAACACATTGTACCAAGTTGGCAACACTGACAAGAATGACAACTCAATAATCTCAAATGCTGATCAATTTCATTCTACATGTTAGTGCAAATGTATTTGCATTGGCATAATTAAACTTGATTGTACTATTCCTGAAATATTAAACATTTCCACTCACTTTCCGAAAGTGAGCCATTGGAGGGATTTGACATTTGAACTCCCTGTATCTATGAAACCAAGCGGCGTGGGACCCATGTTTATAGGAGCATTTTTTACTTACTTGCATGTCCGTAATCACTCCGTCACTTTTCTCCTTGCATTTATGCTATATTTCCTCGTCGCGGAAACTCTACTGTAGCTGGAAAGATGTGGGTGCCCAATATTTTGCCATTATCATGTGTTTAACACAAGGGTTTGCACTGTTAAAAAATACATGAAACATTACAGGGTTGTTATAAAGTGCTTGCTATCAACCAAATACTTATACCTTTCGTTAAAATAATAATATTGCAGTGACATAAATGTTAAGATTTTTATTGACGCTTGCATTTTGTATTATCACCCATAGATACCCCACCAACATCATCTCCCCATATCTGAAGCTGGACTCCATTGACATACATACATTTCTAGAAATCCATGAATGATATTTCATCTGGCGTCGTTAGAATTGTAATGTATCATTTCAGAATCTTAGCTTTCAGGTCTTGTAGGTCTTTTGATTTTTGTGCGCACATCTGTGTCTTAACATGACCCCATTACCAAAAATTACAGGTTGGCAAATAGGCGGAACTGGGTGACTAAGGAATAAGGAATGTGTCCCAAATCGGGTCTAGGTCAAAACTCCCACAACAAAAACTCCCACAATCAAGAAATGTCAAAACGCCCACACAATCGGTCATAATTCCCACATAAATGTACAAATCTCCCAAATACACGAACGGTCAAAACTCCCACAGTCAACAAATGTCAAAACGCCCACACAAACTGTCATAACTCCCACAAAAACGGACAAATCTTTCAAATGCACGAACGGTAATAACTCATACAGCCAAAACCCACCACACAAGAAATATCAAAACGCCCACAGAATCGGTCATCACTCACATACAAATGGATAAAGCACCCACAAATACCAACGGTCACAATCCCCACAGAAATAAAACTCCCACACGCAGACATTGTCACAACCACCACACAAATGGACAAAACTCCCACAAAATCTCATAAATCTCTCGCACTTTGAACTTATCCTGGTTGCATGTTATGTAAGTTTCACACACTGAAAATAATAAAAAGAAGTGTAAGGGAGTTTTGACCGTTCGTGCACTTGAAAGATTTGTCTGTTTGTGTTGGAATTAAGACCGATTTTGTGGGCATTTTTGACATTTCGTTAGTGCGAGAGTTTCGGTTGTGGTGGTTTCGTCCATTTGTGTAGCGATTGTGACAATTTCTGCATGTTGGAGGTTTGTCTATTTGTGTGGCAGATTTGTCCATTTATGTGGGAATTGTGACCATTGCTATGTGTGGGAGTTTTGTCCATTTTGTGGGAGTTATGACCGTTGGTGGTTATGACCGCTTACCTCTGTGGGAGTTTTGGCTGGGGGAATTATGACCGTTCATGTATTTGGGAGATTTGTCCGTTTGTGTGGGAGTTATGACCGATTGTGTGCGCGTTTTGACACTTTCTGAGTGTTCGAGTTATGACCGTTCGTGGATTTGGGAGATTTGTCTATTTTTGTGGGAGTTATGACCGTTTGTGTGGGCGTTTTGACATTTGCAAATCTTTCAAATGCACGAGGGAGGTCTGGATATGGGGGGTTTTCACCTGCTTTCCCAAAATCCACCTGTCAGGTAGCTCACATTCAAGGAAGTCCTTGAAGACTTCTGCAAAATGTGTGGCGGCTGTGTCATGCTGTAGTGAATGACTCTTAACCTCTCCTAAACTAAGAAATGCGGCATCAGGAAATTTTCAAGCATTTGTAGAAATGTTTTCCATGTCACAGTGTTTTCGCATAAGAAAAATGGGTCTATTAGGTTGTCCATTGATACAGCATACCACGCATTCAACTTTGGACAATCTCTTTCGTGCGTTTCATATTCATGATTGTTTTTTCTTCAAAGAAGATAGTTGTGCCTGTTTACCCTACCCGAAGCTTGGAAAGTTGCCTCATCTGAGAACATGAGAAACTGTAGATGTTCCTTGTCATCATCAAATCGGTTGAGCACCAATTTACAGAACTCCAGTCTCACATCTTGATGTTCTTCTGTCAGTTTGTGAACAAATTTATACTTTTACGTTTGGCTTTCAAATTTTTATACATTATCTCGCGCGTTGATGACTGAGGGATTATTAACTCTAGGTCGATTTTCTTGGACTTCTCTCCAGCCTGTCGGCAGACGGAAAGTTGCTGTCCCCACTCTTTATGCTCCTGACATCACTAAATATCTTTTGTAGACTCGTCTGAAGTTCCGCTACCCCCAACACACCTGATTACAATTCTGCATACCAACGCACACTCTGTGCTTTGTCTTGTAGTGTAACAATTCTCATGGAATTTGTTGTTACCAGCGTTGCCAACCTCATCATTTTGATAGGGTTCCCAAACAAACATTTACTGATCAGCGCACAGATTGAAATGTTTTTCACTACAATCTCGTATTTTTTTTTTTAAATATAAGCATTTGTTTTATAGTAAGCCCTGTAGATCCTCATCTTATAAATAGATATAACGTTTGTATAGTAAGATACAATAAACTAAAATGAACTATTTTACCTACTTTTAGAATATATCCATTATCCTCAATCAACTTTATTTTTAATCATTATCACTAGTTCTGTCTACTACATGAAATTAACTATGAAAAATTTCGGGTTTAAAAAGAGACTTTTCTTTTATTAATGACATTTTGATTACTAAAAAGTAAAGCTTAGAATGATTTCAATTATTTAAAATTAATGATCTGAATTTCCGTGAAAAAATAATAGACGAAATAGTGAAAATTTTTAAATAAGATAAAATTTGGACTTGTGGCCATGTTGTTGATTAGTAAGATATGCCACATGACTTTCTGGCATGAATAATGTGCTGTGATCCTTAATTTTTTAATTTTACTTTAGGGAAATCTCATTTTTACGTTTTTTTTAGAAATGACCATACTAAACAAAGAAAAATTTCCTCCCTCATATATGTGAGTTGTTTGAGAAGTTCTAAGAATTGGATAGAAAGAAACACAATGTCAAAGTGATTGACGTTTTATTTTTCAACATAGTATACTTGAAAGTTTATTCACTTTTGACGACACTCTTCCAATGCTTTCATCTCCGTAGAATATATCGAATTGTCAGGACAGAAAAAATAATCTCACTCTCTACGTACCTTCTTCCCTAAACGTTTTTTGCCATTGAGATTTTTTAAAGTTTGGAAACAGATACATATGACTGGGGGCAAGATCAGACTAGTATGGGGCGGGGTACAACTTGGCAGCAAAATTTGTTTGGTTTCCACGTGGAAGAACCTGTAACATAAGCAGGACTTTCTGACGTTAGCAGATGAGGCACCCTTCGAGCCGAAAATTTCCTTATGTAGAAATCTTGGGTAAGAATGTTCTGTATTCGGCCTCGTGAGTTCCCCATTGGATGGGTTATCTCACTCGCTTTTAATCGTTAGTCAGTCAGAATCTAATTGTGAAAAGCGGGACCAAGCTCAAACTAGTGCGAATCCTAGTGTGATTTTCAACGCGAGTAATGAATGCGAGCCCCATTGAAGATAGCGGACCTAAGCTCAAGTAAGCTCCGGTTGCAAAATGACTATATTTCATTATTTCTTTCTTCCTTTTTCCCTACTAGAGCTCTCACTGTTAAAAATGATTTATTCAAAAATGAATATATTTTACTACTCAAAAAAAATTGAGTAAATTTGTCTGAATTTTGAGGAGAAAATAACTCAAAAAATGAGAATGAGGAAATTTAGTTGCATATTTGAGTCAGACACTGGTTCTCAAAAACAAGTAATAATGTAGTCTTAACAAATATTGTTTTATGATATAGATATATCATTGAATATCGTGAGATATAAAAGACAGTTTGCAAATGCAAGACTATGGAAAACAAGTACGAACAAGCTAACATAAGAGCACAAAAGTCCTTTATAATCCTGAACTATATGTTCTCATTCTGGCTGATGGAGGAACTACTTAGCGGATGGATAAAGAGAAAGTTAGAAGCAACATGGACAACAAGTATTGTTTACTAATCAGAGAGAATTTCGCAGGTAAGTACTGCTAGCAACATGAATTTCGTTTTAAGTGTGAATGCAACATTGCTTGTGTGCGATCATTGTAACCGATTGACGGTTAATCACGACAATGCATTATTTTCCTTCGAAAATCATGAGTAATGCTTCTAGGTACATGTTCCCAGAAAGAATGCCCGGAAGCCTCACTCTATGCTTCTGGGCATTCTATATCTTAGACAAAGTTGTTGTGTTAATGATATGGGACTTTCCAATATATTCAGTAAATTGTTTTCTTTTTTTTTTTTGTGAATTGGAGCGTGCAGGTTTACTTTTGGCGCAGCACTCTAAATAACTGTTGAAAAATACAATTCTTTTAATAATTTCCTTCTTATTGTCCCCTAAAAGATTTGTGGTGGGTGACATGAAAAAACTCACTTGCGGAAAGGTTCTAGATTACTGGTCCCCCATGTAGGTTAGTAGCTGGTCTACTAAAGTTTATACATTTAATCTACACAGTATTGCAGAGCGAGCGTTAGAGTGAAGGCGGGTTAGAGCTCCGCAGGGCACGTTGTTTTCTGTCTTTATTATTGCTCAATGGGAAGGAGGACCAGTCATCTAGAACCTTGCCCTCACTTGCAGGCCCGTATCCACGCGGGGGGTCTAGGGGGTCGGGCTCCTTAATTTTTACTGTCTGCCTAAAATGTTCACGGTAGGCTTGCAAATGAACTATAATATGGTTGGATTCCCCCTCCCCTACATTTTTGGGCTGGCTACCGGCCTGCTCACTTGCACAGATAAAATTTCAAGGGACCACAAGAAGTATTAGTTGAAAAATTGCAATTCCTTTACGATTGCCATATAAATATTGATTCCGTATCTGTTGCATAAAAGCTACAATGTAAAAAAAAACACAGGCATTACTCGAGCAGACTGTTCTATCAAGTTTTGACACATTTCTTACATTCTCAGGTTGGGTTAAAGTTTTTTTTTTTTAGCAGCACTAAATAAGAAGCTCCAGTACTACATACAGATTAATTAATTTCAGAAGAGCTCGATGTAAATACAGTGTGGACGTATGGCATAAACACGAACGAACTTGTGCTAGGTGGCAATAAAAGCATGAATGCTATCTAACCGAGTCAGTGCAGGACGAACCTGGTAGCACTGTTCGTAGGTTTTTTTAAGAAAATTTCCCTCGACTGACAAAAACTTTTCACTTTATCAAATTTTCCGTTGTTTGTTAAGTGTCCAATACCTATGACAGAAGTTATGTAATAATTTTAATTTAGCTATATTAAGGGAACTACCACTAGTGGCGTCATTGAGGGGGCAGGGAGTGGTAATTGCACCCCCTGAGATTGAGGTTTATACATATTTTTTGAGTAGAATAGTAGTCAGTGAAAAACGCAAAATTTTACTTATATTAAGGGGTCTTGCCCTCCCACAAGCAAAATCTGAAATGACGCTTCTGCTACCAACCATATTTGTTTTATTCATTTGCTTTTTCCTTCTATTTTTACGTTTACTTTTTTTTTACAAAAGTATACACACGCACGCCAACAAAATGAAATATAGTGAAACTTTTAGTTTAATATCCCATGATTATGCCTTTAGGTTAAGGGAGACGATGATTAAAGCAAGTGAATGATGATGGAAGAATGAGAAAGTGGGAGGAAACGGGAGTACCTCGAGAAAATCCACGAACACAATGTTGCTTATCACAAGCTTGTTTGGGTGAAAATCGTACCAAGGAAACCATGCACCTGAGGTAAGCGCTCCCCATTGAGCCACCGTGCATCCCACCAGCTAACAATGGGTGCAAATTATGCTACTTGCAGCACACACATACTATTGCAATTGTATTGGTTTATTTCTGAATAACAAAGAACAATTTAAGTAGTGATGTTCGTTAATCAGTCAACTAGAGAATTCCCCTGAATTTTTCACGTTTTATCGAAAAATTCCCTTTTTTCCTTTTTGCTAAATTTACTTATGAAATTTCCCTAGAGTAGGGAACTTTCTCTCAAACCACGAACACTACGGTGGCTGTTTCAGCTGAATTACTTATTTTTAACAGGATGTTGGTTTCGTTACTCATTGGGAAGTGTTGGAGCCTGAAAAATGAAGGTATGCGAGTTGCACACAAGGTTAGTTTTCTCGAGTTTCATGTCAATTCCTTCATTGTACCTATTTTTGTATTATTATTCATACGTCTCATCCATCACTGTCTCCCTTTACCGTCTGGTTAGATTCTTTGGCTTGGTGCAGTTCAACCTGGTTAATGTCTTGTCCGTACAATGCTGGGACTTTATACTGGTACATTTCAGTCAGGATATGAATCTGACAGTACAGTGCTTTTGAATCCGTCTTACCAAGGCCCGAGGTGGTGCATAGTGTTCTTCGTTCTATCCCAACTTCCGCCAAGTGAACTTTGTAGTAGACAAACACCGTGTGCGTGGGTTTTCTCGGAGTTGTCCCGTTTCCTCCCACTTCTTCATTCCCCCATTTCCTTTATTTCTCAAGTGACAAATTCATCTCTCCTTTCCCCTGCGTACACATGAAAGAAAAGCACGTTGTTTAAGGGATACAGCTTTTTTTCAAGCTTTTTTTTTTAATTTTCAACTACTACCTTCGTTTTCCCTGTAATGGAATCTATAATTAAAAATCTGCCTTGACAAGATTCAATACTTATGACTACTATGTACTATTCTACTCCCCCCGCAATTTCCTTGTACACGTCCCTGGATGGAAAAGGACTAGTCCCCAAAATCCAATTCTATCAATCAGTATCATATTTAGTTATTACTTCAATTAAACAAAAGTAGGCTTCGGAAGAAACCAATAAACTTCTGATTTTCTTTCCCTTCAAAATAAGAAATAACCATTCTTATATACAGCTTTACAAAACACACGACCTCATTGTTTCGGGACTTCGGCCTTCAAGACTTCAACCTCTGTAGCATACAGAGTATAAATGTAAGGCATTATACTAAAACTTTGATTTCATTTGTTTCATTTGAATGTTTGCAACGATATGATTTGGCAGGGTTTTTAATAGCAACGAAATACTTCTGGCATTTATCTTTTATTCTGTCTTTTATAGTAGTCAGTATCCTAATCCAAACAATTTCGGTAGCCCCTACTACCTTCCTCATTAGAGTTGGGAATTTTACAAGCAAAGCATACATGCAAAACTCTACGATGACATCGTGAGAGATGTAATATTTTCCGTGTGAGTTATTCGTGCAGCTGAGGAGGTAGCAAACTCTACCGAAATGTCACGAATATAATACTGAATACTAAAGAACACGAAGTAAACTGAAAATATTTCGAGGTTTTGAAGAACAAGTTTACACGTTTAGCTCGAAAGTTTAGTCTTATTTCAGTGTTTTATCAGATACCAAATTAATATAAAACTAAATATTATTAGGTAAAAATTTATCATACTAATTTTGGGAATATCTGACTTATTAGCTGTGCATACAACCAGTAACAGCACGATCTGCCTGGTTTTATCATAGTTTGCCTGAACAAGAGTCTAATTGCTACTTCACATTATTCATGTATGAGCATTTCTAACATTGCAGTAAAACACTATGACAATGAACTACTTTGGAACTTCATGACTAGAAAAAGGTAAAATATATTATTTAATAGAATATATTTGTATAACAATTAAATCTTTATATTTCAAATCGATGCTGAATTTAAAAATTTGTTCGGCGCGACAGAGTCTGTTTTCTTTACGGTTTCTCTGTCATCTGTTTGGTAGTGATAATTTTCTTTACGTTTTCGCTAGAGAAAGTTCTTGGTGAGTAAGATCAAGTTTTCGTGTATATTTATCAGATTTCAGGTTGCATGTATAAATATGTACACAAGAGTCTATTTGTCATCAACACAACCCTACTTCTGGTAAAGCACCCATTTGTTTTTTTTTCTTTACATTATCTTTTTATAGTGTCTTTTCACAAACATTGTTTTATTGTTATAATTCAATCGCAGCAAATAATAGCTTTTGTATGCTTTACTTCGAGAAGGAAAAATAAGTCAGTATTTTGAAACACGTAATACCTTTTAAGTAAACGTACGTGAACTCAAAATTGCACATCTTTGGCTTATTATCTTCACGTCTTAAGACAGTGATGGGCAAAGCATGGCCCGCGGATCAGATGTAGCTCCTTAAACGTTTCCACCCAGCCCACGACGTGATTCATTACCTGAGGAATATAACTTCACTTCTGAGAATCAGTGGATTATACTTCCAGCCAAATTATGAGAAATGTTTAAATATGCATTCACAATACCATTTATCACATTCTCCTTCATGATCTTTCGATATAGAGCTTGGTTTTACAAGTGATACAATCACTGTTGTTCTTTTTTAAAATTATATTGGCCCACCTATATTTTTTTTTATTTTTCCGTTTTTCTTTGGCCTGCGGCCCAAAATGTTTCCCCATCATTGTGCTAAGTAATATAACAATTGTCTAGGACTTTAGAAAGCAGTACATTTTAAGTAAAACACTATTTCAACTCATGGAAGTAGTTTTTGAATAATTTAGTGATTTACATTGTACTTCAAAAATAATTTGGCAGACAATAGCAATATCTACTAATTCCAAACATTATTATATACTGACTTAGTCATATTTTTTCTCTATAGCAATCAATTGCGCACTACATTTGCTTCCATTTCTACTACCACAAGGTGTAATCACACGTAAGAAAGGAGCTAAAATAGTAAGGAGAAGGCCGGCACCTTACAGGAGCCACGAATATGTCATTGCAGAGCTACAGGTAAGTCGTGTCAGGCGTTTCATTGGACACATAATTTTTGTATACCTTCCTGATTAGGAATATGTCCATTATCGTTCAATTGTAGTCTTAGTTTCGTAATTACAGAGTTAATACATTTACTTTCCACGTTATACGTTTTGGAAATATCTTAATAGAAGGATGGTTTTATAAATAATTTGATTTGCATACTAATGGATGGTTCTAACGTCATCTGTATATGTAGCAGGGTTGGCAAAACCCATGGTTTTTATTGAAAAAACAAAAAAAAACGGTTCTTTTGGTTTAAACCAGGTTTATTTGGTTTAAATAATTTGCTCTATATATTTATATCATATATGGACAGAAATAAGTTTGTTTCGCCTTAATGTTATTATGCGACAGCCGGGTTATGCTGGAAGGGGCCACATAAGCTTAAAGCGGAATAAAAACTGCTTCTCGAGTTACATCCGAGAGAAATTGTCCTCCATTTGAACTCGGAACCAGAACTAATTGGCCACAAATGCGATACATCTGCCGACTCACTCACGAAGGAATTCTGATAAAAATACGTTGTACTGCTCTTTACGTGCTTCTTAATATAGCTCTCAAGAGTCATTTCAGAAGGACAAAAAATAAACAGTTGCACAAGTGAAACCATTATACTGAATTACATATGGATAATTTCAAAGTACTACGGAGTACAGAAGAACTAATTTAATTCAAGTTAGTTAACAACGACTTTTATTGGTCCAAATTAAAGAAATACAACGACTTAATTTGCATATCACAAAGATACGAATTATTTGAGTCCACTTTGGCTCAGACTCGTTTATACATAAATAGATATCGAAGATACTTCTCATTTCACTAAATGCCTTTCGTGGGGTCTGTATGACCCTCCCCCCCACACACAAAGTACGGCATTTCGATGTATTTTATCAATAGTAAACAAAACAATATTTAGAATGTTTCTTTGATTGCAATTACATAACAATAATAACTACAAAAAATCACAAACAAACATTTATAAACTTACATAAAAAAGTTGCTTTTGTAGTATAATCTTTTTGAGTAATTAATGGGGAATTTAGGTCTGAATATAATACGAATAATATACGGGAGTGAAACGTGATAACCCACAAATGTGTGTTCATCAAGATTTTACAAACACTTACACTTTTACGAACATTTTCGTTTTTTGGTTTAAACCAGTTGTTTTTTTTTTTTTTAAAAAAAAAAGCTGGTTTAAACCATGGTTTAAACCAGCCAACCCTGATATGGAGTCATTAAGTTTCCTTTCTAAGAGTAATCTGTATTCTCAAGCAGTGGCGTAACTAACAGACTCCCGGTATTTAAGTTTCGGAGTATAACTATATAATGTTTGGATGTTAAAAGCACTTTGCAGAGTTCCTCCGTGGCTAAGCGGTTACCGTACGCGCCCTTGGCGCGGAAGACCCGGGTTCGATTCCCGGCGGGAGCTCATGTGGTTCGGATTCCACGTTAATCAGTAGTCTCACCCCAGGTAACACAAATTGGAAGAGAAGACTTTTTTTAAAGGGTATCACATGACGTCATTTTTTTGGTGATAATGTCATCAAATATCACGTGATCTGCGACGTCTTCTGTAAGGTGCAGTAGACATCTACAGAGGACGATTTGTGCACCGTCATTTCTTTCACCTCGATTTCGTCGTCCGTAGACGTCTACTGATGACCTATATGGTACCATCATGGTACGTCATCTTTTTAACCTCAATCACGTCATCCTGATACCTACTTGAGGTACCCTTTTGTTATCCTGGTACCCATTGGTAATCATGTAAGAGAGATGTCAAAATTTGGTAGAACCGCGTGTTCAAGTAATGCCACTTTTGTTTTTAAGTTTACAATTGGAGCGTTTCTATGAAACCATGACCAGTGCTAGTAAAACTCGTATCACTGCCAAAAACTCACTTCTTTCCACTACCCTTACTAGCGCGTATACCCATAATCGCTGACGTGCCTGCTCTCTTCGGACGCATTCCCGCGCGTTCGCACTGCCCTGACTTTATTAGATAGTATTCGTGCTTCTTAGTGGCAACATAGCAAAGGTTAGTTTAGTTTTAAAGTTTTATGCTACACATCTAGAAGCCGCATTAATAAGTAAATCGTAAAACAATCGTTGGGGTATGTTTAGCAGAAGGGTTCCAGAGGTACGTAAAAAATATAAAATTTATACAAATGGGTTGATGCAAGTACTTAGACCTCACATAACCCTAACCAAACCTATTATTAACAGAAATAAGTGAAATTCTGTGATTTATTCGAAAATTATGCTGGACTTTAAAGTAACAATCTAACAATCTAATCTAACCTAAGCTAATGTGAAAAGAAATCACCAAAATTGTAACATTTTTCTTAGAAAAAAATGCTGTACCTCTTCTGCTAGACATATATCTAATTGTAATTTTTAAAACAATTCCGATGGCACCCTTGAGTTGTATCTATGCGAAAGTGGAAAGCTTTTAGGAAACAATAAGAAGGAAACTAATGAAAGATTTATAATTTATCAACAATTATTTCAAGTCATGTGCCAAAAATAAACCTGTACGGGAAATTCAATGCAAATACTCACTTGTCTTAAATCTGGTGTTTTTTTTTTTATTTTCACAGCAAGCTAATTTTCTTGTGGTTGTTCCCCTGTTTTAAGCGCGCGTTCGAAACGAGGAGACACTTTATATGGAGGCCATAGAACTTCACATTTTCGTGGAGTGAGCCAAATTTCGTTGGCAATAATAACTGAATTGCCTTCAGGCAACTGTATCTCCGGTTCTTCCTCAATGACACAATACATAGTTCTTCTTCACCCTAATTAAATGCAATGTTCTGAAAAGATAAGACGAGATAATTTACCTTCTCCTCCGGTATAGTAGCACAGTGGTCTGTTATGACAATCTTGCTGTAAAACGAGTACTTTTACTACTAAAAATTAAATTAACACTACGCGTCTTTCTAAATGATGGACGCGCGCTATTCTATCATGTGATTCTATCAAGCACGACTCCCAGCATGCACTGTTCTAAGAACGTTCGCGCTTTTAGCACCTCAAAAAGACGTCCTTTTTAGGTGATGTTTGAGACGTCACTTCTTTCAACAATTCTGGCACGTGATAAACACGTACGATTTCGGTCATGTTTGACACGTCATTTTTACTACCATTCTGGCATGTGATAAACACGTACAATTTCGGTCATGTTTGACACGTCATTTTTACTACCATTTTGGTACGTGATAAAGACGTTCCAAATTTTCAAAAGACGTCATTTTGAATTCGAACCCCAATAAAAGACGTTCATGGTCCGGTTTGTGTTACCTGGGACATAGCTTCGCTGCTGAAAGGGACGCTAAACTGAAATTCAACTCCATTCAAAAGCACTTTGCAGGTTTCATATTACTGCAAGAGTACTCTACTTAGAGGAAAAAGAAATCACGGAACCAGCTATAATGGATTTAGTGAATTCTACTCGGAAAATGTATCGCCTTTTGTTGCAACAACTAACAAGTTTCCGATGAGTAGTGAAGAAACAATTTAGTGAAATTTTAACTTGGAATTAATTAGCCAATTATTTAGTCGTAGATAACTTCCCATGTTAGTAGTGTTCTGGATTTGTGTACTTCTTTGCAACTGTATCTCACTTTGCCTCTGACGAAGCCAATCCTGAACGATCATTCAGTACATTAAAAGCCATCAAACTTTATATTCGTAGAACAAGGTCGAAGATGAAATTGAGCTCAGTCCCGTAACATGGGCTTTTTCTTGGAAGACCAAACATTAATTAGACCTCCTAAAATATGTCAAGTTGAGGCCCCCTAGAATAATGATGGCATTTGAAGTGAAATCCTTACTAAACGTGTTCGATACTTCTTGGGGCGCCATTTGATGGTTTACTAAAGTAAGATCCAGATTACATATATGCTACATCTTAAAGGAATATATTTCGTTCAGATAGTGGAGCAGCAGAAACACATTAAATTATTTGCAATGCTTTTGAAAATAGTACGATGCTTCACAAGTTAACTAAATGAGACAATATTTCACCCAGTTCAAAGCCTTACTAAATATATATTTTGTCTAGGGCTCTAATAGGACACATTTTACTGAATGAGGCACGGAACACATTTTCGTTTCATTTTTTTCCTGTTATGTGGTAAACCTATTCCAAGCTTTATTTATAAGTTCCTGTTCATATCACATCATACAAAGCAACAAAGTTTTAACTCAAATGAATCCTATCAAACAACTGGAAGCTTAATTGGGAGGGCAGTTTCCGCATTCCCCCGCAAAAGTTACGGCATTGGTTGAGCCCTTTGCCAATCCTGAGCACCGAAAGCGAAGAATGGCACGACGTTGATATTGAGAAAGTAGTCAGCGAATTACTCTCCGAATAAAAAATACGCCGGTTTAGAAATATGTGAGCAAGGTCCACAAGTTTTGACGAGTTTTCATGTTATTTGTAATGTGAACGTTAGGAAGAAATTATTTCTGCTCCTGCCTTTGAGGTGAGCGGTCCCAGGTTCGACTCCTGGTGGGGACACTCGGCCGAAAGAGTGTAACAGCTTTTTCAGACCTGCCTTCTTGAGTGAAGTCTTTCTTGGGTTTCGTTGATTCATACCATTCAAATGCCGGGATGGAAGTACCTAATATAATGGTCCCAGGCTGCTTCCTTCCTTTCCCAATCCTTTCTTCCTTCCCTTTCATCGTATAGTGGGCTCGCTGAGGGACGTCATCCTTCATACGGGATCGGCTAACGTGGCCTTAGATGCCGACAACCCAGAAATCTAATTCCTAATTTCTAGAAATTATTTCTTTTAGGAAACTTTTTATTCCCATGTAATTGCTTAATAATAATAATAATAATAATAATAATAATAATAATAATAATAATAATAATAATAATAATAACAATAATGCGCAATTTTCGTATATTAGCAAGTAGTGTCTGAATAGATGGAAAAATAACTCTACTACTGTATAAATTGTACGTGTGCCATGAACGTAGAAACATGAAGAGCCCTTTTGACATTTTCGCGGATGGAGGGGGTCATGCATTCTTAGTTATGCTACTGTTCTCAAAGCATTCTAGTAATTTGTTTAACAATTGCTAAAAAAGTAGAAATCGAATAACGGTGAATTTTTATATAAATTAGAATTTCTGGTGTGATTCATTGTTTCTTTCTTTCTTTTTTTTCCTGGAAGGGAAACAGTGAAGGAAACTGCTCCGAGGATTTTACTTATGTTGGTGACACATAGCCTTTCTTAAAACTGTTCGACTTTGATTAACCCTTTCCGGATCCTATGGTACAATTTTGTACCATACGCGTTTTTCATGGTACATTGCGTTATTTCTCTTCTATTTGAGCATTTTCGTCCGGTTCTTTTTTGTTTTCCAAGTCCAGAGGCCTTGTAAAAGACATTACGTATGGTTTCAGACCGTCATGCGTCCAGACATAGGAGGTGATGACGTCATAAGTCAAAAATTTCTTTTCTCATTTTCTAAGCCTGTTCAATATTTTTTGGCGGGCTTATTTTTCTACGTAGAAGATTGAAATTTTGCACAAACATTCAGACCACCGAGTAGTATTTACCAGATTTTTGTTCGGATGTCAGTGCTAAAAAAAGGGGGGAACCAGAGGGACAAACGGGTAAAAAAACGGATTTTTACCCCAAAAATCCCGTTTTTCGTCATTTTCCCGCCTTACATACATGATAGGACCACGTGAGTCATATCGTCTGAAAGGCTTCCATTCTGAATTATTATCCTAGGGTAATTAGGGAAGTCTCAGGGAATTTTTAAAAAATATACTTCCATATAGGGAAAAATGGGGCATTGTCGGTATATTTTTTTAGCGGGCTTATTTTTGAACGTAGAAGATTGAAATTTTGCGCAAACATTCACTCCACCGAGTAGTATTTACCAGAAGTTTTTTTCCGATTTCTGCGCAGAAACAGGGGGGTCCAGAGGGGCAAAAGTTGAAAAAAGGGATTTTTAAAACCAAAAATCCCTTTTTTGGGAATTTCCCCCCCCCTTTACATACATGATAGAGACACGTGAGTCATACCGTCTGAAAGGCAGTTCTGTTCTGAAGAGAATGATGGGCGAAACATGACCCTAGGGTAATTAGGGATGTCTCAGCAATTTTTTTCCCTGAGATCATGGTGTTTTGCGGTCGTTTTGGGCATGGTGGGAATTCCTGATAAAATTCATCCCTCCCTTACTATTCAAGATAGAAACTTGAAATTTGGTACACACATTTAGTTTACCAAATACTATTCATCAGATTTTTTGGAGGTCTCTACCTTCACACAAGGGGGGCAAGGGGGCCCAAAGTTGGACAAAATAAAATTTTCCCATCAAAATTTTCCCTTTGACATCAATTTTACCTCTCCTGGTATATGGTATGGGCACGGAAGTGATACCATTTGAAAGCCTGCTCTATTCTGAAGAGAATGAGGTATGAACTATGATACTAGGATAAATAGTGACGATGCAGTAGCTGCTTGACTGAAAGTCTAAAAAATAGCCCAAAATGCCACTATCCGGAAAGGGTTAAATGTATTAAGTGTGGCAGAACAAGCATTGATTCAGGAAGCTCCGCTAAAAGACGCTACTTATGTTTGTTTTTTTTTTTTTCGTCACACATAAGCAGAAATGACTAATTTTCAGGTTTATTGTTTCCTTGTCTTGCATAGATGAAAGAGATCGAAATGTTTTTGGTTACCTTTCAATTTCGTTATTTTTATAATCTTATTTCAATTGATATTAATCCTTCCAGAACGTGACAACCATACTATTATTATAAAGATCGCCATAGACGAGTCAGGTCTTAAGTCTTTCATTTGATGTTCATTAGGATCACGCAAGTGGGATATATATAATATTGTAATGTTAGTACCATAGGTGTTCATTTTACTCCGACCTCACTCACCTTCATTCTCACAGTGAATTGGCTCTCGCCCTCACCTTCGAAGAGAGTTGATCATCGCTCTCGCCTTCGTGTTGGGAATTTGTCCTCGCTCTAGCCCTGACAGTGACAGTTGGCCCTCGCCCTCGCTGTCCAAGCTTGTCATCGCCCTCACGTCATTATGGTTGAGAGAGAATTTTAGGGTAAGGATGCCCTCGAGAGGGCCATCCTCGCAAGGGTAAACACCTCTGGCTTAGTACGTCCGTTACACCGCTCAATAACTCTTCAACAAAAGATAATTTTAAAATTGTTTTCTGCAATCAACAGCTAGATAATTATCTCGGAGGAGTTCGTTAATGGATGTGATCCACCTACTTGTATTGATAGAAATAAACCATTTCCGGTTAACGTTGATCACTATAGAGCATAGACAGTAATCTCACATTGCATATTTTTTAATCGATTAAGCGTCCCTAGAATATATTCCATTTCCACTCTAATCACTCTGCTAAAACACTAAATGGTAGATCTACTACAACTTCTGGTTTCAATATTAATTGAAGAAATATTGCGTAATTCTCTTTACTGTCTTTATCAGAGTCTATATTATCGTATTTCAATTGATACTAATTCAAATTAGAACGTAGCAACACTAATAGTATTCGAGATATCGCCATACACGAATAAGATTTATAAGTATTTCTTTTTATTTTTATTTCTATTGTCACTAATTACACAATCTCTTTGTTTCCAGGGGGATGAAGGCATAGACACATTTATAGCAAATTAAAAACTTCTGGGAGGATCTCGAACATATCCGTTTATATTGTCCATTGGCAGTCGACACAGACTGTTTTCCAACGAATGCATACATCTGTCATAGTACTTTGTAGGCATATTCAGAGGGTTCATGTATCCTCATTGTCTTATGTAAGTTGTTATAAAAATTGTGCTCATGTATAGACTTAGTTTATTATTTGACAGATAAAAATACAATGTACAAACATATTTTACTTTAATCAAAAGGAAACAAATATATATACATTTAAGTTTGTTTGTTTGGGTGTGTGTGTGTGTGTGTGTGTGTGTGTGTTTGTAACGTCGCATGATTATGTTTCAAGGCTAAAGGAGAAGGCAATGATAATGAAGTGATGCAATGAAGAAAGTAGGAGGAAACGAGAATACATCGAGAAAACCAGTGCACATAAAATTTATCCACCATATCAGGCTTACTTGTTTAAAACTACGCAAACCAACATAATAACTTACAAGAAGCTTGTGTTTTGATTAAATTAAAATTCTCATCTATGCTATTTATGGAAACAACAGGTCTCAGCATAAAAATGTAACCTTGCAGATTCAAAATTGAGTAAAAAAGTACTTTAACAATTAGATTATATTAGTATTCAAAAATAGGAATGGGAGTATTTATTCTGCTGCCTTGCAGGCACAGGGAAAATTCCCCAAAATTACAAAGGTAGATGAATTTCACACTGCACTAAAAAAATTATAGTAAGTACGCCTTCTACACATTAATATTGATGTTAGACATTTTCATCTTCAAAGCTGGGAAATAGAAGTAATTTTTGAAGTACTCGTATTTTTTCAAAAACTGATTTCTATTTTCCAACTTTAAAGAGGAAAATGTTTTAACTTCAATATTAATGTGTAGAAGGCGTACTTACTACAAATTGTCCAGTGCAATGTGAGAGTAATCTTCCTTTCTAGTTCCAGGAAACCTTCCCTGTGTCAGCAAGGCAGCAGAATAAGTACTTTTTTCTCATTTTTGAATACTAATAAAATCTCATTTTTGAGTACTTTTTTACTTATTTTTTTTTAAAAAAACATTTTTGAGAAGAGCTTTTCTTAAATTTGAGACGAAATATTCTCAATTTTTGAGAACGTGTGTTTTTCAGTTTTGCGGCTATCTGAGCATTTCGAATACTTTTCTACTCACTTTTGAGTATACATGTTCTCAATTATGAGGAGAGCATTACTAGTTTTTGAACAAAAAGTATTCTCAATGTTGATTACATTCATCTCATTTTACGGTTAACTTTCTCATTTTTGAGAAAATACGTTCTCGTTATTTTTGAGAAATAGCAATTTCTCATTTTATTTAAGAATATTTTATCTCGCTTTTAAGAGAATTTTTACTCAAAAGTGAGTAAAATTTACTCAAATTTGAGTGCATATTGTTCTTATATTTTGAACACCCACACTTTCTCACTTTTGAGAATAATGTATTCGGAGCTATTTTGAGAACACAATGTTCTCAAATTTGAGTCAATTTTACTCATTTTTAAGTAAGTATTTTTAACAGTGCTCAAGCTTTATAAACAATAGAAATACCTTAATGAAGATATTCGCGAATTATCTACAGGAATTATTGAGATATTTAATGAAACTTGGGTCCCGATTTGACCATTCTGGTTGTAATCAGAGTTTGCATACTGAGCACGTAATTCTTCGCAAACATATACAACTATAAGATATCTGAAGCAGTTTGAGATGAATTGCATGAAACAGGTAAACATGCAAACTAAATGTGTTTTATGTCGTTAATTATTATTATCATTATGAACTAAAGACAATGTTTAGTTCTTCTCATTTTACGGGCAAATTACAAAAGGCAAACATCAATTCATAAGTATTAAAAATTAGGGTGCGAAGGTTTGAACTTCTAACTTCTCTCCTAATCTTTGCATTGGGAAGAAATTTAAAAACATTAAATTCTCAGCTTGGTGTTCAGAAAAGTTTCGTTTATATTTCTGGTTAAAACAACTCATATCTGCAACTTCAGAAGATGTATATATATATATGCATTAAATTCATCTAAAATAAGCAATTAAGTATGAGTGTAACTAATGAAGTTGAATTTCGTAATGTTTTGAAAACCGTCCAAAAATGAGTGTCCATCTGATGAGGATCGAAGTATGAAAATTTCACAAGGCTTAACATATGTGTTGCATTTAAAGTCGGAGAGCTCTAAAGTCACAAATTATTCGCTCATAAATTATGTGTTGTCTAAGTGTTGATTCCTTCGTGCCGCAACTTCTGAGATATGCTGCAAGCTAATCAGAATGTTGCAAATATAATACATTTTATTAAAAGTTATAATATTAATGGTGATATTTTATCTAATTTTCGGTGCCCTTCAAGCGTGGCGCCCAGCGCGCACCGAAATTTTGGCGCCCCCTGCGCCCACCATAGCTTAAGCTTGCGAACACGTGATATGTCATGGGGTCACGTGGTTTTAGGACACGCCTCTTTGGGCCACGTGGTCTTATGCTCCACATTTATGAGGCAGTTCCACCGAAGTGGTATATTTCCCTTTCATGGATATAAAATTTTGAAATTGTTATATCCCTTATTACCTTATAGTGTTGTATGATGGAGTACAGTGTGTATGTATAGCGCACCTTGCAGTATCTGATTTAAAAATTTGCACTTCCTGGAGTGTGACGTCCAACGCCGGCCCAAATTTTGTTTCCCTAGGTCACGCCCAGTCCCCTCTGGCTGATTTACTTTTATGTTCCGCAGTTCTAACGAAAGGGAATATTTCGTTTCATTTTATGGCATGAAATTGGGAAATTTCTGTTCCTTTTCTTACCTTGTAGAGTTCTGTGATGGAGTACAGGTTGTATGTATAGCCCACCCTAATTTCTTTTTTGTTCCCTTTGTTGGGTATAAAAACGTCAATTTCGGAAGTTATTTTTCAAACTATCCTCTCATCTTTGAAGAGACTTTACTGCTTTATATCGTTTATATGTTTGAGTATAATGGTTCACTCCTTCTTAAGTTTGGGAATCATTTCGTTCAGTTTTATGAGTATCAGTGATTAATTCCGGAGGTTTTGACATCCCCTTTGATGGGACCTTATTACGTTATATGTTTATGTAGACATCTAAGGGCATGGATCCTTCTCTGAATGTAGATCAATCACTTAAGTTTCAAATTGTCAAATTTGATATGGTAGGCCTATTATATGTACCTCGTGATCCATTTAGTTCCTTAAAACGTTTATATACCTGAGAGTTGATTACCTTATGAACAGGGATAACTTACATGTGTATTGTTCTCGCTTAATTTTAAACTAAACATTTTTGTTAAGGTGAGTAAGTGTTCATTTATTAAGAAGATACCACTCAATTCTTTTGTATTATTTATTAAGTAAACCTAAAATTATGTTTTAGTGCAGTTCTTGTTTCTGTATCACTATATATAAATAGGAAGTTCAGACAAAAACATCTTATAAACTACTTTTTGGAGGGAATTTCTCACAAAAACTCTCTACAAATTCCCTGGTACAAAAAGTGGTGACACGATGTACTACATCATTGAAACTGTTTCATTTCAAATCCAATGAGGTATAAACCGTGTTTATATTGTAATTTTAATGGAAGTTATATTGATTTTATCTGCACTAATGGATATGGTAAAATGAACAGTACACATAGCATATTTTTATATAAATATGTTTATTCCTCTAGAAAGAATAATGCGATTCTTATGAAACTTAGAGGACTTACTAAGTATAAATCAAGCTAACACAGAATTTAATTATTGTGTTTATATACCTAAGGGTACTCGAGCTGCAGGTATAAAAATGGTTTTAAAAAAGGGAAAATTTGAGGGTAAATTTCCTGAATATCCCTCTGTTACGGGAAAACTGAGGGTAATGGAGAGAAACTGATTCCAGATTCGAATTCTACGTGAAAAGTTATATCAGAATCAGGTATTTTCTTCCGTGTGCCAGAGAAAAGGTATTTTTTTGTCGACTAGTGTTATTTAAGTTACAAAAAGTAGATTTACTGAAAAAAAGTATATATGCAAGGAATTTGTGCTGGATCCGTACGTAAATCTGCACTGCGTCGCCAATTGGTAACATTATGCAAACCCGACAGTCAACTATTAAAATAAACTTTACTTAATTAAGATGTCCATATTTATGTACACCAGTACTACTTTGTGGAATGAAGTACTCATATAATCAACTGGCGACGCAAATGTAAACTTAAACCATTGCTATTTTTTTCAGCGGAATTGCCGCGGCGATGTAAATGTAAATCTATGTAAAATTTGGGTTTAAAAAAGGTTGTCCGAACAGAGTTGTGGGGAGCGAAACGGGTACATATAACCTCGTAGTTGACGTCCCCATTATTCTCCCACTCATACTCATATAACTGTTAAATACAGTCTGATGATGAGACACGGCAATGTGATGAGTTAATGCCCTAAATATTGACTGTAAGGTAACCTAACGTAATGTAACCTAACTCACTCTACCCTACATTTGGAGCCCGTACCTCTGGTACGTGGGGTCCCTTGTTCGATTGCAGGGCAAGTAAATTTGTTCTGGACAATATCGTGTCCGTGGGTTTTCTCAGGGTACTCCCGTTTCCTCCAACTTTCTCATTCCACCAATTCTTCTATCACTCACTTGTTTCTCTTGGCCTAAATTGAATAAACATAGGTCGTTAAACTTAAAGATTTCATTTCGTTTTACTTCCCTACTTCTGAAAATAATGGTTAAACATTGAGTTAATGTAACCTAACTTACTCTACCCTACCTACCCTACATTTAAAAATAATGTCAAAGCATTGAGCTAACGTAATCTAATTTAACCTACACTACTCTACCCTAATATTCTCTACTTCTCCATATCCTACCCTATACTTCAGTGCAAGAACCAAACGTTGGATTTTAGACAAGACGGTATTTTTGTAAAGCTTAGCGTAGTTTGTAGTCAAACATTATTTAAGAAAAATGGACTACCCACCTTTGCTTGAAAATGTCGCTTAACAGGCGGATAAAGGAATTTCATCTGCTAGAACAGACCTTTTCTTCTGTTTTTTTCTTTTTCAATTTAATATTTGGACCCTAGATATCTATATTTGATTTGGTTTGGAGTTCAGCATCGCTCTCCGCAGTGAGGCTATATAAGATGCTGTCCTACAGTTTAATGTAAGATCCAAACTACATGAGCTCTCGCTGGAGGATCTTACACGCCATGCCGCTTATCCCCCCCGAAAAAAAACGCTCCTATATATATTTTGGAATATCAGAAACAGCTTCATTTTTAGTATTTCATATGACTTTTTTATTTTATTATCTTATTTGTTAAAGGATATATTTGCCCAAAAGCATTAAAACATATCTGCCTTCCCGAGCAGTCAACTTCACCCGCTTTCTTCCCATATCTAGTACAAAAATTACCACATGCTACGCGAATCAATTTTCAGTTGTTACTGCACTGTTTTAGGGAATCAAATGTATGATATTGCATGACGTCATGTCATAAACGTCATAGTTTTATACAGCTTGCGATTACTCGTGGATAAGTTAATCCTTTCTCACAAACCGATGGAGCAACGATATAAGATTCTTATCCAAAGATAAAAATAACCAATAGATTATCTTATCCGAACTTAATCTTCGGTTGGTTCAACCACGCATTATGTCGATTGAGGTTTTATCGTTCAAGTCTTATGCAGTCTAGGATCACAATATTTACGTCCCATAGCCTCGGTACTGTTAAGAGAACATTTAACATTCATGGTGGTTCAGATTAAACGTTAATTAATCCATTTCATATGGAAAAGACAAATGAAATTGAAATCGAAATTGAAATTGGAATTGAAATTGGAATAAAAATCTTTGAGTTTTATGCCTCACGGTTATGCCAACTAGATTAAAGGAGAGGATGATGAGGAGAAATAAGTGCAATGATGGAATTAATATAATAGAACGTGAGAGCCTTGATCAAACTCACGTACACGATGTTTGTCCACCACAGAGCCAACTTGGCGATAGCTAATATCGACCCAGGGATCTCACGCACCAGAGGTTAACTTTCTATCATTGAGTCATCATGACCTAAATAGAAACAAAATATTTGATGGAAATAATGATATGGCGTAACATTCATTGACAAGACAAGCAAGGTCACTGAGTCGAGTAAGATAATTTTACAGGTCTCATCTTTTCTCGGAGAGGAGATATTACAACGATAATTTCAAAAGCCATTCATGAAAAGACGGTTGTTTAGGCTAACATCATTCACGCCTACACACACACACACACACACACACACACAATGTTATTGATTACAGTAGGTATGATTACATTTTTGGAACACAAATGTATTACTTGTATTGGTTTCAATCAAAATGTAATGAGGATTTAGCACTAGGCACGCACTGTTCGCGGAATACTTTTATGGTATAAAACTTCACTTAAAATAGTGAGTTTAAACAGGGTCAAACCAGAATTCTTTTCACATTAGATGCACTTGTTCACGTTTATGTAGTAGTTTATTTTACAGCCGTAATTGATCTTCTTCTAAATGTTATTTAATACATATTATTTGTATTAAAGTATCACAGTACAAACAGTATGAGCTCAAAACGATAAATCGTTCACTTCTTGTACATAAGTAAAGTCGAACTATGGTATCGTAACATTGTTTGCTTTTCTTCACTTATAATCTTATGAAAACAAAGGAAAGTCTTTCTACTGGGAAGCTCTTCCACCATAGTAACATGATTTTACTGATAATCCTATGAGAACAAAGGGAAGCCCTCTAAAAGAATCGAACTGAAAACCTCTTGGAAGAAAGAAAGTTGGATTCAACGCATCATTATAGCATCACTACTGGAAAATCCCACATAACACAGTTTTGTAGGAAATCACTATTGCAGTAAATAACAAGCTCAATGTTAGAAGTACGAGACTGATATCTTAGTAACTAAGCACCAGTAAAATAATTTAAAGATAATGCAAGATGACTGAGCTGAATGTATAACTTTAAATCATGATATCACAAAGAAAAACTGCAAGTTTTACATTATTTTTCTATGACAGACAAACTATCATACCAAAATGAAATTCGGTAGTAATGAAATTAATACCCTTACTAAACTTCTGTAAGAAGCCTCTTCCTGAGTTCTGGTCTTCTTCTCCTTCGTCGTAATTTTTGTTATGTAATTTCAATATGACAGAAATTGATTCAATATTTTAAAGAGTTTGTCAATGGAATCAAAGGAATGTTTAATTGGCAGGTTAAGAGTATAGTGTCCTAAGAATAAACTAGGTATCGATTCTGAGGGTCAAGATGGCCAGGGTAATCTAGCTGTTTCAATATTTTTCTTCATACGAGGAGTTGGTCAATGCAACTAGCAAAATTGATTCATTGCTTTCAACAACTAAGCAGACGTCGATTTTGAGGCCTGGCTTCCCATAAAGTTTCTTGAAAACATGAGATATGAATAGTTGTGCTAAACGGAATATGTCCTTTTCTTAAAGCTATTAAAAAATCTACATCTTTGCGAAAGCCATCCGTACATGATCCGAGGTTCGATTCCAGGTAAGGAAAATACACGGTTTTGTTTGTTCTATTGTAGGGAGTCTTAAAACTGGTTGGTTTAGAATTCATCTTATTTCACGCCCGAATGCTCACTAAACTGTATAGCGTACCTTAGGAATTCATTCCTGGTGATCGTACAGGCTATGTCTAGAAAAATGGTCATGGCCAAACAAACACAACAATTTTATTGCATAAACGTTGCTATCGTGAGCTACAAAGTGAAATCAGGCTATGGCTGGCCAATGGGTTCATTACATAAACGAACTAGATTGTACTTCCCAGTCGTTCTCAAGACAATATAAATCTTAAACCGTAAACTATGTAACATTATCAATGAAAATCCAATAAAAGGTTACGGCTTACCAACAAACTTTAGCTAGTTAAACGATTTGTGAGTTAGGGCTTAGTACATAGTTTGAGATTTCATTTCAGTGTCCCGTTACGGAATTAATGTCAAGAAATGACTAGTCAAATGGTTCATATCAAATTTAGTCTCGAGTACGTCTTTAATACAATTTAAATTTAAATCAGTAAGTGAAAGTCTTTAAACTGAATGCACTTTAAACCTTAGCAACAATTCACAATCTAAGGTGTAATCTGATTAGGTAACCACAAATCTCTGTTAAAATTTTCGTAAAGTTGAGTTTGGTAATTGTGGTCTGAAAATACGTTTTAATTCGAGTTCGAAAAATTTGGTCCGAATCATTTTGATTTGAAAAGTTTTAGTTTTCAAAACTCGGTTTGAAATATTCAGATTGAAAATTTCAAATTTAAATGTTTCGTTCCAGAAAGTTTGATTTCAATTCTTTTTAAAGTTTAAGATTTCCAAAATTTGTTCAAGAATTTTTGTTTGAATTTTTTAATTTCAAAATTTTATTTTGAAATCTTTTAGTTTGAAATTTTGTTTGAAAGTTTTAAACAAATGTGTTTCAAAATTTGTTTTTTTTTAATTTCAAAATTTTTATGAGACTTTTCCTTTTAATTTTTTTTTTGTTTGAAAAATTGTAGTTTGAATTTCTTTTTCATATTTTGAATTTTGTTAATTCTTTCATATAGCGGAACCGTTTCCAAAAGAATCGGAACAGTTGGATAAAAAATCTGACAACACTATTTCCATCAACGAAGCGCTTATTGAGCAACAAAACAGTGAGCGCTTAGAAATGCTGAAACTCTTAACAACTTTCGTACTGTCTCTATAAATGAAATATTACAATGAAGCAATCAGATTTAAGCAAATAGTAAATTTGACGTTATTTTGTACTTAATCTACGAATGAAAACGAGAGGTATTAACTAGATCCAAAATCACCTCATCTCATCAATTTTATCCTTCTCAAAGAATGAATGTGTCCTTTCAAAGTTGACCATTTCCCAGTATTTGACAGTTAAACATTGCATATGTTCCATATGTAATAACAAAATAATACCAATGATACTGACAACGAATACGTAGGCAATGTAACACAATATAGCTGACGTTTGGTTCTCAACATATCAATATAAGCCAATACACAAAGAAGCTTTTAAAATTTGCAACAATTTATTTAATCTGCGAATAAAATCTAAATAAATTAATGTTGTTAACCAGGCCCGGGATAGCTCTTCTTTTACACATGTTAAAGATATTCAATAAAAGAACTGACTTCGTACTCTTCGTAAAAGGAAATTCTGCAATTTCACAAAACAAACTCATGTGTGTAGCAACGAGCAGAAATGTGTAATGTAACATAATCTATCTAAAACCTGCTAATGTTCCTTTCCAATACAGTAAATATACGTGAAACTGACAAAAAACAACTACACAAAAAAACAAACTAAAACTTTTTAATGTGTACGGTGGATCAGTGGTAGAGCGCTTACCTCTAATGTGTGAGGTCCGTGATTCAATTCCAAGACAAGTAAGTTTGTGATATCAGTATGGTGTCCCCTACTTTCTAATTCCACCAATTTGGTTTATTTCTCATCATCATTGTCTCCCTTCACCTCGAGGCGTAAACATGAGACATTAAACTAAAATCAACTCAACGAAATCGGTATTAAATCTCTTAAAACTAACACAAAGAATCAAACTTGGCACCGTGTTATGTTACCTTCAGAAAGTTGCAATCTCTATAACATAGTAATCACAAGGTCCTAAGTTACCTCAAAATTGCTCATTTCCAAAATTAAGGGTGAACAATACACAATATATCCTTGTTTATAATGTAATTACCATCTCAGGTATATAATCTATCATTTTAAGGAAACAAATGAATCACGAGGTACTTACACTATGATATCAAATTTGACAATTTGAAACTTAAGAGAATGATTATTATACTCATCAAAGGGAACGAGGTGACTCCCAAAATTAAGATTGAGTGAACTATTGTACTCAATCATATAGCGATAGAAAGTAATAGTCTCGCCAAAGATAATAGGATAGGCTAAAAATTTTCCAAAAGTGATATTTGTCACCCATCAAAGGGAACGAAAAAGAAATTAGGGTGGGCTATACATACACCCTGTACTCCATCATACAACACCATAAGGTAAGAAAGGAGATAACATTCTCCAAATTTTATAACCATAAAAGGGAACGAAATAGACCCGCTCAGTGGGACAACTCCATAAAGGTAGAGCATAAAACCAGATGACCCAAAAAAAACGTGTACTAGCACCACGTGACCGCAGGAAGTCACAGCATGTGATCCCAGGGAAAAGCTAAGTTTGGCGCTAAAATTTCGATTGGCGCCAAATTTAGATCGACTGTAGCCATTACTACTATTATAACTATGTTCTATCTTGTACGTTTTATCTCGTTTCGAAATTCGAAACGTCTCGTTCAAATTTTGAGTCCAGTCAAGACAGGAATATATTTCCGAGTCGAGACAGCGTTTTCTCCAGACGATTCGAAACAGTTCGAAACTCGACTCGACTCGAATCGTGTGAATCCTTATTATTTACTGTAGAGGTCTGTAAGTAAATAGTCGTGGCATTATCAAAGTTTGTAAAATTTAAATTTTCTGGAATTGCTTCACTGGAATTGCTGCCTAAAACAGGAACACTGGTTAACTGTTTTCTCTACATTATTCCTATAATTTTTATTTTTCTGTGCGTCTGAGATCAAGGAAGAAAGTTATTTTAGCAGAAATATCTCAAACTTCAGTTCAGCATTTCTTAGTAATATGATATCATTATAATACTGCGTAAGTTTTTTTTATTTCAGTTCAATGAAAATGTTTCCTAATATTCTAAATAACATTGGTACTCTAAATCTACAAGTTTGTTATGATATCTGGAATTCGCACTTTTTCTATATATATAGTACTATTTTGACACCATCTTGCTGCCTGACGTTTCCCGTAAGTGCGTGCGACAACTCACAGCATACGTGTATAATAGTGTTTTATTCACTAGACATTTTCCAATATCTATGGTGTACGAGTTTTATTTCTACATGCATTATTTTTTATGAAAAACAAGCCATCTACAAATTTCATCAAGCGGAGTAATATCCGACCGGTTGATGTTCTATTTGGGATGGTTGTTGTTGTCAATGCAATGTTAAAGCAAACAATAGTCAAAAATACTTTGAACCCCTGACCACTGGTCGATATGAGCGACCACTGGTACTTTTAGATAACACGTTAACATTTCTAAATTTTACACAATCTTTGATAATATCGCAAAAGTTTCAAGTCAAAATAAAGACAGTTTCATATTGGGAATGTGTTATACATCATTATCTTTCTCAGTATGGACTTTGATATATGTACATTTCAGTTATTTCTTTTATGTTATGTACAATGCTATATAAAAGACTAACCAATAAATAATTCTTTTTACCGAAAGACCAGCCACGACACTACTGGGTACGTAAGTTCTCACGATAACTAAACAATAATTGGTACTCACGTCTGTGTCCAGTTCATGGGGGACTTTGAGCACAAAGAAAAAGTTATCGGGGTGCCATTTCCATGTCTCATGAGAGTGTCCATTTCGTAAGCAATTGGATTGTAGTAGTGTGTATTCCAGAGGAAAATTGAAATTAAAATAGCACCAGCAAGAGCCATAATCCAAATACAAAGCCAAAGCAACCTGCAATAATGTGACAACAATCAAGCTATTACTTGTTGAGTATATACGGAATCAAGATGTAAATTCTGTATTACTAATATGTGGCTTTATGTTAAGAGAAAATCTAGCAATTTACAGCAATGATTTGTAAAGTGCAGAGTTGAGAGCCAGTAGCTACTAAAGAATATTCATATATATGCATTGGCGGATACAGGATATAATCAAGGGAGGGCTGAACCATAGTTTCCCATTTTATCCAGTGTATACCTGAGCGCCAAGGGGGGCTATAGCCCCTATAGCTCCCCCTTTGGATCTGCCACTATATATATGGACGTGATCAAATTATTAGACTCTACATTCAATTTCTGAATATTTTACTGTTCTTACAATTTCACATGAGAAAATACGTTCGAACTTAGTCCAAATTACTACTTTGTAACTCTGTCCTAATTTCTAGTGGGTATGACATATGGTTTTCAATATCAAAAAACAAATGCGTACATAACATTCAAATGTAATCACTATAAAGTGTGTATCCAAATTGGAAACAAAAAAATAAATAGAATACTTACAAGAAAATTATCTTTCACACAAAGATTCATATTTCTTATGAAATCCCTTATTTTTTAGTAAGTCTTTTGTGGCATCCTTTGTGGCGTCCTATGTACGAGTTTAGCACATTTTTCCTTCAATTCTTCATCATGATACCACAGATTGTTGATCTTTTTGATCAATTGAAGTGTGGTTATAATGTGCTTCTTCTCTAGCATATCTTTCATGAAGCTCGAAAAGTTTTCAATCGGGTTCTTGTCAGGACTAGTGCCTGGCCGCGGAAAAAACTAACTTCGTTGTCCTCGAAGAAATTTGTCACAGCTTTGGCCTGGTGGAATTGGGCTCCATCATGCATAAAGATGAATTGTACGTCATCAAACCAGAGTGCAGTCTGGGAAAGCAGTTCTTCTTGAAGAACTTTCAGGTATTGGTCGTGCTTCATTGTCCTCCCTACTCAGTCTTCCAGGCCCAAAGACAGAGATCACACCCCAGACCATGATTGAAGTAGGATGTTTCACGGTTTATTAAATACATTTCAACTTGAATTCCTCCCAGGTCAACGTCGCACATATTGTGAACACTTATCAGATACAAATATACATTATTCATCAATGAAACATATTATTCTCCAATCGTCAGCAGTCCAATATTCTAGGCCTCGTGCCCATTCGAGGCGCTTTTTTGCTATGATTGGAGTAGACTCTAATTTGTGTTTTCTTTCTTGAGCATGTGCTTTTATTCCCTTGGCACAAAGAATCCTTCGAACACTTTCAGGAAAATGTCTGCGCCATGATCAGCCATTTTTATGCTTAAGTCTATTAGAAGTTGCATTTCGGTTTCCCAAAGCCAATCTTTTTCATTTTCTGATACCTCTTACCGATAGCTTTGGTTTTGGCCCACACTTCCCAACATTACTACTTCCGATACTTTGTTCATTTCAACAGAGATTCTACTCACATATTAATGCTCTATCCCAACTATACTACCAATGAATTGCCCTGTATCTCTTATTTCCACCAGAAGTACCTTGTTAACTTCCATTTTAGCGGAGAATAGTATTTTCTTTTTCCTTATTATGCTGCAATTACATGATTACACAGAACAAAAGATTGATACACAAAATACGTCACGGTCCTTTTAAACTTGTCCACTCGAACTGTTGGAAGCTTTGAATGTCGTTAATTTCTTACGACAGCAACCACAACACTTCAGACTGTAACTTGTTGACAAGAACCACAATACCTGTCTATAACTGGAATACCACTTTCAGAATCCCCCTCCCCCTCAATAATACCACCTGCTGTTCGACGGTGATATCACCACTTCAACTGTACACTAAACAAATGAAGGATCGTATATTGGTTGTTTAACCATTAAATGAAATGTTCTAGAACGCTGAAATTAGGACTCCTACATCAATTTTGCATCTTTTGAGTGTGAGTCTAATAATTTGAACACGTCAGTATATATATATATATATATATATATATATATATATATATATATATATATATATATATATATATATATATATATATATAGGGTGACCCCTTTTAATCTATATATATAAAAGAGAACGCACAAATCCTTTGTTCCCTCATCACGCTAATACGGCTGAACCAATTTCTTTCATTTTTGGGGGGTTATTAGGATTTGGACCCTAGATGGTTTTTATCATATCACTTTAATTTTTAATTACCAGTGTCTTGAGATAATTGACCATTCAAGTGTCCATAACGTACAAATCCTTTGTTAGTTCATCATAGGTATAAAAATAAACGTATTTATATGCAACCCGCATGATCGTGTCACTCGGCGGGTTAACATAAATGACAGGCGATATAATGTTAACATTTACTGCAATCTACTATGGTTTTTATCATATCACTTGAAAGCGAAAAAGTAAAAATTATCTAAGTAACAAAGTTTATTGCGTTCCGGGGTGACCGCAGCGAAGCGGGGCGGGTTAACATAAATGACAGGCGATATAATGTTAACATTTACTGCAATCTTCTATGGTTTTTATCATATCACTTGAAAGCGAAAAAGTAAAAATTATCTAAGTAACAACGTTTATTGCGTTCCGGGGTGACCGCAGCGAAGCGGGGTGAACGCTGCTAGTATTTTAATATAATAAAGTGTATAGGAACTACTTTGTACAAAGTAAATGAAGCAACACTTCTTTTCGATTCTAGTAATAGTAATATATTTTTAGATTGTTTTTATGAGCTCAAAATAATTCCATAACTACATACACTCAAATCATCAGACGGACTAGTTGTATACATACGAGCGAGCAAAAGTGCATTCACACTTCCAATTTTCATATCCTGCAATATTAGATAAGCAACAATACTGTTAAGGCTGGCTGGTTTAACATGTTTAACATTAGGCGTTTAACGTGTGCTATATTTTTTCGAAACAAGTCTGTGTAGTGAACTTCAAAAAAACGAAAAATATCCATAGCTCTGCGTGGAATAAAACAATCAGGTAGATCTTACCGTTTACTATCTACAGAGCGTTGATATAATGAGAATGTCAAATAGAGATCCTATTTAACCTTAGATACACCAAGGGAAAATAAATGTTGGTCAAATATTTTCTTTTATTTCACAGATTACAGTATTTTGTAAAATCTCTGAATGCCTTACATCATTCGTTTCAAACATACTTTCACATTTGCTACTTATCGATTTTAATATCTCCACAAATATTTATGAATAAAATTATAAAGTTGAGGTTTTGATTGACTCCTATGTTTGCTTTCAGAGAATATATTTTATCAGCAAAAACATCGTAGTTTTTATTTTTAAATAATAATGATAATAATTTACACATTAAACCTAACCAAAATATTTTCTGGTGTTGTATTACCTGTTTTCAATGGTTTCGAAAAATGAAACCAAAAAAGAAAAGGAAAGACAATCTATGATAGTAAAAAAAAATGTGCAGTGTGTGTCAGTTCAGTTTGCAAAAACCATTGTATCAACGGAAAGCATTTCATATATTTTAAATATAACAAATAGTCATATTTCATTTGCATATAACACGAGCTTGTATAATTTACCCCAAACGTCTTTCTTTTAGAATCATATACAATATCAAGAAATATGTTTTCTCTCTTGTAATAAAAAGTAATATATCATATCCCTTGGTATATTCTAAGTAGTCGAGAACTGAAATTTCGTAAAGATGAATAAACAGAAATGACATAAAACATAATCAAATATGAATTCTGATCAATATTTCAAATAATATTTCAATTGGAGATATCTCCACTTCCTCTCGGTTAGTATATTCATGATTCTTGCATCTCATGTCTAGATGGAGAACTTTGAGCAAATAAAAGTCATTATTGCAAGAACATAATAAATTTAAAAGTATTACATTGACGTACATTGGATTTGAGGTCAAGACCCCCAAGATTGATAGTACCTATAACACCTCAACTATGCTTTCACTACTACTGAAGTCGATAACTTAAAAATTTTGTCATGAAATGATGGCCGGAGAGACAAACAAGAGAAACAGATGTTTGAATTTTGAGAAAAGTAAAACAGAAAAATCACAAACTTTCCATTTGCCGAATGAAGGCTTAGGTAGCCAAGTTGGTTAGAACAATGATTTTGAAGAAATCTTGAGTGTGACACAGTATTTATTTTCTACCATAGAACTCTGCGTGTCTTGGTAGGCATTCAATTAATTACGCTGAAATCTAAAAGAGCCTTGTATAATACAATGATAAATTACTATCTGTAACACAGGTTTTCTTTTGTCGCGGGTCTACATTGTTTAACCCTTCCTGGAATCGATATTATGAACAATCCCTTCATAAAATATACATCCACTTCGTAATTTAATTATGTTTAACAAAGCTATTCACGTAGGAAATAAGAATAAAATAGTTATTTATATTTACTGTACCATTGCACAGCAATTTGGTGTGTGGATCTCTCGTTGTGAGTGCCGAACGTTCAAATCTCGCCCTAGACATGGATGTTTCTAACTGTTTACGTCTACTTGTATTTTTGTTTGGTGTTGTTAAGGCTACGTAATACTACATGTAGAGCATTTAGATGTTAAAAAACAGAACGCTGTTTGTTGGCGGCTATCACTTTTGACACATATGAGTGAATATTATAGTTGCCTACCAAATAGCTATGTTGAATACAACTAGAAGAAAGCGATACATACCGGAATAGTCAAGTGAACAACTTCCGGTACACGACATTTAATGTAGTTTCCGAAAGTGAAGTGTTCATCGATTGCACATATACTACATGTATATCAACCAACTTTTCTTGATTAAGGAAAGCTATCGATCCCAGAGTTAGTCACTTCTGGTTATCCACTTCTGATGCACGATATTTAATATAGTTTCCAGGGTAAGATGTTTCCAGCGATTGCACACATGCAAAATATATACCAATTAGTTCATTTTGACGAAAGGAAACGATTAATGCCAAAATTAGTCACATCCGGTCACCACTTTTCGTATATGATATCTAAAACAACTTACAGGAGTGAGATATTTCCTGCGAATGAACACATGCAACATAAATGTTAATCAACACTTCTTGAAAAAAGAAAATGTTGGGCAACGGAATTATTAACTTTCGGTCAAGTATCTCCGTTTTGCACATATGCAACATATATATCTCTCAACTCGTCTTCATGAAAGAAAATGACCGTTAACGCAATTCCAATCACTTACGTTATACGGTATACAACAGTTTCCGAGGTAGGGTGTCAAGACGAGTTAATATATATTTTCTGTGCGTGTAATGTCTGGAAACATAGAACTGCCGGCAACTCTAGAAACTGTATTAGATACAGAATACTGCAAGCAATTAGTGGGAATGACCGATTTTGTACCGATCTCTTTTTTCATCAAGAATTTAAATGATACATATGGTGCATGTGTGGAATCGTTGGAAAGACCTCACTCCCTGAAACTGTATTAGACACTGTGTACCGGAAGTTGTTGACCGGAATTGATTAATTTTGATACTGATTGCTTTCATTTGCCAAGCCAGGTGAATATATATATATATATATATATATATATATATATATATATATATATATATATATATATATATATATATATATGTGTGTGTGTGTGTGTGTGTGTGTGTGTTAGATATATTCGGTAGGATATTCTCCACAACCGAATACTATATTAGGTACCTATACCGTAAGTGATTCACCGAAGGTTACTACCAATCAGTTTCTTTGGTTAAGAGGAGTTAAATGACATATATGTTGTACGTGTTCACTCTTTCGAAATTCTCCACACCTGAAAACCGTATTAGGTAATGCATATCGAAAGTAACCAATTCTGTACCATTTGCTTTCTTTCGTTAAAACGCGTTGGTTCATTTTTTATAAATGTTGCGTGTGGGAAATTGGTAGAAACATAACGCACCCGGAAACTGTGATATTCCGTTAATAATAATAATAATAGTTCCTGCTCAGTTCAGTCATAGAACGATATAATAATAATAATAATAATAATAATAATAATAATAATAATAATAATAATAATAATAATAATAATAATAATAATAATAATAATAATAATAACGTTCACTTGAGCCAAATTGATTCAAGTAGCGAAATTAATGTGTGTCTTATTTCGCAGCATTATGAAAAATATAATGTAAAATGTTCTATTTTATTGTGACGAAATGTAATTTTATAAAATCTTCGTCCATATATAACTCGAAAAAGAAGACAAACAAACCTAACAAACAAAAGTCGAAAAGGAAAGAAAAATCAGAAAATACCTGCAAAACTTTCTCTCCTAAGTTTGCACAACAATCTGCATCGTATCACAGGAATTCATGCTCAGGATGGCAAGATGAATGTTTAGTATGTTTCACTACTAACTAGGCGTCTTACAAGGGAACCTTCCGAAAATGATAGTTGCAGGGAAAGATGTGGCTTATGCCAATTGAAAGAGCTGTAACAGAGATGTTCATTCCCAAAAATTTAGCTGCCCATACCAACAGGCTCAAGAAATATAAGGGGTGGAAGTTCGGGAAACAGCAAGGTTGGACAAGGGAGGAAAAGTGCAAGTTCGGCAAAAAAAAAAAAAAAAAAAAAAAAGGTGCGCACGGCAAAATACAATGCAGACAAGAGATGTATAGAAAGAGACTTACCACAATAAGAAACAAAACAAATGAAGGCCACCAGTGGGGTTAACAGTGTTGCCAACTGCAATCAAAAGTACATGTTTTGCAAAGAGCACTATATGAAGTGAGTGCAATATTCAGTGTCAACCTGTAATGTAAAACATAAGATATGACGTGTATAAGCAGTGGTACAATATAAGAAAAGAAAATAGAAAAAACAGAAGTACGAAAAATATGGAAAAGACGAAGTTGGCCATAATGCGCTACATTTGATCACGAGCTGTGTATATTAGAATGAACAAAACAAGAAGCACCAACTATGCAGGAAACCGACGTACCTAGGGCCGAAAAGAAAAACGAGTTCCAAAGTTGGCAACACTGGCCATGAACATCCATACAAGTCTAATATAGTTAGGCCACTCACTTCACGAAAAGAAAATTCCGGCAACAGGCATCACTCGGAATGCATCAATGCTAGAGTGATTGAGGCAATGTCAAGTCGGGGAACATGAAATGGTTGGGTTGTGCCAACAACCGATAATAGAAGTAGTGAACATTATGTCATGGTTGGGTCATATGTGGGGATATACAGGGTGTCCCAGCAAACTTTGTCACCTGCAATATTTGCAAAAGGAACAAAAATGTGTCGGATCCAGTTGTGCAGGAATGTACCAAAGTCAGGGCGTGATAAAAGTCTGTGAGAAGCAAGTGCCCCCAGGATCCCCATCATACGGCCCCAGGAGCCAACTTCAAACTTTCAAATGGCAACAGAGACCGAGTAGAACCTCTTTCGGTAGATCATGGAATGTGCAACAACACCTATAGGTAAACATTTGCTATATGAAGCATGGTTTTCAAAATGGCCGCCACACATATATGTTGTGTCTTAACATGGCATCGAACATTGTGATCTCAAATTGCTGCGAAGCGAAAAGAGATGTTGCAAATCCAATTGCACAGGAATGTACTCATGTCGAGGGCCAAGAAAACTTTGTAAGAAGCAAGTCCACCAGGGCCCCCATCATAAGGCTCGAGGGGTCAACCGCAACATTTCAAATGGGAACAGGGGGCGGATGATATTTCTCTGGATAGATGCAACACCGCCTATAAGAAACATTTGCTATATGAAACACGGATTTCAAAATGGCCGCCAAAAATACACGTTGTTCTTATCACCGAGCAGATACTTTTGGTGGCCATTTTGAAATCTAATATATTAAATATTTCTGATATGCGTTGTTGCGTATTCCAAGATTTATCGAAAGAAATATAACTCGACCGATGGTGCTATTTGAAATTTTGAAGTTGGCCCTGGGACCCTATGATGAGGGACTTGGGGGCACTTGCGTCTCACAGAAGTTTGTAGGTACATCCCTGCACAACTGGATGTGTCACATATTTTTCGCTTTGAAACTATTTCACTCGCAAAGTTAGGTGGGACACTTTGGATATATCATATAGGCGGTGATAGTACTGCAGACAGCAGCACATAGCAGATCAAGCCATTGATTATGTTTGCTTTCTACAGGTGTGGATATGTGATAGAAAGACCACCAAAGGTTCCGACACCTCTAGAGTACTGTTCGAGACATTCACAGGCGATCATTGTACCATGTGTGACGGATTGGCAGTATTCCGCTGTGCTCACTGCAAATGTATCTTCTGTTTGGACCATTGTCTCATCGAATAACTGCACGTACAATGTTGACGAGCATGTACAAATGATGCGAAGGCTAATGCCTGTAGCCAGAATTTTCTTTTTGTGAAGTGAGTGACCTAACTATATTAAAATTGTGTGGATTTTCATGGCCAGTGTTGCCAACTTTGGAACACGTTTTTCTTTTCGACTCTAGGTACGTCGGTTTCCTGCATAGTTGGTGTTTTCTTGTTTTGTTCATTCTAATATGCACAGCTCGTGATCAAATGTAGCGCATTATGGCCAACTTCGTCTTTTCCGTATTTTTCGTACTTCTGTTTTTTCTATTTTCTTTTGTTATATTGTACCACTGATTATACACGTCATATCTTATGTTCTACATTACAGGTTGACACTGAATATTGCACTCACTTCATATAGTGCTCTTTGCAAAACATGTACTTTTGATTGCAGTTGGCAACACTGTTAACCTCACTGGTGGCCTTCATTTGTTCCCTATTGTGGCAAATATCTTTCTATTCATCACTTGTCAGCATTGTATTTTGCCGTGCCCTTTTTTTGTGCGGAATTTGCACTTTTCCTCCCTTGTCCAACCTTGCTGTTTCCCGAACTTCCACCCCTTATATTTCTTGAACTTATTGCTATGGGCAGCTAATTTTTTGGGAATGAATATCTCTGCTACAGCTCTTTCAATTGGCATAGGTTACATCTTTCCCTGCAACTACCATTTTCGGAAGGTTCCCTTGTTAGGTGCGAAGCCCATTTATACTTATATGTTTCCTTTTTGTAGGAAAATATTCCTTCCAAATTACATTCTTTAAATGATAGACTTATATATACACACTCTTTTTACGCGATTGTACAAACCTACGTCTGGTTTCCGCACGGGCATACACAAACACACCCAAAGAACAAGATAGGGAGACAGAGAGAGGTATATATTGTGAAATGCGGCTTCTATTATTTCTCAGCTTTCCCTGTTGAGAAGTGTTCATTCAGAACATTAGAGAGAAGTCCATTCCAAGGTTTATTTGGTAATTTGTTTTTCAGCAGTGAGCCATCGTCGCTTGCTAGTGGAAAGATTATATTGTGCGTGAATAACGCTGTTACGTATTTTAGAAAATAAAGGAAAACTTTTTGTATTACGTACTAAAGTTTGCTTATTTTTAAAATACAAAGGAAACAAAAACGTTCTTTTGATATGATCCTTAACACATGAACAATATTTTCTCCTCTCGCTTTTAGTAGAGAATTTGCTGTTTGTGGTTGATTCAACTTTTACTTGAATAACATGTTTAAACTATAAGCTCTTTAGATCTGATACCCACTCAAAAAGGCACATGGTCTTACTGCTGATGAAAAAGTTTATGACATTGGTAAATATTTCGGTTGTTGCTCTTGAACTGCCGGAGACTGACATATGGAGACTTCTTCAACGTTCAAAGGGTGAAAAGCATAATATATCCTACAACATTCCTGCACATACGAGCGTGAGATCGACACTGTTTCATATTATATACTTAATTTGATTACAGGATTAAATCGCGGACCATACGTACTACAAATTTGACTAACTTGTTTATACTATTTTGTAAAATTAATAAATACAAGATATATAATAATTGCAAATTTTTAGAGAAGCAATCAGCCTTCATTGATTATAACAGTTTTTCAGTGATTATTCGTCAATGGTAGGATTAGAACATAGACCCCTTACAATATGTAGCGCACGAGCATAGATCACCATGTGAAATTTCCTTAAGAAATGTTCAGGGATCTTGCAGGAGTATCCGAATAACTTAATGCTTGAAAACAGAAAAGGGGAGCTTGACTCTAAATATTTTAGTTTCACTTATTCTAATTCTCAAGCCTCGGTCGTATCCATAAGGCATTAAACAAACATTATTTGACAAAGCAAGAACACAAATGCCGGAAAACGTTCCGACTATTCCTTAAATATTGTATATTTTATGAATGAAAATAGATATTAAGGAAGATTTTATAAAAATACTTTTCATCACAAAAATAAAATACTTTACTTTCCTGGTTTTATGATACTGCGAAATAAGGAATATTAATTTGAAAACCCACAAGAATTTAATTTTTCCTGAATAATTTAGTTTCAAACGATTATTATTATTATTATTATTATTATTATTATTATTATTATTATTATTATTATTATTATTATTATTATTATTATTATTATTATTAAGGGATGCTGGTGGAGGGTAATGTGACCGAACACGCCTTTCTAGCTCAGACAACAATGACTCAATGATGTTCAGATCTCGTGATTGTGGGGCCCAGGGGATGTATGATAGCTCTTGGTCACAGTCCTCAAACCATGATTTCACCGTTTTTGCAGCGTGACAAGGTGCCAAATCATTTTGGTAGATGCCATCACTATCAGGGAACAATGTTTGGGCCATGGGTAGAACCTGGTACCCCAAAATAGTCTCATACGTCTTAGCATTTATTATTCCGTGCAGAGCAATGATGGAACCTGCAAAAAAGCAAGATAGCACTACCCATACTGTAGCAGAACCACCCCCATGCTTTACAGTCGGGAGCAGACAGTCTTTATCATAGGCCAGTGACGGTGTTCTCCATACGGAAACACGACCGGTTGTTGGAAACAAGGTGAAGATCGATTCATCGGACCACATTACATGTTTCCACTGCTCATGAGCTGACGCCTTTGGTCCTTGCACCACTGGATACGCCTCTTCGCAATTACTGCTGTGACCAGGGGTTTGGCGATATCGGCCCTGCCATGAATTTTCGTTTTATGAAGTTTCCGTCGCACTGTTTTTGATGAAACCGGGTTCTGTAATTTTCATTGCAGTGGTATTTTTAGCTGCTACAATCCGTGTTAATGCCCTCCGGTCCATATCTGAAGGGATTGTCCTTCGACCACTGTTGTGCTTTGCAGACGTCGTTTGTCCATGAGCCACTGTTGCCACTGAAGCTCCAACCAGACGGGCACCAACGATCATGCCTCTTTGTAGGTCTATCAGATCGCCCATTTTACCGCACGACTTTCACACCACGACACTCACAGATAAACTGGTTCCTGCTGACGGAAGAGGAAGGTCTAAAGGACACATTGAAAAAAAAAGATCGGCAACCCCAACATCTGTTGTACAGTGGAGGGCGAAACTTACGTGTTTCCTGTATAAAGTGTAATTTTTTTTTTAGTTTTTGTCTATCCTCTCTCTCTCTCTCTTTTATATATATATATATATATATATATATATATATATATATATATATATATATATATATATATATATATATATATACAAAACACGTGTTTCTATGAAAGGAAACAAACATTTTCTCACAATCAAGATTTCTTCAAAAGGGTTGTCTTAACAGAGAGTTGGCTACTTAAGAATTAATTCGGCAAACCGAAAGTTTCTGTGAACATTCCTTTGTTTTTTAAACAAACTTTTGTTTTCGTTCTTTTCCTGTCAAATATTCATTTGAAGACACAACTCTCAAGTCGAAAGAATAGTCGAGGTGTTATATGTATTGGGCCACAAATCGTGGAGGTCTTGAGTTCAAATCCACTGTAGAGCAATGCAATAATTTCAAATTTAATTTGTTCTTGCAATGTGTATGATAACCTTTCTTTGCTCAAAGTTTTTCATCAAGAGGTGAGATGCAAGAAGGATGCACATATTAACCGAGAAAAAGTGGACACATCTCCAATTGAAATATTATCCAAAACTTTGATCGACATTCATATTTGATTATGTTTTATTTCATTTTTGTTTATTCTTCTTTACGAAATTACAGTTCTCGTTTACTTAAAATATAGCAAGAGATACTGAATGATATATTATGGTGTATTACAAAAGAGAAATCGTATTCTTTCGATATCGTCTATGCTTGTAATAAAAAGATTCTTGTATTATCAATTGGGTATTAAATTATATATGCCCATGTTATGTACACAAAAATATAACTATTTCTCATATTTATAACATTGACATGTTTTCTGTTGATGCAATGGTTTTAGCAAATTGAACTTATACACACTGCAATTCTTGTTTTACTTTCTTACAGTGTCTACCTTCTTTTCTTCTTTGTTTCATTTTGAGAAGTCAGTGGAAACCAGTAATATAACACCACAAAATATTCTGGAAGCTTTAATGCGTAAGTGGAAACTAATAATAATGATAGTAATGCATTTTAAAAATTAAAAACTACGGTTAGTTTGCTGATAAAAATATTCTCTGAAAATAAAGGCTGGAGTCACATCACTACAGTTTGATGTTTTTGTCATAAAGTTTTAGTAGAAATATTACAACTGATAACTAACAAAAGTGAAGATAACGTTAAACGAATAATGGAAAACATGCAAAAATTTTACAAAATGCTGTAAACTGTGAAATAAAATAAATGTTTGAAAAACATTGATTTCTCCTTGGTATGTCTAAGATCAAGTAATATTTCTTGTAACTTTCTCATGATATCAACCGATGTGTAAATACTAAACATGGTCTTCTACCCCAATTTTTACTCGTTAAAAAGGCATGATAATTTTCTATTTTTTGCGTTTGCTACAGACATTTTTCAAACAAACTAGAGCACTTGTAGAACTCCTTCTGTGGCTCTGAACCAGTCAAACTAACCGTATTGTTGCTTGTCGAACATTGCAGGATATGAAAATTGGAAGTGTAAATGAACTTGTGCTCGTGTACAGGAGCCACATAAATTCTTGAGATACAAAATCCGTTAGTTAGGCAACACAACTACGCCCACTCCAAGATTGTATAAAACCATCAATATGAAGTTGTCCCCAGCTGTAGAAAGAGCAAATCGTAAAGAGTGTCTCCAAGGCAAAACACTGGCTGACGAAATGACAAAATGTAGTCTTTGGATACATGTGCTCACAGTACATAGCACAGTACCAGAAAAAATATATAGGGACACCAGAGTCGTTTATGAGATGATAACAGTCGGGAGACTTAAATAATCTTATCATTAACTCAAATGAGGGAATAAGTAAACAAGTTAACTTACTTGAAATGACTATACATATAAGCGTCTCAAGTAACATACGGATACATTATGCAGTATATGTAGTGCGTTATTTTTTTAAGTAAACATTAAGCTTTTCTCTGAGTTTTAAAAGTATTAACAGTAGTTCTACCTGCAAAACAAAGTATGGATGGATAATTCGGAGGAAGAATCCAGCCCCCTAAATTAATCTTTTGGGAGTCTAACAGGGCCTGAGCTATTAGGTTCCGGTGCCTCCGATTGATACATAATACACTTCCAAAGAAGAACTTTTGAAAATGCTAAATATTGGTATGAAGTAATTTATTTGTAAATATTAAAAATGCAAAATTCAATAACACTTAAACGAGTTGGAGAAATTATCCGTACAATGCGTATTTACCCTTAGGTTGCAAATATAACTGAGATTTCCTGTTTTGTATAATATTTTTGAAAATTTACAGATTGAGACATAAGGAGAAAAGGGGAGAATATAGTGTAGATAAACAACAATTTATAAATGCACGAAATTAAAGGATAATATCAAATATAGAAACATTAAAAGAATAACCTCTGTAACTTGTTTTTCTCCATCCCTTATTTTAAGGATTACATCATCACTGAATTTCTCCACTGGAGATTATCATTCATTTAACAGCATCAAACTGAAGCTCAGCCTTGAAAATAAAACATTTTAAAAAGTGTAAACTCCGAGGAGAATCGAACTTGGACCGCAGCAGTAGGAAACCACAACGTTAACGACTCATCTAAAGCGTTACTTGTTCTGGCTGGTAAATAAAGAGTCGTTTGTGTTCCTTCAAATTAGTAGCGTGTTGATAGTTAAATTCATTGGTAAAGAACGGGAATATGTAATTGGGTACTCGCAGGCTATTACATCATTGTATTACATAAATTATCAACAATACAGATTTTTTAAGAGCGAAGCACAAAATTCCTTTACTTTGTATCAAATATGACGTGTATATTGTACTCGTAAAGAAAACAAAACAAAAAAAATGAATGAATGAATGATCGCGTAGTTATCGTGGTTCAGTGCTTAACGTACTCCGCCAGTAGTCTGAACGTTCTAAGACCGGATCCAGGACGGCTCAGTATTTTTTACTTTAGATTTTTTCGTGACGATTGATAGGCGATGACACGTTTTATTATATTTAGAAATTTGAATACTCGGATGTTTCAGTACTTGAACTATCTAGTCTTCAGGGAAAATAATAGTAATAATAATAATTATTATTATATCGTAGAAGAGTAAAAGTTAGGATCTTATTGTCGCGATGGGGCTTATTATCGCCATTACAAGAAGAAACGTGAAATTTGGAAGAATATTTCGGTTTTGTTTAATATTGCCTACTAGGAAAGGAATTTCTCATCTCGTTTAAAAAACAAAAGAAACTAAATCGAGACGAGAATTAACATTTTACATTCGAGACGGGACAAGGTTAACTCAAGTTATCCTCTAGCTCTGGAGATGAGAATCAAGACGAGACGAAAAGTATTGTAAATATTTTTCGTCTTATCTTGAGTCTCGAAATAGTTTCCTATAAGTAACATTTGCTTTGTAGGCTGAATCTTAAACTCTATTTTGTACTTTCTATTTCGGAGCATATGGAATTTATTATGGTCTGTGTAGGTATTTTTTTACGAAGGCTTTTATAATTACTTCTGTATATCGTAAAAGTTAGCTTATTATAAGCCTTACTCTTCAGTGGTATTCAGTTACTTCTATTACAATCATTCCCAATAAAAACGTACAGTAGAATACATTATACATGAAACTTTTGTATGACGGTTTCGTTTAAAATCTTGGTAGTTGCAAGAAGTGTCCTGGAGGTCCCGACACCCTCCCGAAATTCCGACTTATATGTATGTATTGCCTTATTTTTGGTCACCCTAAAGAAATTGAATAATATTTTTATTATTACTATTATTGAAGAATTTTGAATTTAGTAGTTCACCCAGTTCCAAAAATGTTAAGCACTCTCTTTATTGTTGTTTAGTCTTAGTCCGCTCGTCTCTCTGCTCATGCCCAGTGGGCAGCATACTGGACGAATACCGTGTGTGTAGGTTTCGTATATTCTAAATTGATATTTTAACAAAATATACATACGAATATAGAAAGGAATAGTTCCTATTTACAGATTTTGGGTGAATGGAAACATGGGATGTGTTGGAAATAGTCAACGAAAATATTATTCTCATTTCTGGCAGAAGGAGAATAGTGGAAGACTCTAACTTGCAATGTTTAGACTCTAACTTGTAAGGTTGAAAGAAATTGAGTATGTTCCATTTTATTACACCTCAAGAGTATGAATATTGTAGTTTATAAAATTCCTTAATTACTGTAGCGTGAATCGAATCAAAGACAAGTAAATTAGAAAACGAATGCTCACGCCACTACGCTAAAACTGCTCTGTAAAGTAAGAGTCAAAAACACTCGCTCACGTAACAAATTGCACACGGCAACGACGAAACACTCTGATTGCAGTCACAATAATTACTATGGTCGATAGAATTCAAATTTAATTGAGAAAATTAGACACACAAACATGCAAGGACATGAAAGAGAAACTCGTTTTAAGAGTAATTCGAAGCCCTAACTGGAACATCTTGCCTCAGACAACTTTCTCTCTGATTAACCGAAAGTATCTCCTTAAATTGTGTCTATTATACTTAGTAATGCTCGTTTTACAGTTATTTCCAGTAACCTTAAACGACAGGAACACAAACACAGATACATCGAGGACATATTTCATTTCAAAGGATCTCCCGCCGGAAATCGAAAACGGAACCGTGAGCATTGAATTATCTGAGGGTGGGGTACCTGGTTAGTTCAGAAGGTTAGTAAGATTTAGGTGGACAACATCGTGCTCGTGGGTTCCCTCGAAAGGCTCCAGTTTCCTCCTACATTCTCCTTCCGCAAATTTATTCATTATAATTCATTCGCTTAACCTAACAGGCATAATTGTGGAACATTAAACGCATAGATTTAATTTTTAATCGATGAACTGAAACCAAAAAGAACCGAAAACTAGTTGTATTTTCTATTTCTCATTAACGTGTTCTCACAAAAATATATATAGAGAGACAATCATTTGCAATAGTATTTCCATTCAAAAGTGAAACAGCAGATTCAAAATTCCTTAACATAAAACAAGACCATTACATATCTTTCGGTAATTTTCCAAAGTATGTATGGATATTCTGAAAAGTGATATTATAATGTATATTTTCAAACGGAACTGAACCAAAATTCTGCTCGGTTTCTGCAATAAACCGACACATTGTGTTTCGGCCTTAAATCGAACCAAACCAGTTAACTGGATTGCTACAAAATACAATAACACTCATCCATAATACTAGCATAGTGGTCTAACACACTATTTTTGGAATATCTTCTCTTTTAGGGGCAAGGGACGTGAAATTGTAGTGGATGCGGTGTTATCAAAATTACAAATTGTAGTTTGGGAACGCCAGTAATTATGTCTCAAAATGAATGATCCGATGCTCTTTACATGTTCCAGTGACTTATACGAAACTACAGCCCTACTTCTAAAAATCACATTAAAATTGCCATAAATATCCTGAGCAGTAACTACCAGAAGAAGGTATTTCTTTGGATCAATTAATTTTAAATTCAGTGTTATTGTAGTACAAACGTACGTGTATTTTAAAATATTATGTTATTTTAAAAAAAATATTATGTAAGACCTTAGGAAGCAGAGAGGCGAAATGGTAAATCTTTATATGTATTCGAAACTTTATTCTGGAAAAGGCAAAATGCGTGAGATTAATCATAAACTTCTCTGAATATTCTGATGTTTTTTGCATGTGTCAGTGGTAAATATGGGACTACAACTCAAGTACAAAATTCATACAAACATTCGGTGTAAATATCCATAGCTGGAGAATACGAAATGAAATTTCCTGGGGGTCAATTAATGTAAAAATTGGCGCTCTTGTATGCGATTTTGAAATCTAGATTGCTGTATTGGCAACGCGTAGCCTTAGAGTGCACAGAGGGCGCAACACATAATAGTGAATCTTCCTAAAAACTGCAAAGTTTATTTTGGAATTGAGTGTAAGCGTCATATTAATCACAAATGTCACATAATTAATACTAGGTTGCTCCTTGCATGTGCGAGTTACTAATATGGACAGTTGCCTCCACCACATTTTCCAAGATATATACCAGATGACATTAAAGAGAGAATTGTCCAGAGTGTAGAGATGATCAGTCCAGATACGTTGGAGGTGTTCACAATAGTTATGGCTATAGTAAACCAAATTACTTTGTGTCTTGCTCGTTCAGGAGAGAATGCTGAATAAAAGTAAGGTGATTTTATGTGTCTTGTACTTTCATGTAACCCCTCCCTCGTGTAAAAATCCGGTTTTGACAAAATTTGGCAAATATATACAACACATGAAATAACCGAATAAGTATATTTTCTTATTTTCTGCTTAAATGTTTTTATAAGGGGCAGAAGCCCCCACCCAAAATTATCAAAGTTGTCTCCCGAAAGCAAGAAGAAGTGGACCGAAGCGAACGAAATTCTGCACAGATACCCTACACCGAAATAATTGCATATGTGCTTCATATTTTCCTGGGAAAAACAGTTGGGTGGGTACTCACTAGCAAAACCTTTGATCACGAAATTTCAAAATCGCTAATAACAGTGTGTCGCAAGCAGAGATGGTCATTTTTCCTAACCGTCCCTCACCCTACCCTCAATTGACGCCCCTCACCCTCCATCACAATCACCCACCATTGACGTCCTCACACTCACCCTCGCTCACACATCACCCTCCATTGACGCCCTCCCCTCACTTTTCCCTCACACTCATCCTCCATTGACGCCCCCACACTCATCCTCCATTGACAACCTCACAACCACCCTCCCTCACACTCACCCTCCATTGACGCCCTCAACTTCACCCTCCCTCACACTCACCCTCCATTGATGCCCTCACACTCACCCTCCCTCACAAGTTTAGTGCCAAGGTACCCAAAACTCCAAAATTCCATTGTTTAGGTATTTTAGGTTTATCTTTAATCAAGAACATAACACAACTTGCGAACATTTGGGGCAAAAGAATTATGGTTACTATTTCAGCCTTGCACATGTTTAGCAACATAGTCATGTTTGTTTTATTCTTTATTAAATTTAAACTATTGTTTCTCAAAATAACTCGACAAGATTTGAGACAAGACAGGGTTCTTCCAACAGAAAAATATACATTTTTCGCGGCATCACTTTACACAACATATTTCCGAGGCGAGACAACTTCTAATGTTGTCTCGTGCGCATCCCTATTTGCACGAAATAATATTAGAATACAATAAAAAAGAAAATATTAATTACCTTATAAAGTAATCAAACCTTCAAAGTCACCTATTTAAAATTTGCCCTGTGAAATAGTTCATATTTTAAGGGGGCTATTCATATAGTAACAGAATATTAATAATCAACGATCAATTACTCTGTGAAGATGCTGAATTTTAATGTGTGTGTGTACCTTGTGTTTGCATTTGAATGCAAATTCGTCAATACTGTAATTTCGGTAGATAGTGAAGTAACAGTGAAATTTAGGTGGGCTTGTAAGAAATTGTGGAGGCTTGGACGCCCCAAAATAGACCTAGTGACGCCACTGCCAACAAGCCACCAGTCACGAAAGACAAAGGGAAATGTTTAATTTAATAATAATAAAAAAGTTGAACTGTGTAAATTTAGAACTATAATTGTATATGAAAATGATTATAAATAAAATTATGTTTTATATTTAATTGAGCTTTTCCCCGTATCGCGGAACTTATGTCCGGCACGGAATCGAACCCGGATAACCCAAAGATCTCTGCTTCAGATAATCGCTTGTTAGAAATGTTCTCCTTCAAATAAAATAAAATGAAAATTCAGTTTAACGTCCCACGATTATGCTCCGAGGCTAAGAGAGACGATGATGATGAGAAATGAATCAAATGATTGAATGGAGAAAGTGGCAGGGAACGGAAGAACCCCGAGAAAACCACAGCATACGGTGTTTGTCCACCACAAAGTTCACTTAGCGCTCCTTCAAATAAAGTACAGCTACAAATAAAACATTTTCTACCCTAGAAGAAAGACTCTCCTTTACATTGTTCCGTCCATTAAATGTACATATTAACTATTGCTCTAGTGAAACTATCCCTGCAACTAGTGATGTGAAGTGGAAAAATTTTCCGCTTAAAACTTCCCATTTCTGAAAATTTTCCATTCTAAACAAATATTCACAATCAAGTATTAGCTCCACATTAAGCCATGATATTGATTGGATCCATGAATAGAAATATGACATTTCAGCAAATTATAATATTCCAACTTTCTATGTCCTATAATAGGAAAATATATAAATATTATTGAGTACCTGGTAATAAACCTAGTATTTGATATCACAAGAATTATATGATAGAACAAGCGAGTATCGTTCTACAGTATGAAACTACGGTAAACTTCCAAACTATTCAAATTCAATAGTAAAACTGGAAATAGTAGAAACCGGAAGTATTTGATTTCCACCACTTACGGTTTAAATATTAGGTTGTCGAAGGAGATGGGACCTATTATTGGAACGACGAATCATTTCCCGAAAACCTTTTCCCAACAGCTCTTACGGTTTTTGAATTATGACCAATATTGTTGAAACAAGAAGTGGTTCAACATAGCTTCTGGTTTAACTCGAATATTGGTGAAAGGGATGGAACCTATTCTTGGGATGCTGAATCCATTCCCGAAAACCGCTTGTCGATAGCACTAACCGTTTTAGGTCTAGGAAAATCAATATGGAAACCAGAAGTAGTAGTGAATTTATACCACTTCCGATTTTAGTAGGAAATACAGGAGTATAGGTGGTTTGTCCACTTAAGACCTTAAATCGTTTTCTGAAAACTCTTTATCGCTAGCTATGTTTTATATTCGTTTATGAGTTATGAATATATTTGTTGAAACCAGATATGGTTGACTTCTACCACTTCCCGTTTAAGTAAGATTGTTGAAAGAGATGGAATCTATTCTGCCAATGCAGAATTGATTCCCGAAAACCGTTTGTCTATAGCTCTTACCCTTTTAAGTTTATGAAAATAAATATTGAAACCTGAAGTAGTAGTGAATCCTACCACATCCAGTTTTAGTAGAAATGTAGGAGTTAAGGTGGTTCCTTTCATATCCACCTATTTCCGAAAACCGTTTGTCGATTGCTATTACCGATTTTTACTCGTGGTCTTGAATTTGAAACCGGGAATTTCCGATTTCTACCACTTCAGGTTTAACAGATTGACTGCCAAGGTGATTTGAGGGTACCTGTTTAGTAGGAGGTTGTTGAAGGAGATGCCACCTATTATTGGGATGCTGGATCGATTCCCGAAAACCGCTTGTCAATAGCTCATACCGATTTTGATGTGATACCTGTTGACACACAGATACACAGATGGACACAGCCACAGACTAATACATACAGACGAGCAACTTCCTATATGCACTATTGAAATCAGTTGGATCGTTTGCACAGCAAAAGAACCAATCAACGCTCTTGGTGGGCGGGATCAGTGTCGTCGTGTGTGGATGGCGCTGCCATCCGTTTTAGACGTGACGTCATGGGTTGTCATAGGAACCGGCGGATTGTTATAGTCTGTTTCACATGTCAATGTTAGATGTAGTGCAGAAAGATAAGCTAATGTCCACGTTTTCTTGTACTGTCTCTTGTCTGGACGTTCCTTTCCAGCTGAACAGATTTTTCTTTCGTTTAAAAAGTTAACTTTGAAAATATCTAAGTTCCGCTAAGTACGTCAACAGAAAAAGCTGTTCCCCAAAATGCAACTAAAGGATCCAAAGAGTTACTTTCGAAATTTGCACGTATGTGACGTCTGATCGACTGGTTAGTTCCGTCGTCCCGTGTTAGAGGCGCTACTGTCGCCAAGTTTCCAGATTTTCGCTGAGTTTGCGGTCTGTATATTCTAGTCTGTGGACGCAGCCGTTTTATAAGACTTCCCTTTCATATGCATAGCGTAGTTTGGAAGTCTAAAAGTACGTACATAGCCAAAAGCAGGAAATATCTTTTTTATTTTATAATTAAATATAAAGTTATTTTTGCGGCTTGCAGCTTTGTACTTTTCTTATATATATTTTTGTCTTACTTAGAAGATGAAATAAAGTTTTTTGTTAGTTACAATTTCATAATGAATGCATATATGAATATTTATTAGTTTCTCTTCTGAACGAATATATGAAAAAAAATATTTCCTGAGAACGTCTAGTTTTTTTCATGGGTTACTTTCGTTAAACTTTGAAATTTTCGGTAGCCAAAAACTTGCAGTAGATATTTTTATATGTTTCGTAATTATTATTTCTATAAAGTGAAAATATATAAATATAGAAAAGTAATAAAGCTATGAGAAACATCTTGTCTTCGTGCATGAAAAGCGAATGAAACTGATGGAATATTGATATGACGATTTTCTGTGAACGACGATTAATTCGAAGAAAAAACTACATTACATTTTCTAACATATTTTCCAGAAATGAAGAATTGCAAGATAATTCATTTTGTGAACCCTTACTCTCACCGTCAATTTACGCCCTCACCCTCACCCTGAACTGACACCCCTCACCCTCCTTCACACTCACCCTCCATTGACGCCTTCACACTCACTCTCCTTAACACTCACACTCCATTGACGCCTTCACAGTCACCTTCCCTCACACTCACTTCCATTGAAGCCCTCACACTCACCCTCCCTCAAACTCACCCTCAATTACTTTATCGCTCTCACCCTCCAACGCCCTCATCCTCAACTACTAAAATGAGGGTAAGGGCGGCCCTCATAAGCGAAAAATGAGGGAGGATGACCATCTCTGGTCGGAAGTGCCTAAAGGACATGAAGAGTTGCAACGAAACTTTGTGTAGGTCGAATATGCAAAAATGAAAGGAATATTGTTTGATATTTTCTGCGGAAAAGCTGTTTTAGAGTGCAAAAGCCCCACACAAAATTTGGAAAGTTGACTTCCTAAAAGTAAGAAGTGGACTTAAGTGAAAGTAATCGCGTGTATACATATATTGTATTAATTAACATATATTGTATACGTAAAATGAAGCAACACTTGTTTCGTATTTTTCTGAAGAAAACAGTTGGGTGGGGCAGTGACCCTTCCAAATCTTTGATTACAAATTATCAGAAGGTCCAATAAGTTTAAATCAGAAGTGCCTAAAGGGTATGGAGAATTGCAACGAAACTTTATGTAGGGACAATACGCAAAAAATAAGCGAACATGTGTTTTCAATTTGTGCGGAAGAACAGTGTTGGGGCCAAGGCTTCCTCCGAGAAAAGTGAATAAAATCGCAGAAGTGCAGGAAGGAGTGGATCGAAGCGAATGAAATTGTGTGTAGATATTGTATATGTAAATTAAAGCGATTCGTGTTTCCCCACTTTTACATCAGATTTACTTTAAATTCCGCCTACCATTAAACAGAAAATAAATCGAGACGTGTTTTCGTTTATGTGAAAATTGCTCGTTTGTCTGTCTGTTTATACCAAGCTGGAATGTGTAATGTTTAGTCTTTGAACTTGGTCTTTTGAGGGTAGAAGCAGGAAACACTCGAAATTCACTGTGTTGATTCTAACTTTTAGGTCATTTTCTATTGGTAAATGTTCACTATTTTAACACTAGTCGTTTCCAACCTATAGCGTATTTTATAGTATTTTGGAGGGTACCTTTATATTATAATATTGTCCCAAATAAACAAGAAAATATGTTGATTTCTTTTTATTCTTGGTGTTCTAAATTTGAAGGAAATCGGATAGTGACAATTGAAAAACACGAATTGCTTTATTTTACATGTACAATATCAACAAACAATTTCATTGTCTTCAATCCATTTTTCAGTCCACATCTACGATAATATTTACTTCTTTTCAGAGCAGGCCTTGGCCACAAAATTATTTCCCCGCACTTGCTAAAACATGTGTTTGCATATTTTCTGCGTACTCACCTTACACAAAGGTTCGTTGCAATTCTCCCTATTCATTAGGCACTTCTGACGTATACTTATTAGCACTTTTGATAATTTGTAATCAAAGGTATGGAATGTTCTGTGCCACACCCAACTGTTTTTTAGTCAAATAAGAAACACGTGTTGCCTCATTTTAAGTATACAATATCTGTGCACAATTACAGTCAGTTGAGTCCACTTTTTCTTTGCTTTAGAGAGTCACTGGCACTTGCAAGGAGCATCGGATCAATAATTATGTCTTTCCTTATTTCAGAAGCCAAACTGTAATTTGGTTAAGTTTTGTTTGAAAACAGACATTACAACCACTTTTGAAAATATCGATATATATTTTGGAAAAGTTCCAAAACATATATAAGAGTTTCGTTTTAGATTCAGGTATTTTGAATCTGCTGTTTGAGTTTTGAATAGAAATAGTATTACCCATGATTTTCTCACTCTATATTTGTTTTGAGAGAACACGTTAATGAGCAAAAGAAAATACAACTACTTTTGGGTTGGGTTTGGTTTCATTTAAACGATTAAAAATGAAATCTTTGCGTGTAATGTCACATGATTATGCCCGTTAAGATATGGGAGATCATTATTAAAGAAAATGATTTATAATGGACAAATTCGTGTTAGGGGAAAGTGGGAGGAAACTGGAGAATTCCGAGAAAACCCACGAACACGATGTTGTCCACATCAAGCTTCCTTGCATTCTGAGCGAACCAGGTACCCCACCATCAGATAGTTCAATGTTCTCGGATCAGTGTCCGAAACCGGCAGGAGATCGTTTGAAATTGTATATGTACTTAATGTATCTGTATTTGTATCCCTGTCGTTTAAGGTTAATGGAAATTGCTGTAATACGAGTATTACTAAGTACTACTCGGTGAATCAGAGGGAAGGTTGTCTGAGGGACGAGGTTAAGGTTAAGGCTTCGATTTACTCTTAAAACGAGTTTCTTCTTCATGTCCTTGCATGTTTCTATGTATATTTTTATGTTCTATTTTAAATTTGAATTCTCTCCTCTATAATATTTTATCACTACCAAAATGAGAGTGTATTTTCGTTATCATAAACGTGTGCAATTTTCTACATACACGAGTGTTTGTGGCTCTTACTTAACAGAACAGTCTTAGCGTAGTGGAGCGAGCATAAATTTCATAATTTGGGTGTCTTTGATTCGATTTCTACTGCGGTAATTAAGGATGAATTTATCAACTACAATATTCACTCTTCTGAGGTGTAAAAAAATTAAAAATACTCATTTTCTTTCGGTCTTACAAGTTAGATTCTAGAAGGCTTTCTTCACAAGGGTACTACTAACAACATGACGTCACATGTCTGTCTACAACAGTGATTTATACTGTCTGAGAACGTAACCTTCAAGCAAAAAAATTCACGAATACAAAAGGGTCATCGTTAAGGCCTAGTATGAGTCACAAATGTGTCTGAAACGATATTGTTTCCTATCAATTATTAAGATAGTCTTCCAATATTACTTCTACTGCTTGAAATAATAATATTCTCGTTCGCCATTTCCAACACGTTCCATGTATCTGTTCAACCATAGTGTGTAAATAGGAACTATTCCTTTTTATTTATTTATTTATTTATTTATTTATTTATTTGCCATCAACACAACATGCATAAGCCCAATTATAGTGTTGGTGTATTACATAATACATTTACAATAGTTTTCTTAAACCTAGAGTTCATATTGCAGATGTCAATTTCTTTGTGTTTGATACATATTTTGTTGTAAGTAGAACACATTATCCAAATTGGTGATTTCAATAATACGTTGGTCCTTGCTTTTTTGCAATAAAACAGACCAGAGTTATTAGCACGAGTTTTAAGTGTCGGGACATGAAAATTTAATGTTGATATGAGATCCGTACAATTAAATTCGTTATGTACTATTTTATGGAGAAAAATCAAATCTGTCACATTTCGCCTTTGCTCAAGTGTAGGGATACAGAAGTTGTCTATTAATGTTAGATAATTTTCATAATATGGATAGATTCCAGTTGTCTTGTACATCAAGTATTTGATAAATTTAGATTGGACCTTTTCCACTTGGTGTCTGTATTGCTGTTGTGATGGGTTCCAAATCACAGCAGCATATTCCAGTTTTGATCGGACATAGGCATAATACATTTTTGTTAGTGTAGTACTATTGTTAAATTCCTTTCCAGTTCTAATTATGAACCCTAACATCTTGAGAGATTCGTTAACTATGTTCTCTACATGGTTATTAAATGTCAGTTTCGTATCAAATATAACTCCAAGATCTTTGACTGAATTTAATCTATTTAGTAAGATCTGATTCATTGAGTAATCAAACTCTATTTGACTTTTGTTTCTGGTAAACGATAAAATGTTACATTTGTTTATGTTTACATTAAGTTTGTTAAGAGAACACCCATTAGCAATATTTTCCATGTCACGTTGTAAATCGAGACAGTCATGGATGGTCTTTATCCTACCGTATATTTTGAGGTCATCAGCAAAAAGCAATTTGTTACTTAATAATATATGATCAGGGAGATCGTTAATGAATAAAAGGAACAATAACGGACCTAGATTAGAGCCCTGGGGAATTCCAGAATATGCAATATAATCAGATGATTTATATTCCTTGTAGATAACAGTTTGTTTACGATTATTTAAATATGATGAAAAGAACTTGATCAAGGGAGAAGAGAAATTATATTCGCCTAGCTTATGTTATAATACCTTGTAATTGACTCTGTCAAATGCTTTTTCAAAATCTATATATATTACATCAACCTGACATCCTACATCTAACGAATTTGCTATAAAGTCTGTGATAAGTGCAAGGTTTGTTGTTGTTGATTTGTGTGGGATAAAGCCATGTTGATAAGGTGAGATTACGGGTTGGATGTGGTCAATTATCCGTCGGTATAAGATTTGTTCAAATATCTTTGCAAAAGTAGGTAAAATTGATATAGGCCGGTAGTTACTTATTACGTGTTTATCATTGGCTTTTGGTATTGGGCAAACTATAGATGATTTCCATTTATCCGAAAAAACGCATGTTTTTAAAGCGAGATTGAATGCAATCCTTAGCGGATATGTAAACGCATCTATACAACCCTTTATGATATATGGAGGTATTCCATCAGGGCCAGCAGCAGTTCTGGGCTTTAATTTTTTGATTGCCATTACTACTTCAGATTGAGTGATTTCCTCAATGGTAAGTGACTCTAGTTTGTTACTTACATAAGTTAATAAATTGTTCGTAGGAATGTTAGTGAAACCTGTTTCTGGCACATATACTGACGAGAAATACTGTGCAAAAGCATTGGCTATTTCATCATTATGATAAAGGTCGCGTCCCTCATAATTTAATTTCCCCCCAAGAAGATGCTTAGTCTTATTTTTTATAAAATTCCACAATTCATTAGCATTGTTATTAATGTTATTTTCAGAATCTTGTATGAACGCTCTGTATGCCAGCTTAATTTCTTTCTTTATTTCCCTACGAAATTCATTGAATTTATTGAGATAATTTACTTCTTTATTACATTTGTATTTTTTATGATACCTTGCTTTAGTTTTGATTTTTTTGATAATTTCATGTGTAAACCAGCATGGATAAGCTGTTCTTGAGTTGTTTTTAAGTGGCACGCACTTGTCAAATACACTATAAATAATATAATAGAGATTATCAACTAGGTCATTGGCGTTTTCATATTTTTTTAGGCAGTACCAGTCAATAGATGAGAATTCAAGATACAACTTTAAGAAATTAGCTTTCCTAAAATTATATCCTGATATATTAGTTTTCTTTTTAATCTTCGCGGTACCCTGCTGCATCACGTTTATTACTAAGGATGGATGGTGTACATCTTCTGGAATTAGTGGACAATATTCCCTACTGACTTCTATATTCGTTATATTAGAGAGAACCAGATCTAATGTACGATTATTTTCGTTCGTCACATTATTTAATGATTGCAAATTATAATAGGACATAAATTCATATAAATTCTTACATTTAGAACAGCTTGTTTCAAAATTAAATTCCGTACCGTTTATTTCCGATAAATTGAAATCACCAATCAGGAGAACAGGACAACCTTGAGGACAATTAATTTCAAGTCGAGTAAATAAATCATTATACAATTCAATATTAGATCCCGGTGAGAAATACACAACACAAATATATATTGTTTTCCCCTCACTGTTTATTTTGGCAATCAAGCAGTCATAATTATCATCACACCTGTCCAACAAGAACATGCAATGTTTACTTAGGGCTGCAATAAGAACACCCCCACCCCTTGTTTTACAGGTTTTGACAGAGTTTCTGTCTTGTCTCAACACAGTATATCTGTTATCAAATAACTCAGCATCATAATGAGATTCGTTAATCCATGTCTCAGTGATTGCAATTAGATCGTAATTGTTAATTAATACACCACAAAAGAAATCACATGTTCGACCACGTAAGCTACGAGCATTTTGATAGAATATTTTTAGAGAGTCTTTATCTATACTTACACTTTCTTGGTCTTCTACCGGAGCCTTGTCACAGTTATTTCATTGTTTCCGTACGAGATATTCCGTACGGGAAGGGGGAGGAGTTTTGAGAGGGGGATAGTCCTTCTGTTCATAGAGTTCTTGTGTACTCGCTTGACGGGTGGATGACCTTAGAGCTGGAAGGGGTGGAAATGCGTTTTCGCTCTCTGCCGTTGCATTCGAGATGGAGGTTGAACATTTCTTTTCCTCTTTTTGTCCATTATTTAGGTCTGCCTTCGCCGCGGGGATTGAGGCTTCTGGAGGTGTTTCTCTTCTCTCTCTGGGGTCCGCTGCCTCTCGCGTGTTTGGTTCAAGGTCGTACAGACTATAACGCTTGCCGTCGATGTAGAGATAGCGATATTGAAGATAGGCAAAGCTGCCGTTCCTTCTTGCCTTAATCATGTGCTGATTTAGTTTTTTGCGCTCCTCGCGAACTCTGTAAAGGCCAACATACACTAGCGTATTTTCAGCGCGTATTTTCGGTCCGTAAAATGATGTCGTAAATTTCGGTCCGTAAGTTGGCCCATATACCTAGCGTAAAAATAGGCGCGTAAAAGAAGAAGAAAAAGAAGCGGTCATTTTTCGCTCTTCCTCTTGCCTATTGTTTGAGCACGCGGTCTTTTTCCAGTTTGCTCAAGTTGTTTGAACAGGACAGATATATCTTTTAAATGCAGGTCCTATAAACATTATGCTATTAAGGAAACGAATAAAAAGAAAGAACAAAACAATAGAAACATTTGGACTAGCAAGTGATATTCAAATGTAGGAGTACTTTTAAATTCTTTTCATAGTATCGGAATGTGAAAATTCCCATAGAATGTTTTAACAAAGTTAAATCAGACTGATTTAAAAAAGAAAGAAAGAAAGAAAGAAAGAAAGAAAAACAAAAGCTAAATGCATGATTTTGCGAAAGCAGTAATTCAATTTAATAAATTTTCTCACTAAATTTGTTAGATTTCTCGAATAAATAAATAAATAAATAAATCTACCCCCTGTGGCGTAACATATCTCATGGAACCAGGGCCTACCATCCAGCTTGTGCCACTCATGCCTTTAGGGCATGGTGGGAATCCCGAGGCGGAATTTCCTTCTATTTTGTTTTAATCCCTTCCAAAAGCTACAAATTGAAACATTGATCCCTCACAAAGCAATCAACTATCTCCTGTTAGGAACTATTTTATCCCCCTTCAAATATACATAACCTAATTCGCGCACTGCTATTGGGTAATATATGCTCAGCACATCTGCTGTTTTTGTAGAATCTAGTCCTTAATGAAACGGTCAACAAAAAGAAGGAAAGTCAACCGTCTCCAAGTACAAATAAACCAAGTTTTAATTTCGAAGTGTAACTTGACAAGCTATTTAAAAGTTACAAAGAATATCTAGAATAATTAAAATTTAATATTTAGAAAACGGATTAACACTTGATCTGGGATATAACATAACCAAATGAAAACAATATCAATTGCATTGTTGGACTTTACTAATATGAAAGGAGGCAACTAATTCACTCTCCTGTTTTCTTTCACGATCTTTGAAGCATAGCATTTGTTCTAACAGTGATGATATTAATGCACCATGCTACATTACATTGGATAGTACATTTGCTCATAATAAGAAGTTGCTTGGAAGTTAAAATATCTTTTCAAGATAAAAAATACTTTACCTTAAATACAACTAATTTTTAAATATATAAATGCTTGTGTTATCCCTTATCCATTTAGCAACTGTAGAATAGATTGCTTTATATTTAGAATAGTTCTCATCGGAGTCGTAGCTAAGTTGGGGGGCCAGCGGGGCAGTTGCCCCGGGCGCTGATAGTAAGAGGGCGCCGAAGGAGCAAGAAGAAGGGAAAGTATTGGAAATGAAAATAGATTTGTTAAAAATTTTCTTGCTCGTTACGCCCGCAATCGAAATGTTTCAATAAGAGTTAGAACAAGTTTTTACTTATTACTTTAAAAAAAAAAAAAAACTATTATATATGATTTCTTAATGACGACGTGACATACATGCTGCCAAGTAATGACTTACAGTGTATACAAGAGCGTTTTCAAAATCAGAAACGGTCACAGTCTTAAATACGTACGTATTCGGCATTTTGATGATGATGAGTTTGGTTAGTTAATCACGTTTTTCTATCCAATCGTTTTAATCATGACGGAGAGAATAAAGGTATGAAAAATGAAAGGAGTAAAGAGACACACAAGTTGTTCTTTGCGCGGGAATATTAAAAATGAAGATAAACAAGGAGAATAATAACGTTATTGAATTTGAAACAGTTGTAGAATAGGGGCTTAATGGGTCAGAACTTTACTCCACGAATTTCGCCTTTTTCAAAGACTGATCACCGCCAGTGTTTTTTTTTTTATTTCATTGACATATGAAATGCTTCCAATTTAAAGAAATTTATTGGGATCATTTCTCCATTAACTACTTGTATCGCCAGGTTCTTTTTTGTGCGTACGTATCTAGTTGTGTGATATTTTTTTTATTTATCTACATACATACAAAATACACACACACATTATATATATATATATATATATATATATATATATATATATATATATATATATATATATATATATATATGTGTGTGTGTGTGTGTGTGTGTGTATTTTAATATTTTTATTAATAAAAGTAACCTTAAATTCAGAATTTTCAGTCATTAAGAAATTAAGTAAGTACTATAATTTTAAACATACACTATGTGATCAAAAGTATCCGGACAACAGGCTGAAAATGACTTAGAAGTTCGTGGCGTCCTCCATCGGTACTGCTGGAATTCAATATGGTGTTGGCCCACCCTTAGCCTTGATAACAGCTTCCACCCTTGCTGACATACTTTCAATCATGTGCTGGAAGGTTTCTTGGGGGAATGGCAGCCCATTCTTCACGGAGTGCTGAACTGAGAAGAGGTATCGATGTAGGTTGGTGAGGCCTGGCACAGTCGGCGTCCCAAAACATCCCAAAGGTGTTCTATAGGATTCAAGTCAGGACTCTGTGCAGGCCAGTCCATCACAGGGATGTTGTGGTCGTGTAACCACTCCGTCACAGGCCATGCTGTATGAACAAGTGCTCGATTGTGTTAAAAGATGCAATCGCCATCCCCGAATTGCTCTTCAACAGTGGGAAGCAAGAAAGTGCTTAAAACATCAATGTAGGTCTGCGCTGTGAGAGTGCCACGCAAAACAACAAGGGGTGCAAGCTCCCTCCAAGAAAAACACGACCACACAATAACATCACCTCCGAATTTACTGTTGGCACTACACATGCTGAAATGACGTTTACCGGGCATTCGCCATACCCACACCCTGCCATCGGATGGCCACATTGTGTACCGAGATTCGTCACTCCACGTAACGTTTTTCCACTGTTCAATCGTCCAATGTTTACGCTCCTTACACCAAGCGAGGTATTTACCTGCGTGATGTGTGGCTTATGAGCAGCCACTCGACCATGAAGTCCAAGTTTTCTCACCTCACGCCTAACTGTCATAGTACTTGGAGTGGATCCTGGTGCAGTTTGGAATTCCTGTGTGATGGTCTGGATAGATGTCTGTCTATTACACTTTACGACTCTCTTCAACAGTCGACGGTCTCTGTCAGTCAACAGACGAGGTCGGCCTGTACGCTTTTGTGCTGTAGGTGTCCCTTCACGTTTCTACTTCACTATCACATCAGACTCAGTGGACCTAGGGATGTTTAGGAGTGTGGAAATCTCGTGTACAGACTTCTGACACAAGTGACACCCAATCATCTGACCACGTTCGAAGTCCGTGAGTTCCGCGGAGCGCTCCATTCTCCTTTCTCAAGATGTCTAATGACTACTGAGGTCGCTGATAATGAGTACCTGGCAGTAGGTGGCAGCACAATGTACCTAATATGAAAAACGTATGTTTCTTGGGTGTACGGATATCTTTGATCAGATAGTGTATGTAGTAACCAAACTACATTTTGAATTCCAAGTACGAACATTAAACATATTCTTTACCCCCATCGATCAATATTAAGAAATTCGCAAAGAAGGTCTCTTCAGTTTCCGTTACATTTCACAAAATATTTTTGACCGTAAAACGATCAAAATTAAAATCTTCTTTATGTGGTCACATACAGAATAAAATTACAAAAGTTTACAATTATTACTGGAAATTGATGCTGTTACCCATTTCGAACATTTTTTAAATCACATAGTTTCTAACGTATTAAAATTTCATTTCTTATATATAGTATGAAACGTAAAAAGTTGTAGATTTTTATAACTGTTCTCAAAGTGGATTTGTGCACAGCAAAGGCAGTTTTGTAAGTTTAACAAAAAGTCCAAAATAAGCCTCTTGAAAACAGCTTTTATTTGTAAAAGAATAGAGAATGATCACTTTCGGTTGTTGCAATAGTCTGTGCAAGCAGCATGATAAAAATTCAACGTAGCATAACAACAGCTGTAAATAAATAAATAAATAAATAAAGGAAGCTTGATAAGTGTAGGGGCGCCGAATTCTACTTCGCCCCTGGCGCCGAAATCTCTAGCTACGGCTCTGTTTTTCATCCACCTTCTAAACATTTGTATTGTTTACTAACACTTATCAATTCGACTGTGATATTCCTCATTATTGTAATATATATATATATATATATATATATATATATATATATATATATATATATATATATATATTGAAAATTTTTCGAACTTTTAATATTTCCCTTCACCGGACGCAAATTCTTATTAATTAATACACTGAGAAAAGTCCGTTATCCGAACATCGGTATATTGTACAATTATACGGAATCATTATGTTTACTAGAGAAATCTGCACGGAACAAACGTTATCCATATGCTTCAGACTTTCCCCGCTTAGATGTTACATCATGCCGTTGCAGGATGTATGACATCTAACAGTCTTCCATATATCACATACGTATACGTATGTTACATACGCCAGTTGTATGTTACATGCGTATATCTGTATGTGAGATCCTGGCCACTTATATACAGTTCTTTCGTTCGTACAGAAAGTACATTTATTCGAAACATATATGCGGAAAGTATGTATAAAATGTATTTTTTTCAGTTATACATTTGCTGTACGTTAAGTCCTAAAACTACATGATTTACGCATGTAACCTACGTTTTTACGTACGCCACATATTTTTTTCTGAGTATATAATTTCACAATACGCCCTATGTCCGCCTCTCATGTTAGTGTATAAGATATGATATTTACAGCATTCAATGTAAGGTCTACTGAAAAGCTTTTCACACAGTAAGCACACACTTTTTATCGATGTAAACCAACTTTTAAATTAAAAAAATGATTAATTCTAATGACTGGACCAAACCACATGTTCAAATTAAATATAACAAATTTGGTGTTTTTTAAATAATTTAATTAATTATAAACAAATTAATTTAAGTTGTTGGCCAATGTAATGACTATTAGTGAATATTCTACGTTTGAACGCATCGTTGGATGATTAACAGTTAATGAAAATATAATGAAACTAATTGTAAATCTGAAGTGAAGTGATTCAAATAAAAGCGTATAGCTCTAATTAAAGATTACTAAAATTATTCCTCAACAATTTCTTAAAATTCCCTTAAATTTGGAATATTATTAACAAGTGTGCTGTTCATCGACGATTAAGGGCGTGGAGGTAATTGCTGTCCCCACTTTTTTGGCTTTACATTATAACCTAATTACATGCCCCCTTACTATTTGTAGTGTTTTGTCCCCTTTTAATGTTCATACCCAATTGCCGTCACTGGTACTTTCCATTGCAAGCGAATAGATCTGTGTTTTTGCGCAACTACAATTGATTACGGAAAGTAAGATAAATTTAACGCTTGATTAAAATTTTTATAGTTATTTAGTATACTAAATATTAAATATGTCTAAAAAAAGTTTGCAAGTGTATGTTATATGGGAACATAAGAAACTGAAAATAATAAAATGTGGGGTTGTTACAAATGATTGTAGCTGTTTCATGAATTTGGCTTAGCTATGATATTTGGCATATTATCACGAAGGTTTAACATAATATAGACCTTAATTTATTTAATTTCGAACTTATAATTTTCAAATTCGGTTCAAACATTAGCTATTCACAACTATCTGTTCTCCAATTCAACTCAGATTAGGTTATTTTCAAACAAAATTAAACTATTCTGAACGACTGGTTTGTTTAAATTTCACTACATGTTAGTACAAACATCCAATTGCTTATTAAAATTAACTGAGAGCTACCGAATCTTAGTTCAGATTTCTTTTTCAAATTAAGTTTAAACTGTTAACTCATTAAAGACACTTTGAACCAAATCCATTCGTTCGTTTAAATTTATTACTATTATTATTATTATTATTATTATTATTATTATTATTATTATTATTATTATTATTATTATTATTATTATTATTATTATTATTACATTTGTTTCACAAATTATGAACCAATGATTTGAACCAATCTATGTCGGAAGAGTTTCCATTTACTGGTTCAGAAAATAAACAGATTTGTTTTATTTTAAATTTTCATTTCTCTCACAAGTAAACCTTACGTTTGAGTGAATCGAGTTGCTGACTGAGACACATATGAGAAAGTAGTACTAAATGTGGTCAGTATTTCAGTGAAGTTGTAGGTGCGAAGCTCCAGGGGTTTAGGAGATACAGCTACCAGAACATCACATGGAAGTACATAAACAGTCTTCATACAGTTGGAGGTAAAAGCCCTGTAAGACCTCTTCTAATGACAAAAGATGAATAACAAATATATGGGTACATATTAGGACTAGGGGGAAGTCATATAGTAATAGTATACCTGACGGCAGCTATCTTGAAATCCGCCATTTTGAATTAAGGTTAAGTTTTTAAAATAGGAATAGGGTCATGTGATACATGGTTTAAGGCGTAAATTTAATCAAATGAACAATGGTGACGTTAATTTTGATTTACGCGCAATTGGTAAAAAGTTACAGGGAAATTAAATATTGTTGCAGAATATGTATTAGTCCTTTACCCCACCTTGAAAATTTTGTGTTAATGATAATAATTAAATAAAAAGCATGTGGATAAATATTAGGTCTCTGGTAAGAGTTGCCTTGATGGCGGCCATGTTGAAATCCGCCATTTTGAATCAGACAAAAGTTTTAAACAAAACGCGTAACAGTGACATCTTATTAATAGCAAATTTTACCATAAATCCAACGGTATAATCATTTTTGCTTTATCATTAACCAGCACAAAATTAAATGGGAATAGAGTAATGCAATAGATGACTTCGGGCTAGAAGTTAATAAGAAATACAATGGTGGCGTTACAATGTTTGTGCAAGTCATGCACTCTGTTCTGAACTACATATTGATTGTACTAATTGAGGACTTTTCTGGAAGAAACACCCAAGTTCAATTATGACTCAATTCCACTTTGGTCATTTTTCCTTAAATTAGCAACTTGTTTATGCGATAACAAATGTTGGTTAATGATAAAGCAAAAATGATTATACCGTTGGATTTATGGTAAAATTTGCTATTAATAAGGTGTCACTGTTACGCGTTTTGTTTAAAACTTTTGTCTGATTCAAAATGGCGGATTTCAACATGGCCGTCATCAAGGCAACTCTTACCATAGACCTAATATTTATCCACATGCTTTTTATTTAATTATTATCATTAACACAAAATTTACAAGGTGGGGTAAAGGACTAATACATATTCTGCAACAATATTTAATTTCCCTGTAACTTTTTACCTATTGCGCGTAAATCAAAATTAACGTCACCATTGTTCATCTGATTAAATTTGCGCCTTAAATCATGTATCACATGACCCTATTCCTATTTTAAAAACTTAACCTTAATTCAAAATGGCGGATTTCAAGATGGCCGCCGTCAGGTATACTCTTACTATATGACTTCCCCCTAGTCCTAATATGTACCCATATATTTGTTATTCATCTTTTGTCGTTAGAAGAGGTCTTACAGGGCTTTTACCTCGAACTGTATGAAGACTATTATGTACTTCCATGTAATGTTCTGGTATCTGTATCTCCTAAACTCCTGGAGCTTCGCACCTACAACTTCACTGAAATACTGACCACATTTAATACTACTTTCTCATATGTGTCTCAGTCAGCAACTCGATTCACCCAAACGTAAGGTTTACTTGTCAGTGTAAAGATCCGTCGAATTGTATGTTTTTAATACTCATAGTTCTTGTATTCATTGAATAAGACATACTGTATTTCACTGTAAGAAAGCGTAGTTATAAGGAATTAAGCAGAAAGTAAAAAGAAAAATGTAAACAAACTTGTATGTTATACGAAACTGAAAACATCAATTAATTTCGAAGCTCTAGTAGTAAAAATGACACTAAAATAACACTCTTAAGTAAGAAGTTGTGTCAATTATTATATAAATTCTCCTGACAGTGATGGACATGCTACTTATAAACATAATAAAACGATTAAGTTGAGTTGATTTTGAATTTAACGTCCTTTTCAGCAGCGAAGCTATATGAGACGAGACCTACTGATTAACGTGGAATCCGAACCACATGAGCTCCCACCGGGAAGCGAACCCGGATCTCCCACGCCAAAGACACGTACGCTAATCGTTTAGCCACAGAGGAGCTCAGTAAAATGATTGAGTTGTTCGTGAAACAAATTATTTAAGTGTCAGATATTCATTGTTATTTAATATTTTGTGGTAATAGACCTTAAGTTAACGTTTATCTGGGAAGAATTGATAGTAACCACACCACAAAAGTTGAGAAATGCTTTAATGGCATACTACAAGTTAACATGAACTATTATGAGTGTAATCCTGTTTCCTGCAAATGGGTGTCATTTCAATTTTGGTGTTAGGTATGTTCTGTTTTGAGTCTACTTAAGCTTTTCAAATGAGTGTTGCTACAGTCCCCATCATGACGAGATATAATAAAATGTTGAAAAATATTCAACATAGCTGGTACCCTGGATTGAACTAGAACTTTTAGGCTGAAAAGCAAGCACACTAAAGCGAGCAGTACAATGATTGTGCTATTTAGACTTAGTAAGTGAGCATTAATGGCGAAATAGGATTATTAGGTCTATTAAATTTAAATATGTGTACAATCTGAGGTTTGAAATAATTCACAAAGAAAGAAACATTAGGTCATGTATTGCGGTTTCTCACATTTTCTTTTTCACGAGTAATGTTAAGATCACGTGAAAAAATAGTGACTTTCTGAACCTATTTTGTTACAAGTTCTTGTAAAATTGAGAAGGTCCTTAAAATAACAAGCAGCAGGTGGTCGAAATAGCAAAAAAATTTTCTCCGAATTTCGATAATCAAACGCAATTTTTTGCTGTTTTTTCAGGCAGGTATCGAGATAATATCTTGTTGAAGATCAGGATTATTACTTTTTATTCTTAAATATACCTAGTAGGTTCCTGTAGCCTCTATGCTGGTAATGATTTCTTCTAAAAAATATTGTACGGGTAGCATGGGACAAAACAAAATATCAGAAAGCTGAATTTGAACATTATTCGGTGAAGGAGTGTTCTTCATAAGAGTGAAATGTAATTTATCTTTGCTACAGGGGTCTTTTTTATTCATATTCGACCGGAGAGAACCAAGTGTACGAAAGTATGTCTGGAAGTAACATTTTATGTTGGTTGCCAGGGACGTACGCAGGGCGTGGGTCCTGGGGGTCCGGACCCCCCGAAATTTCTACTTTTGTGTAAATTTAGCCTAATTTTAGGGACAATTTTAGGAATTTAGTATAAAATACCCTCATATTGAGTTTGGACCCCTTCCGAAAAATATTCCTGCGTACGCTACTGTTGGTTGCCGCAATCTTCTTTCCCTTCTCTTGCTTTCTCTCTCTTTTCTAAATAGCATGACATTTTTAGCTTGTCGGGAATTGGTCACATGCTATTAAAAGTCATGTTATACTTCTTTTTTTAAAATATCAGAACATGAGCAACTCTAAAGATGTGACTTCATTTTTATAACCATCTTGACCTATTTGTGTGTGTGGGGGGGGTAATTGTCAAATATTAAATTTAACGTTAAATTCGTAGTCGAAAGACATCATGTTCGATTGGATTGGGTTTGAATTTAGCGACCTCTCAGACAGCGAGGCTATATGAGAAGTGAGATCCAAACCGCGTGAGCTTCTGCCGAGAATCGAACAGGATGTCCTGCGCCGGAGAAGCTTACGCTGATCATATAGCCACGGAGGAGCTCTCATCATTTGCGAATTCTAATTAGAAAGTATTGGATTTAAATACCTTTTTCTCTGTGCACTCAAAATTAATTACGAATTTTAATTAGGAAATAATGTATCGTTTCGTGCAATAGGAAATATTAGTTTAGCCGAAATCGTATCTTGTATGGAAAGACTGAAACTAGATTGGAATGATGATTTCTGGTGAGTCTACCAGCAAACCTCAGCAACGATTCGCGAGGACAACACAAGAACAGGTTTTCTCTTCTGAAAACAATAAGACCAGACCAGGGAAAAGGCAAGAGGCCACCTGCTGCTCGAAAACCCTTTCATCTGAGCCGTTTTTACGAGCCGTATTTACGCTCGAAGTTAAAAGCAGCCAGACTTTTCTAGCGTATAAAAATTCGGTACGTAAACGTACGCCAGGCCCCATACACTAACGTATTGACAGCTGCTAACAAGACTAGCGCAAGAAATTTTATGGCTACGGCGGAAAAATACGTCCCCCCTGCGTACGTCCCTGGCGACCAACATAAAATGTTACTTCCAGACATACTTTCTCGTTCACTTGGTTCTCTCCGGTCGAATATGAATAGAAATGTCCCCAGTAGCAAAGATAAATTACATTTCACTCTTATGAAGAACACTCCTTCACCAAACAATGTTCAAATTCAGCTTTCTGATATTTTGTTTTGTCCCACGCTACCCGTACAATATTTTTGAAAGAAATCACTACCAGCATAGAGGCTACAGGTACCTACTAGGTATATTTAAGAATAAAAAGGAATAATCCTGACCTTCAACAAGATATTATCTCGATATCTGCCTGATAAAACAGCAAAAAATTGCTTTTCACTATCGAAATTCAGTGAAAATTTTTTGCTATTTCGACCACCTGCTGCTTGTTATTTTAAGTACCTTCTCAATTTTACAAGAACTTGTAACAAAATAGGTTCAGAAAGTCACTTTTTTCCCCGTGATCTTAACATTACTCGTGAAAAAGAAAATGTGAGAAACCGCAATACATGGCCTAATGTTTCTTTCTTTGTGAATTATTTCAAACCTCAGATTGTACATATATTTAAATTTAATAGACCTAATAATCCTATTTCACCATTAATGCTCACATACTAAGTCTAAATAGCACAATCATTGTACTGCTCGCTTTAGTGTGCTTGCTTTTCAGCCTAAAAGTTCTAGTTCAATCCAGGGTACCAGCTATGTTGAATATTTTTCAACATTTTATTATATCTCGTCATGATGGGGACTGTAGCAACACTCATTTGAAAAGCTTAAGTAGACTCAAAACAGAACATACCTAACACCAAAATTGAAATGACACCCATTTGCAGGAAACAGGATTACACTCATAATAGTTCATGTTAACTTGTAGTATGCCATTGAAGCATTTCTCAACTTTTGTGGTGTGGTTACTATCAATTCTTCCCAGATAAACGTTAACTTAAGGTCTATTACCACAAAATATTAAATAACAATGAATATCTGACACTTAAATAATTTCTTTCACGAACAACTCAATCATTTTACTGAGCTCCTCTGTGGCTAAACGGTTAGCGTGCTTGTCTTTGGCGTGGGAGATCCAGGTTCACTTCCCGGTGGGAGCTCATGTGGTTCGGATTCCATGTTAAACAGTAGGTCTCGTCTCATATAGCCTCGCTGCTGAAAGGAACGTTAAATTCAAAATCAACTCAACTTAATCGTTTTATTATGTTTATAAGTAGCATGTCCATCAGTGTCAGGAGAATTTATATAATAATTGACACAACTTCTTACTTAATAGTGTTATTTTAGTGTCATTTTTACTACTAGAGCATCGAAATTAATTGATATTTAATTGTTTTCAGTTTCGTATAACATACAAGTTTGTTTACATTTTTCTTTCTACTTTCTGCTTAATTCCTTATAACTACGCTTTCTTACAGTGAAATATGTCTTATTCAATGAATACAAGAACTATGAGTATTAAAAACATACAATTCAACGGATCTTTACACTGAGAAAAATGAAAATTTAAAATAAAACAAATCTGTTTATTTTCTGAACCAGTAAATGGAAACTCTTCCGACCTAGATTGCTTCAAATCATTGGTTCATAAGTTGTGAAGCAAAGGTAATAATTATAATAATAATAATAATAATAATAATAATAATAATAATAATAATAATAATAATAATAATAATAATAATAATAATAATAATAATAATAATAATAATAATAAATTTAAACGAACGAATGGATTTGGTTCAAAGTGTCTTTAATGAGTTAACAGTTTAAACTTCATTTCAAAAACAAATCTGAACTAAGATTGGGTAGCTCAGTTAATTTTAATAAGCAGTTGGATGTTTGTACCAACATGTAGTGAAATTTAAACAAACCAGTTGTTCAGAATAGTTTAACTTTGTTTGAAAATAACCTAATCTGGGTCGAATTTGAGAATAGAGTGTTGTGAATAGCTAATGTTTGGACCGAATTTGACTAAGTTCGAAATTAAATAAATTAAGGTCTATATTGTGGTAAAGCTTCGTGATAATATGCCAAATATCATAGCTACGCCAAATTCATGAAACAGCTATAAGCATTTGTAACAACTCCACATTTTATTATTTGCTGTTTCTTATGTTCCCATATAACATACACGTGCAAACCTTTTTTTTTTAAGACAAATTTAATATTTAGTATACTAAATAACTATAATAATTTTAATCAAGCGTTAAATTTATCTTACTTTCCGTAATCAATTGTAGTTGCGCAAAAACACAGATCTATTCGCTTGCAATGGAAAGTACCAGTGAGGCAATTGGGTATGAACACTAAAAAGGGGAACAAAACACTACTAATAGTAAGGGGCATGTAATTAGGTTACAGTGTAAAGCCAAAAAAGTGGGGGCAGTAATTACCTTCACGCCCCTAATCTCCGATGGACATCACATTTGTTAATAATATTCCTAATTTAAGTGAATTTTAAGACTTTGTTGAGGAATAATTTTAGTAGTATTTAATTAGATTCATACGCTTTTATTTGAATCACTTCACTTCAGATTTACAATTAGTTTTATTATATTTTCATTAACTGTTAATCATTCAACGATGCGTTCAAACGTAGAATATTCACTAATAGTCATTACATTGGCCAACAACTTAAATTAATTTGTTTATAATTAACTAAATTATTTAAAAAAAACACCAAATTTGTTATATTTAATTTGAACATGTGGTTTGGTCCAGTCATTTGAATCAATCATTTTTTAATTTAAAAGTTGGTTTACATCGATCAAAAGTGTCTGCTTACTATGTCAAAAGCTTTTCAATAGACCTTACATTGAATGCTGTAAATTTCTTATATCTTATACACTAACTTAGGAGGCGGACATAGGGCGTATTGTGAAATTATATACTCAGAAAAAATGTATGTGGCGTACTTAAAAACGTAGGTTACATGTGTAAATCATGTAGTTTTAGGACTTAACGTACAGCAAATGTATAACTGAAAAAGTACATTTTATACATAATTTCCGCATACATGTTTCGAATAAACGTACTTTCTGTACGAACGAAAGAACTGTATATAGGTGGTCAGGATCTCACATACAGATATACGCATGTAACATACAACTGACGTATGTAACATACGTATACGTATGTGATATATAGAAGACTGTTAGATGCCATACATCCTGCAACGGCATGATGTAACATCTAAGCGGGGAAAGTCTGTAGCATATGGATAACGTATGCTCCGTGCAGGATTCTGTAGTAAACATAATGATTCCGTATAATTATACAATATACCGCTGTCCGGATAACGGACTTTTCTCAGTGTATTAATTAATAAGAATTTGCGTCCGGTGAAGGAGAATATTAAAAGTTCGAAAAATTATATATATATATATATATATATATATATATATATATATATATATATATATATATATATATATATATATATATATATAACACAATAATGAGGAATATCACAGTCGAATCGATAAGTGTTAGTAAACAATACAAATGTTTAGAAGGTGGATGGAAAACAGAGCCGTAGCTAGAGATTTCGGCACCAGGGGCGAAGTAGAATTCGACACCCCTACACTCACCTTATCAAGCTTCCTCCCTTTATTTATTTATTTATTTATTTATTTACAAATAAGAGAAACAGCTGTTCTTGTTATGCTACGTTGAATTTTTATCATGCTGCTTGCACAGACTATTGCAACAACCGAAAGTGATTATTCTCTATTCTTTTACAAATAAAAGCTGTTTTCAAGAGGCTTATTTTGGACTTTTTGTTAAACTTACAAAACTGCCTTTGCTGTACACAAATCCACTTTGAGAAAAGTTATAAAAATTTACAACTTTTTACGTTTCATACTATATATAAGAAATTAAATTTTAATACGTTAGAAACTATGTGATTTAAAAATGTTCGAAATGGGTAACAGCATCAATTTGCAGTAATAATTGTAAACTTTTGTAATTTTATTTCGTTTTACGGTCAAAAATATTTTGTGAAATGTAACGGAAACTGAAGAGACAGTATTTGCGAATTTCTTAATATTGATCGATGCAGGTAAAGAATATGTTTAATGTTCGTACTTGAAATCCAAAATGTAGTTTGGCTACTACATACACCATGTGATCAAAAGTATCCGGACACCAAAAAAACATACGTTTTTCATATTAGGTACATTGTGCTGCCACCTACTGCCCGGTACTCATTATCAGCGACCTCAGTAGTCATTAGACATCGTGAGAAAGGAGAATGGAGCGCTCCGCGGAACTCACGGACTTCGAACGTGGTCAGGTGATTGGGTGTCACTTGTGTCAGAAGTCGGTACGCGAGATTTCCACACTCCTAAACATCCCTAGGTCCACTGTGTCAGATGTGATAGTGAAGTTGAAACGTGAAGGGACGGGTACAGCACAAAAGCGTACAGGCCGACCTCGTCTGTTGACTGACAGAGACCGTCGACTGTTGAAGAGAGTCGTAAAGTGTAATAGACAGACATCTATCCAGACCATCACACAGGAATTTCAAACTGCATCAGGATCCACTCCAAGTACAATGACAGGCGTGAGGTGAGAAAACTTGGATTTCTTGGTCGAGTGGCTGCTCATAAGCCACACATCACGCAGGTAAATACCTCGCTTGGTGTAAGGAGCGTAAACATTGGATGATTGAACCGTGGAAAAACGTTGTGTGGAGTGACGAATCACGGTACACAATGTGGCCATCCGATGGCAGGGTGTGGGTATGGCGAAAGCCCGGTAAACGTAATCTGTCAGCACGTGTAGGGCCAACAGTAAAATTCGGAGGTGATGATGTTATTGTGTGGTCGTGTTTTTCTTGGAGGGGGCTTGCGCCCCTTGTTGTTTTGCGTGGCACTCTCACAGCGCAGACCTACATTGATGTTTTAAGCACCTTCTTGCTTCCCACTGTTGAAGAGCAATTCGGGGATGGCGATTGCATCTTTCAACACGATCGAGCACCTGTTCATACTCCATGGCTTGTGGCGGAGTGGTTACACAACCACAACATCCCTGTGATGGACTCGCCTGCACAGAGTCCTGACTTGAATCCTATAGAACACCTTTGGGAGTTTTGGAACGCCGACTGTGCCAGGCCTCACCAACCTACATTGATACCTCTCCTCAGTTCAGTACTCCGTGAAGAATGGGCTGCCATTCCCCAAGAAACCTTCCAGCACTGACTGAAAGTATGCCTGCAAGGGTGGAAACTGTTATCAAGGCTAAGGGTGGGCCAACACCATATTGAATTCCAGCAGTACCGATGGAGGACGCCACAAACTTCTAAGTCATTTTCAGCCTGTTGTCCGGATACTTTTGATCACATAGTGTATGTTTAAAATTATATTACTTACTTAATTTATTAATGACTGAAAATTCTGGATTTAAGGTTACCTTTATTAATAAAAATATTAAAATACACACACACACACACACACATATATATATATATATATATATATATATATATATATATATATATATATATATATATATAATGTGTGTGTGTGTATTTTGTAGGTATGTAGATAAATAAAAAAATATCACACAACTAGATACGTAAGCACAAAAAAGAATCCTGGCGATACAAGTAGTTAATGGAGAAATGATCCCAATAAATTTCTTTAAATTGGAAGCATTTCATATGTCAATGAAAGAAAAAAAAACACTGGTAGCGATCAGTCTTTGAAAAAGACGAAATTCGTGGAGTAAAGTTCTGACCCATTAAGCCCCTATTCTACAACTGTTTCAAATTCAAGAACGTTACTATTCTCCTTGTTTACCTTCATATTTAATATTCCCGCGCAAACAAACAACTTGCATGTCTCTTCACTCCTTTCATTTTTCATACCTTTATTCTCTCCGTCATGATTAAAACGATTGGTTAGAAAAACGTGATTAACTAACCAAACTCATCATCATCAAAATGCCGAATACGTACGTATTTAAGACTGTAACCGTTTCTGATTTTGTAAACGCTCTTGTTTACACTGTAAGTCATTACTTGGCAGCATGTATGTCACATCGTCATTAGGAAATCATATATAATAGCTTTTTTTTAAAAAAAAGTAATAAGTAAAAACTTGTTCTAACTCTTATTGAAACATTTGGATTGCGTGCGTAGCGAGCAAGAAAATTTTTAACAAATCTATTTTCATTTCCAATACTTTCCTTTCTTCTTGCTTCTTCGGCACCCTCTTGCTATCAGCGCCCGGGGCAACCGCCCCGCTGGCCCCCCAACTTAGCTACGACTCTGATGAGAACTATTCTAAATATAAAGCAATTTATTCTACAGTTGCTAAATGGATAAGGGATAACGCAAGCACTTATATATTTAAAAATTAGTTGTATTTAAGGTAAAATATTTTTTATCTTAAAAAGATATTTTAACTTCCAAAAACTTCTTATTATGAGCAAATGTACTATCCAATGCAATGTAGCATGGTGCATTAATATCGTCACTGTTAGAACAAATGCTATGCTTCAAAGATTGTAAAAGAAAACAGGAGAGTGAATTAGTTGCCGCATTTCATATTAGTAAAGTACAACAATACAATTGATATTGTTTTCATTTGGTTATGTTATATCCCATATTAAGTGTTAATTCGTTTTCTAAATATAAAATTTTAATTATTCTAGATATTCTTTGTAACTTTTAAATAGCTTGTCAAGTTACACTTCGAAATTAAAACTTGGTTTGTTTGTACTTGGAGACGGTTGGCTTTCCTTCTTTTTGTTGACCCTTTCATTGAGGACTAGATTCTACAAGAGCAGCAGATGTGCTGAGCATATATTACCCAATAGCAGTGCGCGAATTAGGTTGTGTATATTTGAAGGGGGATAAAATAGTTCCTAACAGGAGATAGTTGATTGCTTTGTGAGGGACCAATGTTTCAATTTGTTGCTTTTGGAAGGGATTAAAACAAAATAGAAGGAAATTCCGCCCCGGGATTCGCACCCTACCCTAAAGGCATGAGTGGCACAAGCTGGATGGTAGGCCCTGGTTCCATGAGATATGTTACGCCACAGAGGGTAGATTTATTTATTTATTTATTTATTTATTTATTTATTTATTTATTTATTTTTTCGAGAAATCTAACAAATTTAGTGAGAAAATTTATTAAATTGAATTACTGCTTTCGCAAAATCATGGATTTAGCTTTTGTTTTTCTTTCGTTCTTTCTTTCTTTTTTTTTTTTAATCTGTCTGATTTAACTTTGTTAAAACATTCTATGGGAATTTTCACATTCCGATACTATGAAAAAAAAGTACTCCTACATTGAATATCACTTGCTAGTCCAAATGTTTCTATTGTTTTGTTCTTTCTTTTTATTCGTTTCCTTAATAGCATAATGTTTATAGGACCTGCATTTAAAACATAGATCTGTCCTGTTCAAACAACTTGAGCAAACTGGAAAACGACCGCGTGCTGAAACAACAGGCAAAAGGAAGAGCGAAAACTGACCGCTTCTTTTTCTTCTTTTACGCGCCTATTTTTACGCTAGGTGTATGGGCCAACTTACGGACCGAAATTTACGACATCATTTTACGGACCGAAAATGCGCGCTGAAAATACGCTAGTGTATGTTGGCCTTAAGAGAAGTCTTGTTCAATATATATATTTGTGCCTCGAAGTTTGTTCCTGTTTCTTAGGACAGTCTCTTTCTTTTTGTCCGAGAAGAATTTGCAGACAATTGGGCGCGAATTGCCATTTCTCTTCCTTCCGGTACGGTGCACACGTTGTAAGTCATCATCACTTAATGAGATTTTTAATCGATCATTTATTGTGTCCCTGACTTTTTTCTCAGTTTCCTCCCAAGTTTCACCATCTTTTTCCGGAATGCCAAAAAGTACTAAGTTCTGTCGTCGCTATCGACCCTCAAGATCATCAAGTTTATCTTCTAGGTACCTTGCGTGATCTTGAAGATACCTTAGTTCTCGGTTCACAACTTCGAGATCACTTTCAACACTACTCACTCTGTTCACTAGTGAGTTCATTTTAGCACTAATTTGCTTCACTTCTTTCACCAGTACCTCATTAGAGGTGACGAGGTTGTTCAAAATTTCTTTTATCTCGGCAATTTCACTTTTTCCACTTTTTTGTGATTGTGGGGGGCCGGGGTGGGTCTGGACCCCTCCTATGATTAATAGTGCGAGAATCACTAAACCGTAAGATAAGAACGCCAGTGATGCTTTCATTTTCGGAAAGTTTGAGATCGAAACTTTTCTCGCGGCACTACAAAACAGGCCAATTCTAGCTCTCCACTGCTCGGTTGAGATTCCCATTGCGGAGGTCACTGAACTTACGAGCTTCACGAAAACACGTCCGCGCTCGACAACTGACAACTGACAACTTATATATTAGTATGTATATTTTGTTAAAATATCAATACAACACCTACATAATCCAATCTTTTGTCCATAGTAAGCGTGTTACTATGTTTCGTGGTGAAGACAAATCACACTTAGTATCTGTTTAGGCATTCGAAGTTTCAATATTCATATTGGTACTGTTATAGTAGATGAAAGAAAAGGAGAACTACAGGAGATGATTTACAGGAGTTGACAGTAGAAAATTGCATGAAATGGAAATTAACCATCGGACTATATGGTTCAGATACCTGGACATGACGCAAGTTAGAGAGGAAATATTTAGAGAGCTTTCAAATGTGGTGTGGAGAAGATTAAACGTAGAGAGAGAGAGAAACAATCGAAGGTGTTTTAAAACGGATAGGTGAGAAGAAGACATTACTAGCCATCATCCTTACTAGTAAGGCCAATGGGATTGGAAGGATCTTGCTAATAAATTGTCTTCATCAGAGAAGAATTCGGAAGAGAAGCAAGAAATAGAAAGAAGGAACCAGAACAGAGGTGATCGATTATTTGAAAGATAGGAGAAAATATTGGGAGTTAAAAGAGGAACCTGAAGTATGAGAAAACTGTAAGAAACATATCCAGGCCCAAATCTAAAATTGAAAAAGAATCCTCATTTGTCCCAGGATGGCGAAAACATAACACTTAATAATGATAATAATAATAATTTTCCAGGAACTGGCACCTACATTCCCTCGAGTTTCTTTCGGGCATTCATCCTTCTAAAGTATCGATTATCCTTTCTATTTCTTTTCCTACCAACTTCAGTATGCTTAATTACATGACACAATGTTGAGATCTCAAATTTTCAGTGATAATAATAATAATAATAATAATAATAATAATAATAATAATAATAATAATAATAATAATAATAATAATAATAATAATAAGACGAAGAAGAAGGAGAAGAAGAAAATACCGCATGAGGACATATTTTATTAAAATCTGTAAAATCAACACTAACATTAGGCAAAGTAGTCACGATTAAGGAGAAGTGTCCTGGGTACCAGAATCTAACCCGTGCGTAAGTAATTACAACCAGCTAAATGGAAACGAAATGCTTGCACTCAAATTTCAGGTAGAAACTTGGGCTACTTATCTCACAAGAGCACAAATTTTTTTATATATTTTATGTTTAATGGTTATGTCGGCTAAGCTAAAAGAAACGACGATGATATGAATAAAACAAATAGCACAATAAAGAATGTGGGAGGAAACTGAGCCTGAGAAAATTTACACATACGGCTTTTGTCCTGCGCAATGCCCATTTTCGTGAGTTGAAAGCTGAGCGAACTACAACTGAAGCAACCGTAAATAAAGCGATTAACCTTTTTGGAACAGGGTGAACAATTCAATCCAAAAATCTTCGACAACAACAACAATAATAATAATAATAATAATAATAATAATAATAATAATAATAATAATAATAATAATAATAATAATAATAATAATAATAATAATAATAATAATAACAATAATAATAATAATAATACATTTTTAATGTTGAACTGAAATTAGGCAAAATTTACACATAAATCGGGATTTCGGGAGGGTGTCCGGATCTCCTTGACTCACCTTTGCAACAAACAAGTTTTTAAACGAAACATTACATTAAAGTTTGATGTTCAAAGTACTCTACTTTACTTTCTAACTGAAAATAACAAATTGCAATGTAAATTTTCACAAATATTATACTAATCAGGAACTCTTAGTTATATTTGCAACCTAAGGGGAAATACGCTTTTTACCGTTATGCAATTTGAATGTTATGCAATTTTGCGTTTTAATATTTACAAATAAATTACTACATACCAATATTTAGCATTTTCAAAAGTCATTTAACGAATAACGAAATCGGACGAGTTCTTCTTTGGAAGTGAATTACATATCAATCTGTGGCGCCGGAACCCAGAAGCTCAGGTCCTGTTAGACTCCCAAAAATTTGATTGGGGGGCTGGGTTCTTCTTCCGAATGATCCATCCATTCTTTAATTGATTTGCAGGTAGGACTACTGTTAATAGTTTCAAAACTCAGAGCAGTGCTTTATGTTTACTACAAAATATCCTGCACAAACTATCAGTGTTTTACTTGATACCCATAAATGTATAGTCATTTCAAGTAAGGTAACTTGTTTACATAATCCCGCATTTGAGTTAATTATAAGATTATTTAAGTTTCATGATTGTTATTTTCTCATCGGCGCCTCTGGTGTCCATACATATTTTTTCTGGTACTGTGCTGTGTACTGTGAGTAGAAGTATCCAAAGACTCCCTTTTGTCAGTTCGTCAGCGAGTGTTTTGCCTCACTCGTGCACAAAGACACTCTTTACGATATGTTCTTTCAACAGGTGGGAAACAACTTCATGTTACTGTTCTAGCTAATCTACCAGGCGTAATTAATCTTGGAGAGGGCGTTAGTTGGGTTGCCTAACTAACGGATTTTGTACATTAAGAACTTATGTGACTCACTGTACATACATAGACGGAAGGCAAAACTTTAAAAACAAAACAATATATGTGTGTCTTGTCACCTTTTCGCATACAAATTACTGACATAATACCAATAAATTTTTCACTGAAATATTTTATCACCAATTCCATTCGCGTACGATAACTTCTTCAATTTTCGGTTTGGAGGCTGCATTTGGAGATAATAACAGGGCCTCTAAAGTAAGCAACCAATATTGTATAGTTGTTGTGCGGGCTTACATACTTTCTCAGAAAATACAGTGTCAATGAAATTGTCAGGGGTAGATTTTGCTTAAATGAGTAGGTGTCCGCGATGAAATAATTGACGATCAATGTTAGTTCTAATTCTATAGTTTTAAACTGCATATTTTAAACGTACCTTATAGATAGGTGTAAAGACCTATCTCCTAGGATCTTCATACCATGAAATGTACTTTCTTGCAGAAAGCTTTCATACGTAGCACATATCTTCCTCCAAAATACTGAAGTTCTTTTTGTGCGTTTTTCGTCCAGAAAACTGTTGAGGAGAGAAACAATGTTTTCAATGGAATATTTCTTGCGTAAACATTCACTTATGTGAGTTAACTTTCACACTGTTTGGGTATTGTACATCTTAAATATTCCTGCAATTTAATTATTCAAATTATAAACTATATTTATTAAATGCACTAATATGTTCAATAATTTTCGAAATTAGTCAGGAGAGTTTATATTAGTTTGAACCTGAATATGTTCAAACAATAGTCCTATACAAAGTTCTACGAAGTCTTGATAGGAATATAATGCCTTCAAAAAATACATATATTTCCAAAAATTGTAAATTTAAAATGCGTCCCTATATGATTGAGTAACAAATATTATCCTATAGATAAGAAACAAAGTTGACATAGCAAAACATTTTTACTTGTGACTAACATATTGCACTTACTGGATAATTTGGGGATCGGTGTAGTAGTTTTATTTGCAGCTAACACTGTAAAGTAATAGATCTCATATTGTCAACAAAAGCTTATTCCAAAATTATAGCAACCTTAATTTCATTTTACTAATGTAATGTTGCAATTGCCAATACACATCAGTATTTCTTCTCACCAAAAGTTTTGCATAGAAACATGAATTTGCCAAGCGTATTGATTGAAGGATACATTTAGATTTTATACAACACAAATTTTGTTGAGTGATTGGAGAAATAACATTTATTACCCTTTACAATGGAGATATGCCATACTATTCTGGTAAGATATGTAACTCTTACTTTTATTGCAGAGATTATTCCCAGAACCTAATGGTCAATTCGAAAGTTAAAGTCAATTTTACAAAGCATGATAAGTTAACCAGGTAGTTTCTACTTCAAGTTTGTGAAAAGAATATGCGTGAGGAAGAAGAATACGATAGTCTTACCTGTCACTAATCGGGATGGTTAATCTCAATACGCCTCTAAATTTTGCAATTTGAAGAGAAAGATTAATTAAATGCTGTTGTCAGACACTCGTTAATTAACTATTTAATTAAAGTGACAGTCAATTGGAAATAATGAAATATTTTGGTTTAAAGTTTCACATTATATGCTTTAGACCAAGGAAGACGCGTGATTAGTATAACTGAATAATGATGTAAGAATCGTTAAAATTAGATCTTGGGAGGAAACGGAAGTGCTCTTAGATCAGCGACGGGCACGGTTGTGCCCACCCCAAATTTACTTGGCCGGGAATCAAACAGGAAACACACGCACCAGATGTAGGTGCCCTACAACCAGAGCCAGCATGGTCCCCAAACTCAATTCGAGATTGACATTTGTTAACAATAATGTGAAAAAGGTCAAATTATAGCACGGAAAAATTAGTACGTATTTAATACTGAAGTTGATAAGTATAACAATTTCGACGTCTTAAATATTTATAATTTCATACTAGTAATGCTTCAGTTGTGAACACAAAATAGAGCATTCGTACAGTGTGCAGAAATATATTGCCGTTGATTTAGAAGCCACTTATCTTCAAATCTAAGGCTTGTAATCTTTTACAATTTCAAGAAGAAACTCGCGTACTAAAGTTTCTTAACTGTCGCTCGTTTTTTTTTTTTTTTTTACAAATAAAGACTTCCCAACGTTATGCCGGATAGGCTGAAGGAGACGGTGATGCTGAGAAAAGAATGAAATAGTGGAATGAAGAAAGTCGGAGGAAACGCGAGAACCCCGAGAAAATCCACGAGCACGGTGTTTGTCCACTACAAAGTCCACACGGCATAAAGTGGAGTCGAACCAAGGACCCCAAGTACCTGAGGAGAACGCTCTACCACTGATGCCCTCTATTTTTTAATAGTTCTCCATAATTCGCACATAATGTGTCATTCCCTTGACGCATCATTTCCACTCTGTCGTTCGCGCCACTATATAGTAACAAGTGTACCTCTCCGCGAAATCGTCTGTCCGCCTCCACCTACAGTGAAGCTTAGATCAAAAACAACCACTTTCTTAACTTTTACCATTCCCATTACCCGACTTTCACTCATTCTTCCTCACAAACTTAAACAAATTCTCCAATTGACCCGGTAAATTTCCTAAAATTAGTCCGGCGATACAGCAATTAATCCAAACCTAGTACCTTGAGTCGTAATCTTATCCATTTGTTCTTATTGCGTGTCTTGTTCGGGCTTAGCTGAGAGCGATTATGCAATAGTAACGCAACATTCTATTGCGCGAGAACACGTGCGTCTCTGGCGGAGGACGAGGAGACGCATGCCCGCACTATTTTAAAGTACAAAATATTCAATATTTTATTCTAATTAAATTTATTTACTAACGACAGAATATCATATAAATAATAATAATAATAATATTTAATTGAGCTATAATATTCAGACTGTGAAACGATTGTAGTCGAAAAATGAAATAAAATGAAATCTTTGAGTTTTACTTCTCATACTTATGCCGGTGAGGATAAAAGAGACGGTGATGATGAGTAAGGAATGAAATGATGGAATGAAGAAAGTGGGAGGAAACGGGAGAATCCCGAGGAAACCCACACCCACGGTGCTTGTCCACCACAATGTTCACAATCTGGGGTCTGGGTTCGAACCCGGGATCTCAAACAGCACAGGTGAACGCTCTATCACTGAGCCACCATGACACATACGATTGCAATCGAGTTCTTGATATACCTTAAGGGGTCCCTGAAGGTAAGGAGAAAGGTAACAAATAGAATCAAAATAACTAAACAGATTGGGCTAGGTAACACCATTATATCACTTTCTGTGATGTCTCCCCCCAAATTTTACATTTCAGAGACGCTACTGCGCTGCCAACATACTATAACCAAATCTTTCTCATGCGCAGCAACAATTAACATATGCAATACAACATATAAAATTTAAGACAATTTAAATGTATATGTATAATATTAAGTTAACTCACCACATGTATATAGCTCTTCCACTTCGTACTCAGGCCAAGATTCCGCAAGTTTCACATGGAATACTATTAGCCGGATAATATTTAGTTTATTCATCGTCTTTCCCACCAGGGCCACTTACACATCATGTTTTCGTCATATTTCCTTAACAAGCAACGTGGTACAGTTGCCAATTAGTGAGCATTTTCTATCACACAAACACTTTTTTCTCACTTGTACTCACCTTCACTTGACTACAAGAATCTACAATCTTTGTTTGAAGCAATCCATCCACACTGCATCACTATGTGACAAATGAAGAATGCAAACCGACCATACAGGCAGCGCGACCAAACGACGCTTTCTCTAATCAGGCTCTCTAGCGGCATAGGTGTCTCGGCGCCTGTCCAAGGATGTTTGGCGAGGTCGGTCCGTCCGCTATTTGCTGACTTTCTCTCGCCTACTTTACTTGTCGTTACCCCGCCAGCGTTTCGGCTTCTTTCCGACAGCATTTGTCCCAGTCGGCCCGTCCGCTGTTTGCAGTCTTCTTCCAAAATATTTGTCAAGGATCCTCTTGTAATTTTATCTTAAATATTTACTTTTAATACACCCTTTACGTGTAGTCCCTTTACTACATTTATTTTCATACATTTACCTTTTTTATGGTCGGCACGCCGTCAGCGTTTCGGCGTCTTTACCGCTATCATTTGGCGCGGTCGTTCCGTCCCCTGTATGCCGACTCCGTTTTCACAAGGCATATTTAATGGAATTAGTGTCCACCTACAAGAAAAACCTTCGGATAGTTTCCATTTTGCTTCATTAATAAAGAAGATGAAGGCTGCTCAAGAAGATCAAGAAATTGCCGGCAGTGTGTTTTCGCAGTCGTCGTCCGACTGTTTCGAGAAAGCTTTATACGAGGGAAATATTAGTATTTTTAAACCCTAATTAGTGTTTTAAAGCAACAAATTACCTTTTAACCCTCATTGTTTTTTTTTGGTGAACTACTCTGTTTTTGCTCGTCGCTGTCGAAAATCGCGCTGAAAGACGCCGGTGTCCGGCGCCGGAATTTAATCGGCGCATCTGGTTGGCATGGACAAATTTTCCGACTGTAGGCTCAAACTTTACGTCTCATGGAAGACAGAGGTGCAATGCCGCGTTCACAAAAGCTCTCATTCACTTCTATCCTTAGGGGAGTGAATCCATTTTCTAATTTGAATTCCTATTTCTACAAGATCCATCGTAATATTGTCCTTCCATGTACACATAGGTTTTCCTAATGGTCGTTTTCCGATTGGTCTTCCAGTTAAGAATTTTAAAGCGTTCCTACTTTCTTCCATCCTGGCTACATGGCCTACCCACCTGAGCCTCCTACACTCGATAACCCGAACAATATTTAAAAAAAAAAATAAATTATGAAGTTGCTCGTTATGAAGTTTCCGCTATTCCCCATTCTTGTTCCTCTTGAGCCAGAATAATCTTCTCAGAATTTTGTTCTCAAATTTCAGTCTATGTACTTTCCTTACATTAAGTGACCGCGTTTCGCAGCCATACAGAACAACGGGCATGATTATCATTTTATATATTTTAAGCTTCAAATTTCTCGACAGAATTCGCGACGACAAGAGATTTTGAAACTAAGTAATAAATAAATTCGATGCTTTCAGTCTATATTTAATTTCTTCATGAATACGGTTTTTGTCTGTTAATATTGATCTTAGATACCTAAAGGTATCCGCTTTATAAAAATTATTATTCAATATTTTAACGCATCCATAATTTTCGTTCTTCGAGAATTCGTTCTCTAGTTCTATTTATTTTTGACCCATTCTATATCATCCCTTGAAGTTTGGCCCATCACTAAAGATACACCCTGTACATATAAAGTGACGCGAGTGTCTAAAGTCCACAAGCTAAATAGACAGTGTCTGATCAAGTCAATATGTTCAGTTACATGGTGAAACTGTCACGTATATATTATTTTATAAAAAAAATGCTTTGCTTAGCGATTTGTATTTTAGTGCAAGTGAATCACCAATACCACAGTAATATTTTTCCTTACATCCTATAAGATTCTCATCAACAAAATATTCATAACACACATTATAGCTAGGTTAAAAATTTACACCTTACACATACCAAAGTGATAACACTGGTCATCAGAAAAGTGAGTTCATACATAGTATGGAAAAAGATTCTGATCAGACAGTCAGTGTAGTAGCACAAACAATTATTACTCACGAACAGGCTATGGTTCGGACTCGCTTGACAATTTGATTCGTATGTTCTGTTGAAGATTAATAAACTATATGGCAATAGTTTATACGAATAATGTGATTCAAGTAAGGTTCAGTATTTTCATTTATCTTAGGAAGAAAAATGTTGTAAAGTGTATTTAAGTGTACTGTAGCAGAACACAAAGTTCTCTATAAATTAATATATGACTTTCGAAAAGAAAATGTAATAACTGTGTGTTCTCGTATACATTAACTTGAACATACTCATCCGCTTTTGTAGCACTGACACAAAGAGTTACTTATAAAACGCCATTTCGGAAACATAAACATTAATTAGTGTTGCTTTACCGAATCCAAACATCATCATCACCATCATAGGTATTCTGCCATTATTGGCAAATCATTTGCTTTAATTGAGAAGCTTCCATGCTCTACGGTCTTTCGATGACCTCTTCTTCTTTACATACGATTTTTACCTTTTGATATCATACATCAATTGTAGTCTCCTAAGCCCCTTCCCTGTCTTTCGTACCACTATACCCTCTAGCACGTCCATCATGGTATAGTGCTTGTTAGCCAACGCCACAACCTGTTTCTCTTGTGAATAGTATATAAAATTATTCTTTCCTCTATCATTTCTAATACTCTCTCATTCCTTTTCCACTCTACCCAGTTAATTCCCTCCATGATTCTCCACATCCACATTTTCAAAGCTTCCATTTGTTTTTTAACAGTTTGCTTAATGTCCATGTTTCTAATCCATACAGTACAATACTCCACACGAAGTATTTTATGAGCTTTATTCTCAACCCTCTATTCAAAGGACTACAAAATAGTATTTTCTTGCTCCTAAGGGCTTCTTTCGTCATTCCTACCCTCCCTTTTGTTTCCCGTTCACATTTCACTGCATTACTAATAATACTACCCAGTCATCATAAACTAATCACCAGTTCTACTTTGTCCTCTCTTACTTCTATATTTCATACCGACCCTTTCGTTAAGATGGAAATTGCTTTAGTTTTCCTAATTTATTTTCATTCCGTATTCTTCACAGCGCTTAGTCATCTTTTCTAACCTCTTATTGATTTCCTCTTCAGATTCTGCAGCACGATAACATCTGCAAACCGAAAACACCTAATCATTGTACATCTCACTGAAAATCCGTTTTTATTTTGTAGGCTGTTTTTCACGAACTCCTCTAAATAGATATGCAAACATGACAATCATCATTTCATCTCGGAGAGAAGGTATGACATGGTTAAACTTCTATCACAATATTCACGAGTTTGGCTAGCCGAAAACTTACGTAGGGGCCAAAAGATTGTGAATTTTTCATTATTTACTCTTTGAGGGATTTACAAATTCACGTAATATAAAACGCCAGTGTTTTACTTTTTTTCTTTTCGTAAAATAGATCGTGTTAAATGTACCAAACATACTTTGTGTGTGTATTGACCATTTCGGGTAGGATTGTACCCACTAATGGCAACTAAGTATTATCATATTTGATACACTGGGAAGGGTGAATGATTTCGTTACCGGAATGGCAAATACCCTCGAACTAATATTTCTTTATGTTTTTTCTTGGCCTGAATCTACTATGCGTATATATAATTAATGGTGATTATAGTATGTGAATGACAGTTTATTACCGTTTTAATTATTCTGAGGCAAGTTTCCCAAATTTTGCCGCTTGGTTCTCGTTTGCATGACATGCAAATAACTCAAATACAGCAATTTATTATTAGTATTCCTTCTCTTCTGAACACACCGTCATTTCAACTAAAATCTAACGATTACTTATTAACAATGCTTTCTTAGGTAATGTATGATATTAATAATGTTACAAGGTATTTAGGAAACCGGATATATTTAACCACTGTCTTTTGTAATTAACTAGGAGAAAACTAGTGGAAATCACACAAAAGATCTAAATATTTGGAGTTAGTTCTAAATATTTGTAGACTTATTGTAAAATCTGTGCTAAGTGTCAAAATGAAAATATTGAGTAAAAAATGAACTACTTCCCAGTGAATACTGGACAGACATTTTTCACAGAGCAGTGTTATTCATATAGGCCACATTTTTACATTAAACCAAAATTTTCCAATTCACAGGATTTTATATTAGTCTAAATTTGTTTCCTTTCCTTATGGTTATTAAAGTGCGATGTCAATAGTTCCATCATAAGTAAAACTAGAGGAATCAAAGCTGTTAGGAAGGCATAACTACCATCTAATTACTTCACCAGATTGTCGTTAAAAGGGACTATTTTACCCATACAAAGTCACTCTATATGAACAAAGTTCTATAGTTTATAAACGACTTATATGGATAAATGCCTGCAGCAAGATAGACAAGAAAGAAGCAAAGGGAATTCTGGAAAAGGCTCAATGATTTATTAGTGATACAAATGACATAAATTCATCTCCTATTAACACTGACACTGTCAAAAGAGAAACAAAAAGCAAATGCGATACTACCTTATAAATAAATATATAAATATTTTTGACTGAATTTAAGGAAATATTTTTTTTAAATATATAAGTAATGGGATAAAGAAAAAAAATTTTGGTGTATTTGTATCACTCTTTCATTTTATTAGAGTAAATAGTTTAACAATGGTAGAGTGTAATTAATTTATTTTGGGGTAAATCATATCTTGTATTGTAACTTAAATATGTTACTTCAGTTTTATAAAGTTTTAATGATTAAAGTATTTCTCTACTTCTTTGAGCTGGGAAAAGTAGGCAGTTGTATGGTCCGTATGTTCATGGGTCTAATCTTTTTAAACACCAAGATTTATATATAAAAATGTGGTCAAAATAAAAGTGTCCTACAGACGTCAATACTACTATAAGCTACAATATACTAACTTATTCTACATGTATATATGTGTTTGTGGTTGTGGATAAGTAATACTAAAAAGTTTCATATAGGGTTGTAATTCCCTTATGAAGACTTTTCTAAAATCTGAACAAAATACATGAACAATTGTCTTCTGATATCGTTTCTCCATCCCAAAAATGGTTTACATCTTTGATCATGTATCAATACTATTATTAGTTGAAGATTAAGGTTTAAAGATGTCATATTTGTTCGATTGGAATCAGTATGAAACCAAATTCATTTGCTAAAATCATATTTTCGCAAATTGCAAGATTTTGCGAAATATTTAGGTGCATTCTTTTATTCACAATACGCAATACGTTTTTAACATCGACTGTGCAGTCACGAACATTAATACATGGAGGTTGGAGCCATAAGAAATAATGGCTTCAGCCTCCATTTATTAATGTTTGTGACTGTACATGATTCGTAGCTAGGCTGAAAGCATTGAACGGGGTCGCCTTTCAAGTTCTTGTCACGGCAAATCGAGTCGGTACAACATTGTCAAAATCTGGTATTTTAAACTGGATTCAAGGAAGAGTACAAAAAATTAGTCGCATCATGTCCAATACCTAGGCAGTTTGAAGTTGCTTACTCAAGGCATCCTTCGAGAGCAAGAAGCAGAAAGACATTTTTGTGGTGAAATCTACAGTGGTAGCATCCTTTAAGCAGACGCTAGCTAATCTTTTAACAGCTATATAAGCAATTCCACGTAATTTTTAGAGATACCGCTACACACTTGTCCTACGCTCTCCTGATGGATAAAACCTTTAGAGTCCAAGAAAATAACAGAATTACTTGATTTTAAATTTGCTAGTTCAAGGTCTCTTCTATCGAGGGATTGATAATGTCTCATTCATCTCTAAGTATCCCTTTCTCCTAATTGTAGACAAACATTAATTCATCATCACTACATTCTCCAGTAAAAATGCATCCTTCCCATACATATATCTACTATAACAAGCGTCAGAGTAACGAAATTTTAAAGTTCAACACAAAAATACACCGCGTATTTCTTTTTTACCCTTGTATTTTGATCACTGCATGACACGTCGCAAACGATGAGTTATCTGCTAAAGCAAAGTGGTGATAAATGTACGTGATGTTCTACTAATATTCCTCATCAACTTTCGCGGTTAGACACTTGTTGCAGTTCATTCTGATTGATTCTAAAACATTCAATTCTTTACGTTTCGGCACATCTTGAAGAAAGTTAGTATAATATTGATGTATTATAATTCAATTGGTTTAGAATTTGAGTCTCGTTCTATTTTATAGTTTGCAACACTTTATATGTTACGTATATTTTTATTCTTTTGTTTTAATACACTGTGGAGTTTTGCAAAGAAATCATAACAATGATAGAATTTACACATCAATATTCAAGACTTTCTGTGTTAGTGGCACGAATGATGTATCTTCAACACATGTACAAGAAGTTCTATGTGCTTTGATGGAAACAGTTGCAGTGTAGAATTGGTTTATATAGCAGGTAATATTCGTAAATAATCGGTGTATGGTAAATACATTTCGTACCAGAGAAAGTAATGAGAAGTAGTTATGTTCAGTGTTTTGGTTTATTATTTAAGTGACAACATTCAAAAGTATATTGACATCTTTATAAGCATTGTACAAGATCACAAATATAAAAAGTTTTCCTACATTCTCTTCATGTTCACCTCAACCATAGGTTGTAATCAACATGGACATTTTAAAACTTCTCTCTCCCTTGGGATAACTGTTTTATACTGTACTTTGATAATGTCTCTTCTTCGTAACAGTATCTAAATATTCTATCCTTGGTTTTCCGCTTCCTGGTTTTCCCTCTGCTTTTCCCTCTATCAGCACGGTGATTGAATTAGAGTGCCGAATAAGATGGATAACATTCTGTTTCTTCTTTTTCCTATTATCTTCATGATATGTCATTCTTTATTAGCTTCCTGTAGTACTTCTTTATTCCTTTCCCTTTTGGTCCACGATATGAGCATCATTTTGCACCAACAACACATTTCAAATTATTCCAGATTGAATATTTCAGCCTTTGTTAATATCCACGTCTCTGATCCGTAAATCGTTTACGGACGTCCGACGACACATTTCTTCATGTTAGTAGTTCTTTTTGTCTATTGCATGCTTGTTTAGCTTGCTCTATTCTTGAACTTACGTCTTTTTCACTTCTTCCGCCTTAATATATTGGATTTTCTAAATAGGAAAACGCCTTAAAATTCCCTCCCTAATCTTGTTTCTTCATGTCTTTTTCTTGTGCACTCTCTCACTTTGGTTTTCTTCTTATTTATCTTCATTTTTAATGTTTTCTCCAGTTGGTCGTTCAAGTTTGAAAGTACTTTCTGTGAGGCCTTTTCGTTCTCCGCTATCAGTGTTAAGCCATCAGCAAACCTTATTTTACTGGAAAACTGGCGATTTATTTTTACACCTTCATCGTTTTTATTAAAGAATTCTTTCATAGAATCTTCTATATAGACGTTGAAATGGAGGGGTGGAAGTCCACATCCTTGCCTCATTCCGTTACATGTTCTTGCTTCTTTCTGATCTCTTCTTATACCAGCTGTCTTGTTCCTGTAAAGCCGATACATTATTCTTCTGTCTCTGTGATCCACTTTCAGATTCTTCAACACTGAACATGTTATTCCAACCTACGTTGTCAAAAGCTTTTTCTATTATACAAAACTTATCACAATTGGTTTGCTTATTCGGCTGTGCTGTTCCATGATAATTTGTAGGTTCAATATTGCTTCCCTTGTTTCCCTTTCTCTCCTGAATCCAAACTGGTCCTCCGATAGCCGTTCTTCGGTTTTCCCTTATATTCGTTATGCAATATTTTTGCACAGTATTTTTGATGCATGGAAAAGCAAACTTAACGATCTGTGTTCTTCGCACTTACGCGCGCCTTATCTCTACGGGATAGGGACCAATATGGTTTTCATGAAGTCTCTTGATATTTTCCAGAGATGTATATTTCATTATCAACATTAAAAAGTTTCTTGTTGCCATTCCGAGATTCTTTATCACTTTTGTTGTTATTTGGTGTATTCCGAGGGGCTTTAAAATACATTTTCTTCAAAGCATTGTCAAATTCACACTGTAAAATTTATGATCCTAATTCATGTTCATCGATCTGTTCTTCCTTCTCTATCTCTTCTGCGTTCACTCTATCCTTTGTAGAGTTATTCAATGTTTTCCTTCCATGTTTTTGTTATTTGCTCACTTATATTAGCGCTGTCCTGTCCTTCTCTACGATAATTTCTGTGCGTTTCTTTTTTCTGACCGAACTGTTTTCTAACCTTTATATATGCCGTTTCTGTATTGCCTTTCACAATATTCTCCTCAAATTCCTTGCACAAGTTGTTTATATTTGTCTACTTATTGCATGCTTACCTTGTATATATAGTTCATAAAATAAAGTATAGTCTAAACCAATAATTAGAATTCTAAAGCGTGAGAATTAATTATTTCTTTCCAATTGTTTGTAAAGACAACATGACTAAAAGTAATTAGGGAAATTATTTGATACCCTACTCGTACTTCTTTTCATTTTACTTAGAAAATTTATAGCACAAATGACTGGCATAACACTCACTCCAATTTTGAACTAGTAGTTTGTTGATTGCAAATATGTACATATTTACTAATTATATAATTTCCAACTCTAGTAATGAGAATATGTAAAAGAGATTAAAAATGTTTGCTTAATTAGTACATCGTCTTCAAATATGTTTAAGCTATAGAGCCAAAGTTAATCTTACTCTTAATCTTTACAAACGTATTATTTGTTTAATATAAAAGTAAAATTTTATGGTTAAATTTATAGAGATATGCATACCTGCGTATTCCCGTTCTCTTATATTGATGTAAATCTACCGGAGATTGCACAAGCATCGGCAACACTTTGGATCTTCTCCTGCTAGTTAAACTTAACGTAGCAAAATCTAGTCCTTTGGTACAAAAGAAAAACACACATTCAATCAACGAAATAATGCTGCACCCAAAGAATAAACTTCCCACACCTCCAAACGAAACTGGAAAAAAGAACAACATATTAGGATATATTGCGTATACTATAATACAGATTGAAATTATGACATTTAGATATTAGTAATTTTAACACATTTTTTTTTATTGGAGAATGTACTTTATTGGAGGTTTAGTGACCTTAGAAATTAAGCAAAATTTGTTTTATTTGGAAGTATTGTGTATACCATCCGAAACCCTACCTGAGATAGACAATCCTTTCAGGATTTAACTTTATAACTGCCTCATTGTGAAAAATATTTTTTCTAATACATTCGACTTTCGAATAGCAACCTTTATGAAATAAAACATTATCTTATAGCCGTTATTATGAACATATTTAACGCACAATGACAGTGGTTTTGCAGAGGATGTTTTGTAAGAAACTGAAAAACATCAGTTAAGTAGAAAATCTCATTAAACGCATGATATTACGATATTTCACAATAAAACTTAACAAAGATATCAGTATCGCAATGATAATAATAAAAAGTAACAGTAAGTAATTTACTAATTTTTTTTTAAGTATCATGATCGTGAGAGATTGGTGAAGACATTTTTAAAATTCAAAGTAGGAAGATTATAATCGAAATTCAATATATGACTATTTCAGTAATACGAATTAACCACACAAATCTATATAGGCACTCTGCGCAGATCATGTATGAACATGTAAATTATTATGTGCAAAATAAGTTTTCTCAAGAAATAATTTAAATAATCAAATTAATTTAAAGTGCTTAGGTTATATGTAAACTTAAATCCCAAGTACAAATATGAACACACCGCATAGTATGCAAAATATATAAATTATTAAATGGAAACCAAACCATAATTATGTAAGGTTATAATGTGTTGACTTATCCTTCAGGATTGAAAATAATAATATGGTGAGAAACTACTCCAATATCGAACGTAAAACTACAAAGTAAGCAGAAACATTGTAACAATTTCGAATTATTATTCTTTACATGACCTAGAAAGTATTTGTTGTTACATTTATAATACTAACGACTTCTTTATAAATGTTGCTCTCTTGTTCTGACTACGAGCTTGGACTTTTCTATTATCTCTTTTTTCTGAAACATTCCCTCTTATTAGCTAGTAGGCTTTACGGAAGGATGAGGTATACTTATTACTTTGTTCCATCCCGTTACTATTTGATTATATTACGATTTGAATGCAGTATGAGTTAAAGAGAAATATTAAAAATTATGGCTTTAAGATATTACTATCCATAGTGACATCGCCCTATGATTTAATGAAAACTACCAGACCAAACATTTTATTGCCGAAGGGAGACGGACAAGTAGTCTTGATGTTGACTAGGTTGATGTTATTCTTTTGTTGCAGTAATATTCATAGTATATTTTCATGCGCCTGCAACTATGTTCATAGCGTGGATTACGCTATTTTTGTGCTCTTTTATAAATTGAAACAATATGGTAGAGTATCGTTTATAGTTTTGTTGTTACCACTTGCATAAAAATAATCGTTTCAAATTATGGATTTAAGTGCGAATACTATTGTACTATTTATCCCTTTAAGTTTTTGAACGTATTTAGATATATGTTATGTGCTTTAAGCAACTCTGCATGCAACGATACATTCAAGGAATAATAATTTGTGTTTGTGGTAGAAGGTTATGTAGCTACGCTTCCATTAACCGGAATAACAGCTTTTGTATACTTACAGTAAAGCATGAACAAGAAAACACAACTTATTTCTTAGAGAAAGTCATATGAGCAATATTTCGGATGAAAAATTGGTGAAAAATTTTATCCTTGGGCAACGCATGTCTGTTATTATTAGTTTCGTAACCATGCAAAGCAGGTGTCATGTAGAAGAAGAAAGTAATGGAGCGAATACTAAAACACTCTTAGCAGTTTCTGAAGAAACAACGCACCCAAGCTTTGATGTTGAAAGCGAACCTCATCTACAAATACAATAGTAACTAAACGATTAGGTACGTGGTTGTGAACTCAAAATAATCAGAGGTATCGGTCTCCAAGCTTAGGCAATGAAATCTGATTTATAGAGAAACAAGACTATGCTTTTCCTGAAAAACAATATAGGTTGTTATACTTCTTCTCTAAGACAATCTCTGTAATTTACTGCAATATTATTTGCAATATGTTCAAGATCGCTGTTAATCAACACAATTATAATGAGTGACGACTTTTAAATGTTTCTTTAAAACATTTAAAAGCAATTCTGTTGTACGTTGGACATTTATACTAGGGTGGAGCGTTTTACACTTTTGTTGGAAATTCGATGACGGCTAGTGCGGAAAAGGTGTCATTAGTGGCACCGACCTTACTGATTTTCTTTTTCTTTTTTTGGACAACTCGTTACCCTGCTTCATCGGACTTTAAGTATTTTAAGTGTTTGGTTGGTAACGTGCACAATACAATGACAGTAAAGCTACTTCTGGTCGCTTTTAGAGTTACTTGATAGCTATGATACAATTATTTTATGAAAAGAAACTTGTAGCAATGGCAGTAAATAATTATAAAATGTGTACGAGTCAAAGTACAGCCATATTAGCTCAGTTGTTGGAATTAATGTCCAGATTTAGTTTGGAATGCCACGTTAACAATGATTATAGGCATAACCCTTAATATATCACGATTTCTTTTGTGCAATTCTGCGCTTATTTTGCTCTATACGCAAAATTACCCAGAACTCACCATGGGGAGGTTGTGGCACATTCAGGTTCGCCACCCGACCACCCAGTAGGCATACGTTGACATTTAACCTTAGGCCACGTAGTACTTATTGGTCTCGGAGCATTCTTGTTCTAGATTTCGGTTTGGCTCTAACGTAGATATATCTTGCGTTTTGGCCGCACTTTTTCGAAGCTGCCTCAGACACCAGTTTCACTGTGCGTTCCACAGATTGACTATGGCAATGGAATGTTATTGTTCGAGTAGTTGAAGTTTGGTGGTTTTTGCAAGCTGCTTATCCGTTATGTTTCGTGTGATTGGCGGCTCTGCTAGACATTTAGGTCAATTAATCATGTCGTAGTAACTTTCATCTGTAAAGGCTAATTTCGGAACAATGATTTCCCGCGGGCCGCTTGATCTCGTAGTCTTCTAGCTGCGGCACTAGTCTAACGTTTAAATATGGGGATTTTTATCTGCTGTCATCACTATCAGCAGGTTTTCATAATAGTGTCAGTTTGATTGTAGAACAGAATGAACTATGGGTTGTAGATTTTCTGGCAGAAAACGTGATGGCTTAACAATGCTAAACAGATGCATGTCGCCCAATTCGCACTAATGATTTCGCCGTATTGAAAACAAGCGCATAATTTAACAATGTACTGGCAAAGTAGACACAAACTTGAACTAGGTTTATCAGTACTGACGTAGTGCCAAAGCATCCTACAGGCCAACATAAGCCATCGTGAATGTGATTATGGTCCTAGTTTTCTGTTTTCTAGATCGGTAGTACACATTCCTGTAACAACACCCTTACAAATTTCAAAGAGATAATTCTGGACGCTGATTAAACCATTTTTTTTCATTTCAGACACCCACTCAACTGCAATGGGTGTAAAGATGACGATCCGTGAACTTTCACAATCCTTTAATTTATTTCCGATGGGGCCGGAAAAAGCGTTGGGTCCGGTCGTCCAACCATCCAATTCGGTAACCAGGTGTCGAAATGGCAACTCGTTTGTATGAAGAAGGCAAATGAGATGCTGCAGTTCCTTCCCTAGGGATCTTTGTACCTCATCTATCACACCGTTGTCCCATCCTCTCTCCGTGGCTTCACCATTGCTGCCGAGTGCCTCAAGTCTTGACACGTTGTACTGGTTCTTCTCTAAAAGCTCCAATATAGAGTCGGCAATATTCTTGCCAGTGCCTGACTTAGGTGTAGCGTGACCCAAATATTCTGAACCGGTCTCCGATAGAACTGTGATATGCTTTTCTGTAACCTCTAGATGGCATTTGCTGTCAGTGAACATAACAAGCGAACAGTTGCCAAACACGAATCGTATTATATCAAGAGCTCTGCCTATAACGTGGCATTTCAAACAAAATCTCGACATTAATTCCAACAACAGAGGTAATATGGTTGTACTTTGACTCATACACATTTTAAAATTATTTACTGGGGTTGCTACAAGTTTCTTTCAATAAAATAATTGTATTATAGCCATCAGGTAACTCTAAAAATGACAACAAGTAGCTTTTCTGTCATTGGTGTTGTGCGTGTTGCCTAGCCAAACAACCCGTTTGGGCAGGAAAGGGGTTGTTCAAAAAAAAAATTAAAAAAATCAGTAAGGTTGGTTCCACTAATGGCATCGTTTTCGCGCTAGCCGTCATCGAATTTCCAACAAAAGTTCAAAACGCTCCACCCTAATGCATACTCATCATTTTGTGTGGATTATATCAGCAATTTGAAGAGATCGAAGAAAAGCATGGAACCTATAAGAGATTCAACATGGTATTTTAGCTTACTCTCATTTAATCGTAAAAGAAAGCAAAATTCTGAGTTGGTATCTTCTTATTCAGTGCATTGGTAAGTATCAGTGCATTAATAGATATGTATAGCTCCCATTTGTCTTTTTCTTCATTATATAAAAGTAATATATACAGTTCTACCTAGAAAACCATTTAGCTTTAATAGATGCTATAACAAAAATATTTAAGGTTAAGAGTTGATTTGAATGATTAGAGTTGTCCATTTGGATAACGAAAACCATGATATATATTAAACGGAAATTTTAGGTAGTCTGCGCATCTTCATTTTAAACATCTTTTAGTTAATGCATACAGTAAAATTACGTTTTCTTACCCATCATTTCCAATTTTCCAAAAAGTACGTCTCTGGTGTAGCCAACAGACGGGAAAAATAACATTGTGAAAAACAAACCAAATATACCCTGGTACTCTCCGCCAAACCTGAAAACAAAGTACCTAATAATTTGGCGTACCAATTAAATTGCGAACATATTGGATGGCAAATATATAATATTGTTCACATAATAAGTATAAAATAATAAATTTGATTCCTATTTCGAAAGGTCGAAATAATGAACTTGCTAGCTTAAAATCTACTTTCATGTGCTTAGTAAGTTCCCTGAATTCAAATGGGAATTTCAAAGTTTCTTGCATATATAATACTTGTTGGAATTAACTCTACAGTTATTTTACAGGACTTCACAGTATTATTCGTTTTAAAAGAAGTATTCCGAAAGAATTGCAACCAAAAATCTTACGCTGAACTTGAAGAACATATTAAAACGAGTTCATACTCGCTGCCCTAAGTTCTATCTATAAAAATAAAATCAATACAAAACTAAAAACTGATATTTTCTATGATTCTTTTTTCAAATATTACCTAACCAAATAACCATCACGTTTATAAAAGTGAATATCGGTAGATATTTTTGATGCTTTGTAGCATAGAAATGCTCATATTTTTGACATCACTATTTATATTGCGACATACTCCTTACTTCTTGTATTGGGTTAAGTGTAAGGTTCAGTACTTTATATTGGCTATGAAATATACGTACCTTTCACTTAAGCCAAGCTTTGTTTCGTAAATTTCCTCATCACAAGTTGGGTAGCATCCACAGTGGTCAGGACGTGCATTATCTGTGTAAGGGTTTAATGAATATTAATACTTAGGCAAGACATATTTTATGACAAAACTTTCTTTTTATTTTTTAAACCAAATACATAAAATATTTAATATTAAACATTCTATTTTATACATTTCGGGAAGAAGTAAGTACTAGTGAAACGCTGCTACGCGTTTGGTAAATTTTCTTGTTACAAATATTTGCATTTTCAGAAAGTCTAATAACTAAATACTTAGAAGTGAGAATTTCGTCATCATAAGCTGAATTTAAGCACTATATCAGAGAAAAGGAGATGTTTCTGACTATTTACTATTTCAAATGTGATAATCTTTGTTACTAAGATTTTGCTAATCACACACGCATTAAATGAACATTGAACTATTTCTGTTTCTTGGACATATACATAACTGAGAATATCTTCAGAATTGACATTATTCATGTTCAACAAAATTTAAAAATAAGTACAGTCAAACACCTGTGTATTAAGAGACACAAAATACTTACTAATAAATAAATAGGAATAAAACATAATTTATTTTTTCAGTCTGAAACTTAAATTTTCTTTTCCGTAGAAAGTGGAAGAAAAAATATATTCTATGTTGAAACATAAAGTTTTCTGGAGTATTTTATTAGTCTCAGCTTCAATGATATATCATTATTTATGTAATGTCTGTCATACGAGTGTTAACGCCAATTATATTTTATTACGTCTCAAACAACTGTGATTTTATAATTAAAGGATTGTTCAAGATTAAGTAATTTAAAAACGATACTTACATTTTTGCTGTGCACTGATACAAGCAAGGCCTTTGAAGTCGCATTCATTGAATTTACCTTCACAAAAAAATATAACATTATGTAACTGTATAATATTAAGTTAATAATGAAGTAGAATTTTATTACGAAATCAAACATTTTCTAATCTTTAATCTATTCATTAAATTTCAAATTCATACCCATAACTCTTAGTGTTGCAAAGTATTTCAAAAACATGAAAATATCTTCATACTAAACTTATAAGATTTCATTTATACATTATTATATTCCTACTCCTTTTCTATTAGCATATAACGCTTTCAAAGGCCATGCAATTTTCTGCTTTGGTCCCTCAAGCCCTTGCGCATTATTTTATGTTTGAGGTTATGTGTCTGCATTTTGCATTAGCGACTTTCAAAACAATGTTAATGAAGCTTATAAACACAATCAGACAATGCTTTGTGTTTCTTCAAATATTTTTAAAAATATTAGGTAAATGAATATGATCAAATAAAACTTTAAGTGAATGAAATGTGCATATAACGTATTTTAATTAATTATTACTATGTATGTATAGTTGTAAGGCATATTATTTTTTGAGTGTATAGCATTCCCCTAAAAAGGCGAAAAGTAAAGCTTTAGAAGACAATATTGATTGTAATAATTTTTACAGAAAAACTGAAGTTAGGAGAAACACATATTTTGCGTACATTCCTTTACACTTTAGAACACTTTTCCTTATTTGGATATGTAAATCTTCATTATAGTACCTGAAATCCCCCGTCAACTCAAAGGAATAATGAGGATTATGAATATTACCTTGAAGATAAGTTTACAATCATTCCTACCCTTAGTATCTGTATTTCAATGAAACTGAAATTATTCTAATCGCTCTCAACCGAATCAGTAAATGAGCTGTAAATACAATTTCGAACAGTTATCGCATGATTATATAGATAACAAATTATAGAGGTTTTCCGTCCTTTCATTACGACCAAATTTTTCAAAATCGTTGGAATACATGGAAAATTATTATTTTCGACCGTCGATACGAGAGGATAAAATATGGCGATCACGAACCAACCGATTCGAAATTTCAACAAATTTAGACTTCCATGGAAATTACTTACCTAAGAAGTGACGGTTGAATATATCAATGTGTCGTTTCATTTGTTTTACTGTATACAGGGTGTTAATGAACTATACCGACAAACTGCAAGAGGTGATTCCTCACATCTAACAATCATAAAGGCAGAGCATATCTGAAAAATCGTTTGGGAGTTTCACCCTGTATGGAATACTCTGTACACCCATTGACATTAATGAAATGTGAATTTTGGATTGGGTATGCATGACTTTCTTTACGCTGAGAGGGACGACAATCCACAGTTTCTCCAATTCGAAAAAGGGACTCCTGAAATTGAGCTTTCTCGCGATTTTGGACAGCCCTAACTCTGAAACCATGCACTTTTCCCCACAGGTTCATATGAACTCTAGTCTTACTTTCTCTCTCACTCTCTCTCTCTTGTCATATATATTCTCTTGTCATTACTGAAGGCTGAAACAAAAAACGTGTTTTTCTCACAAAACAGCTAAAATAATATTGTTTATATTTCATACATCAGTATTTAATTAACATTCGTATGCTGCGGTGTAAGTCAAATCTTAGAAAAATTGATAAGAAATAATTAATTATCATATTTCCTCGTACGATTTCTTTAAAAGCGTATCAGGCGATTTTCTTCAAGTTCAATAAATAGTTATTTTATTAAATTGCTAGTAGTATAGTTAACTTATTCGATCTGAAAAAATACATAAAATGTAATTTACTCTTAGGGTTGAAATATTTTCGGATGATTTTTCTCAGAAACGACTCAAACGATTGTCTTTCTATTTAAAAACTATATGTTTCATTAATGGTCTGATAAGATGGCGTAAATCACTTTTCCTGGAGAAATTCGGAACTTGTAATTTACTGTTATCAATGTGGTTTTCAAGTCGATTTTCTGATAAAACGACCAAGAGAATGACTATAACATACCATAAATAAATATTTCATTAAGAATTACGTAATGTTTTGCTAATTACATCTCACAAGATATACCGAGAAGCAGTATCGTACCCTTGAGTTTGAGATTCTTCTCTTTTATTTTCGTTCTTTTTTTTATTACGATTGCCTCAAATAAGACTCAGGTATTTTTTTCATATTTGAATTAAATAATAATTTATGAATAACATTAATATCTAGTAGAAGGAATTTCTTATAATACCCAAAGCAAAATTACTTCGGATAACAGAAAAATGTCTTATGTTTTGTTTTCATATTTCAATACTTCTGTAATAATTATAGTATAACGTTGTTTCGTTTAGAAAATTGAAGCAGCAAACTGTAATGTGGTGGTCTAAAAGTATTTGTTTCAACGAAAAGTGCATATACCAAGTTTTATCTACTAAATTGCTGTCTACGATATTCTACCAATGTCATACATTTTACCATCTACTCTCTCTTGAGATATATAACATTTGTCAGTAGGTATTGGTCCTTTCCTAGAGTACAGTGTTTTCTCAAATGTTACCTACTTGCACTTTAACCAAACGCTATGGTTTTGTGTATTTATTAAGAAACATTCTTTAAAAAAATACAATTTACAGATTTTAAAGTTGAGTATATCACTTAGACATGCAGTAATAACATATTATAATTACACTGACTTACCGTAATTTTCGAATAGATGTGGCATACATTTACAGTAATCTATAGATTTCTGAAATTCACATTGCAATTTACAAGCAATCGTCGTATAGAGAGGGCTTATATCCAGACGAAGTTCATCCTTATACAAGCAATTTCTCTGACTCACTGAAAGTTCTTTAACTGCTGGAGTACTTTTCGTAGGAATAATGGTCATTGTAATAAAATGAATCATCTCATCTCCAGAATAAATGTAATGGTTTTGTGTCTTTTGAGGAAATTCATCTGGCGAAGAAATATATACCTACAGACAATGGAATGGTTGTAGATATAATGATTACAACAAATTCGAAATCAAGTTTCAAATAGGGAACAATTTAATACAACAAAATTATGTTAGTAAAAATTTATGATTAACATGTAAATGAGTCTGAATGTACATAATGTAACGTCAAACTAAAAATATTATAATTCTGAGATGCAATTTAATAACATATACCTCCGCGGTACACACTACCACGTTCTCACGCATAGAGAACGCGATGACGTAATGGTAGAGAGCGTACCTGTATTCCATCAACTTCCTGATTCAATCACATTTGTCGTGTGCACTGATTGTCATGCTATTGATTTTCGCGGGTGTCTCTTGTTTCCCCGTACTTTCCTCGTTGTATCATTTCATCAAAAATCATTATCACCAACTTGCCCTCGATGCATAATTGTGAAAATATAAGCTAAGATATAATTTCAATTTCTTTCATTCGCGGTAATCATGTCTATATAGTGCAAAGATGATATTTAGAAAATAGGATATTATTTATATGAATACGCTTGTTTATGAGTAATCTACATAGTATTTTCTGTGTTTTAAATAAATTGAATTAAGGTATATTGCTTCTTTTTCTCACTCTATCAAAAGGAATTTATTTTCAGCAATTGAGCTTAGTTTAGTTCAATGTTTGCTTTGTGCCAGAAACTACATTTTTGTTTGTTGTACTGTAATTTTCCCCTATAAAAATTTCAGAAAATTTCTAACTTATGTTACACAATATTCGAAAAGGCGGATTTTACTATATGTTCATTTTAATTTTATTTATATAATTTTCAAATTTGCACTTATCCTGTGTTCGTTTCCGAATAACATTACTATCTAGAATTGTCAAAAATGACCTTCATTTAATTTCAAGTTAAATGATTGCTCTTGTGATTAGAACTTCGTTATTTCTGATGGTTCAATACTATCATACACAATATACTATCATACTATCATATCACAAATCGTAATACTTTTCTTCTTTATCTGATTTCTATAAGTCCAACTTCATAATCTTTTCTAATAAACTTCAGTTTTAAATACCAATAGTAAATATAAGTTTTTGGTTTTCTTAGTATTAGTTTATTTTTAGAAGTCTTTGAAGCGAAATTAGGATTAAATTTACTGCCATTTCAAAATAAAACTCTAAAAAATATATAAACCATTCTGTTGATTTTCTCCTCAGACAGCATTTACGAATTCCTCCCACATCCTAATGATTATTTGATGATAATCGTTTACGTGACACTTGTGGGTATTGGTTTCCAAATATCAAAGTACCTGATAGATCTTCCTATCGTTTCTTAGTTTCCGGATGTGTCAGATAATGTCTGAAGCACTCTTGACTCTTATTCACATATCTCTCAAGTGTGCTTATCCTTACCACTCTGAATTTATTTGCAGTCTGTTCTTCGCACTTCCAGAAACTTTAATGCACGTGGTTTCTGACCCTTTCCAGCTACATATTAATAGCAAAGTGTTAATAAAAGAAATAAAGTGCTAACGAAGAGTGGTAAGTGCTAACAGACGCAAGATTTCCACTGCCCTCAATTTGAAACATGGTATTTTGTGATATTTAACTTTCTATTTTAACAAGTCAATCATCTGTTGTGATTGATATTAGAATATAGTACAGATCACTTATTATTTCAGGATTATAAACATTATAATTATTTGGAAGGTAACAGAGAATGACAAACCTGAAGACCTTTTGGCGGTTGAAGTAGAAAGTAAGAAAATCTCGTACCATATATATCATAGGTATTGAATTTCATGGTCTCATTCATGCTACCTAAAGACCTAAAATATAAATTACATGCGTGATATATATAATAAAATTTTTAATTTATTCACATTATAATATATAAAGCAATCAAATATATAATTTATTTTCTTTTTATTTTTATTTTCCACCATTTTCTTCTTGTGTGTATCTTTTGCATTGTCATTTTTACCTAAAACATTACATTATCTTGTAAGAATGATTTAATCTCGTGATTAACATTATCTTTCGTTACAACTAACATAGCTTTTATCGACTTTAATCTCTGACAGTCCCTCCATATAGGAGTAAAAACAGTTTATCTCTATACTTTATATTAATTTCCATTCGGATAAAATATGGCTCATTGTTCTCTACTACTATTCATATCAAGACAACACACTACATCACCACAATTATAGGTTTTCCTTGATTTGTTGTAGTTCACTTGCAGCATTTAAAACGCTTTCATACCTTCGGCCAAGAAAGGAATACCTTCGACAATTAGAGAATAACTGAATGTAGTGATTTTGCCAACAACCTGATGAAACCGCTTCAAATCGCGGAAAAGATGGGCTTCCTCGAATAAGTTATTATAAGTTAGTAACAATTTTCGACTTTTACACGCAAGAAGGAACTGGTATCAGTAGTATATATCATATTAAGGTAAAGAATGTCATATGTATATTGTCGTGATAGGCAAATAAGATTGGTATTATATCACGTCAGCCTAATTTAAAATAATAAAGTGTTTGTAGGTTGTAGACTTAACATAGTTAGTTTACAAATTTGCCAAATCATTATGATGGATTGGTCGGTATTGTATGTTATGTGGTGTACAAGACGTCTTGCTTTATTCCACTGCGGTCTGTTATTTACAAACGTATGTATACTTTACGAGACTCTTTAGTAAAACTATTATTGTTTTCTGTATTTTAATGTTTGTTTGTATCTGTAATAAAATTTTGATGACATCGTTATTCTAAATTAATTATTATTACAATAATTTTTTATTCAATTTTCAATTATTATTTTATAAGATTTATTGAAATAAATAGCAGCAAGGCCTAAGCAACTTTGCTTTTACCGGTATAGAGTGAGATTACGATTCTTTTCTGGACTACTATTCATGCCAACAACGTGAATTCCTAACACCAACCTCAGCACAGAGTGCTGCTTTCACACAGTTTCCACTCAATAACAAGAGATCAATTTAAAAGAAAAAATAGATGGAAGGTTTAGAAACCCCCCTCCCCCGTTACTTCCTTTTTTTCCCTATATTTCAAATAATTTGGACACCGTCTGTATTTTACTTCATTACCTATTGAACGAGATAAATTTTTTGTTCTTAGACCAACTACACGAGTGTCAATTCAATTAACTGAAACTCAACAGGTCAGTACCAAATATCTCGGAAACCAATGGGGATAGGAAATATGTTCATTTAAACCAAGCATGTGAAGGTTGAAAGAAAGATCACAAATCACAAACAACTTATTAGTGTCGAGGGCAAACGATAAAATAAATGGAGAAAAGTTTTTAACGTGCAGTAATACCTCACGAACAGGGAAACGGCTATACCTCTAACCAAAATATTTTATTACTCAAAAGTACAAACGGAGAAAAAATGTTCACTTATAACTTTAATGGAAAGCTTGATGCTTCATGTTTAAAACTAGTGTCTTAATATTTTATGGTAGATTTCATGTCTCAACGTGAGGGGTATTTTCAAGACCGACATCAGTTATCCAGAAAAAAAAATGATTTCATGCTACAAGGTTATGTAAGAAATACATTTCTAGTAACGGGTGAGCCGCAAACAGCCCGCGGGCCGACTGTTGTAGGCGACCTTCCATATTACCTCTCACAATATTTGTACAATGTCATCTGACATCCTGTATACATTTTGCAATTAGACTATTGTAAACGCTGCGAGTCGGGATGGCTCACTGGTGGAGTGTTCCCCTCTGGTACACGGCGTCCATGGTTCGATCCCAGCTCGTATCAATTGAAATTCCTGGTGAACAAACAGCATGTGCATCGGTTTTCGCGAAGTTTCTCGTTTGGTCCTACTTTCTTCATTAGACCATTTCGTTCGTTTCTCATAATCATTTCTCATTCTCCTTTAAGCTTGCCGGGTTAAATGTTGGACGTAAAACATTAAGAATTCATTCTTTTTTCTAATACAAAGACGCATGATTAGTAAATTTATAATTTGCATATTGATCGAAAAAGCAAGACGTGTTTTAATGGTGGTTTTATGAGTTTTCAACTCATGATCTAATTAGAAAAGTAATTTCTGTTGACTATATTGCACTTGTAATATTACTGAAACTTATAAAGTTGTCGCTGTAAGATGAAGAAAATTTGAATGAACGCTTTCTACATATCCTAAGTTACAAGCAGACTGTGTTTTCATAATAACCACTCTGGAGAGCATGTAGATGGATTAAAAGTTTCCCATTGTGATTTTACATGCTAATAGATCATTATCTTTACAGGCGATAAATATTCTATCACAGACTAGAATATAGAGACCGCAAACTCAGCGAAATCTGGAAACTTGTCGACAGTAGCGCCTCTAACACACGATGACGGAAGTACACAGTCAAATTGACGTTATCTACGTGGAAATTTCAATATTAACGATAGACTAGGTTATTTTTTCTTCTACTTATTTTTCTTCCGGTTTGTTATACAATCGTAATATTGGAAAATAGTGTTCACCTTTCAAAAAAGGTTCTCAACAACGATGCAAAGGCGATATTTTGTATAAAAGGAAACTCGTGAGATTTTTTTTTATATTTAGTTATCTGTCTGTTATAAAAACACATTTAATAATTAAATATGTAATGTACTTTTCACATTTGTCACCTAATTACATATACATATAATTACGTGTATACAGTTACAAGTTTGGATAAGAACTTGTCAGATCACACTTTCAAAAGGAATATATATATATTTTTACCAACTATTACTCTTTCGCTCATTTAGTTCCATTTGGTGAACCGCTTTCCTTTGATATACTTCGCGCAACTTAGATATTTTCAAAGTAAAATCTTTTAATAGGAAGAAAATTCTATTAATATAAAAAAAGCTGGAAGGGACGTCAGGTCCAGAGACAGTACAAGAAAAAGAGTTGAGTTGAGTTGATTTTGAGTTTAACGTCCCTTGTCAGCAGCGAGGCTATATGAGACGTGGACCTACTGATTAACGTGGAATCCGAACCACATGAGCTCCCGCCGGGAATCGAACCCGGGCCTCCCACGCCAAAGGCGCGTACGCTAACCGCTTAGTACAAGAAAAAGAGAACATTAGCTTATCCGATCTTTCTGCTCTACATCTAACACTGAGATGCGAAGCAAACGAAAACAATCGTCCGGTTGCTATGACAACCCACGACGTCAAGTTCCAAGACCGATAGCAGCGCCATCTACACATGACGACACATGTCCGGCCCACCGAGAGCGTTAATTGGTTCTTTCGCTGTGCAGACGGTACGAACTGATTTCAATAGCTCATACAGGAGGATGTTCGTCTGTATTCCAGTCTGTGTATTCTATAACCTTTACTCATAAGTGTAGAAACCCGAAACTTTTCTCATAAATTACTCAATAAATGTACATAGTTCTCATATATTATGTGATGTTAATCGACACTTCTCGTAGTTATATATATATGTTTAAGAATATTACTTACCTTGATGCCGCATTTAATGCTGAATTCACTTCATAACAAAGTCCATAAAGTGTCCTCATTGGATATTTGTCATAAGCAGTTTTGTGGTAACCATGCACTACTGCTAATTTCGGTTTATTTAGTACCTATTAATGAAAAAAATCAACTATAAGTGTTCAGTAATATATTATTATATTATTATTATTGTTATTATTATTATTATTATTATTATTATTATTATTATTATTATTATTATTATTATGACATTTTTATTATGTATGTTAGGTAAACAATATTTTCCAACTCTTGAAGCAAATTTCAGGTATTACCGGTTGAAGTTACAATCTTAACATGAGGTTTCTGTTGAACTAGGCGTTGAAAATTATACAGTGTGGAAGTTTAACAAACACATAAGTATCTCCAATTAATTAGTGTTTCAAAAAAAAATTAAAGAATATCATTACGAATTCCAGGAAAAAATAATCTTTAGCGGTTTGTATGGAATGCTATAGAACATAGTCATCCGAAAAGGGAGTATGAAGGAAATTGTCTCCCTGGATTTTCCAAAGGGATCCAATTCTTGGAAGTACATGCGTAGATATACTAATTTGCTTACTAACGTAGTACAGTAATTAATAAATAAGGATATGTGCGTAAAGAATTGTTGTTTTAAGTATAATGTATGGTGTGTACGCGTACTGCAAAATGTGTATGTATTTCACGACTCTGCCTGTGTCTGTCTTCCTTTTTTTGGAATCTATCTGTCGAAAAAAAGAAAAGAAAACGCTGGCGTCACTGCTAGAAAGCCCCAATGCAAAAAGCGTTATACTCAAAAATCGAATGACTCCTGAAAACTCAGTTTACTAATAGTAAGAGAATGATTAAAATATTTATAGTAGTACTTATTATATGTTGATGCGGCATGATGTAATATACATACACTAACCTGCGTATCACTTAACACATGAGGCCAACTTTAGTGACAATTTTCAAAATATAATGATATTAAAGAACTGTAATAGGTCGAGTGATCTTTCCGAAGGGAAAAAGAAATTGGTATCATTGATATGATTAACACCATAAGAACTCTACATAATGTTTGTGAACGTTCCCCGATATGTTACTCTCAAATAATGAAGTAACTTAATGTTTATATCATACAAAATGTATAAACAACAATGATAAGGTTCATAAAGCAAACTACAGTTCCACAGCGACTGGAGATCGAAAAAAAAACGTTCAAGAAACTAAACAAGAGTAGATGCACAGAAACGAAAATCTTCAGATTGAAGAAATCTGAAATATATCTGAAACAATAGGGTTTACGATGGTTGTTAAGGCAGAGAGAGAAAGGGAGAGACAGACAGACGGAAAGATCAATCGAAACTCCTGCAGATACGGATTAAAGCAATGTATATTGAAAAGCTTAAATTGCTGAATAACCATGTACAATTGATCATTTGAATACACGGTGGAAGGCTGTTACAAGTCAAAAATACACATTTGTGCGGACACGAATTTTAAAGTTGTTATTCTATCAAAATCGCTCCCTGGAATACAGGAATTTCTGCCACCTAGGGGTTAATTTGTTTAGTTATGTTTCTGCCACCAGGTGGGGCTCGGTTCTCTTTCTCTATTCTCTTTTGATTTATGGCAACTCAAAATGTCAATTTTATTTAGTTATAACAATCTTCATCCAGGCTGCTAAATATCTTAAGGTTCTATAGCACAATGGCTACAATGTGTAAACTCGAAAAGGCACAATAATTCTGCCAGAAGTATACATCAATTTTTAACACATACATTGGAACTAATGTTTATTTATTTAGGAATACAACAGACCTTTACGGCCCAATTACAGTAGTCTGTACACTATTCTGTATAGTATGTGTGATATCAAACCTTACTATAAATATCGACTAACTACAGTATTTGAAACTATATGTACAGCACCTGCGTAAAAGTAAAAGAGAGTTTATGACTGATCGCATCTCCCAACATACAATGAACCGTTTAAAATTACAATAGGTTTTATAATCTCTTAGGCCTCCCAAAGCTCATACAATATTAAATTTACGAAAACACTTATTCTGAGGAAGCATGGGGCTATAATTTATGCAAAAAGTGAATGTCTCACCAGTAAAGTAAAGAAGACAACATTTGTCACACCGCCTCTTCATTGAAACATTACTATCTTAAAGAGGAGTTTGAAACATTACTATCTTAAAGAGGATGAAATCATGATTTTCAACCTAGAAACACAGATCAATATTTACGAGGATACTGACATGAATAGTCACTTTCCAATGTTATTTAAATTGAAATGTATCTAACCCTAAAATGCATTGTGGGACATATATGGGTCATAGTGGTAAATAATCTGTGCTTTCCTACATAATGTTATGTAGTAGCTTTGAATGTTAAACCGGATTGGGAATGGTCGAAGCTAGTTATAATTCTACGGTTTCTGCATAGATGGCGCTATTAAGCGCGCTGGTATTTCCGTTACTCATTTTTGTTTTCTCTTGCGAAACTACTTTTTTAAACAGAAAATAACAAAAACCATGCATTGCAGGCTAACAACAGCATGGAACTTGCTATGTACAAATATTGGAAAACAACTGGTATTAGTGTCTTATCAATAGTTTACGCGACTACTGAGGGGAATATTGACTCTTCTGATGTCTTGTAAGTCCAAATGCATCCTTCCACCTCCCTGCAAATGAAAGCTGAGGAGTGAATGAAGAGAGGGGTGGTAAGTAGGTACCGTTACGAAACTACGTTATTACGCCCTAGTTGTTATTTATATCCAGAAGGAAGAGAAGAAATTCAAATTCTTTCCATATACACATTCTTTCCCGTTGGAGAATGCATGTTTTGGATTCTCATATTTCCGATTTAAACAAGGGACACCTATTGGAAGATGATGAGAACAAAGCTTTCATAAATATGTTACTTGCTGTTACCAACGAAAATGAGTAGTAGCACGTGCAAATAGATATAGATTTATATAGATATGAGATAGTTTGATATTAGTTGATTACGCTTTATGATGTTATATTACAAAAATGAAGAAATACGATTTAAGATTATGATGTAAGATACAAATGTATGTTTATAGAAAATTATATACATAAGAGAATGGTAAGAGCTATACGAAAAGATTAAGAATAGGAGCATATTCAAAGTTATTGAGTTTTGCATGAGGAGCAGTAGTTCTGGCTTGGTAGTTGTCGCACCCTTTATGAAATACGAAGATTTCTTAGATTCAAGCTAATTAGTTTGGCGCAGAAGAAATTTAGACAATCGAAGTAATTCTCTCCCTTGTGAGAAATATGCTGCAAACGTACTTGGAGAAATTTTAGCATTGTTATGTTGCTGCATAAATCCGGGAAGAAAGAAAAGCTCCAACTCTATTTACAGTGATTGGTTCTGAGGCATATGAACACATACGTAATATATGTTGGCCAGCTTCACCGGCTGAAAAGTCATATGAGGAAATCAACCCTGCGATTAAATCACATTATGCACCAAATGTTAATATTATTTTCAAGAGTATCAGTACCATACAGTGAAGCCGAAAGAGTTCGTCTCGGATCTTCAAAGGCAGTCTTCTTTTCGTGGATATATTTGTTGCTCAGATGAAAATCTTCACTATCAGTTTGTTTCCGGTGTCGCATATAAGGCTATTTGACGTAAACTATTAAACACGAAGTAAGTCACCTTCCGTTGCAGTTATATAAAAGTAGTACTGAGGGTGTTTTAAATGCGGTTCGTAATGGAAGGAAGTGTTTCTATAGCGTGAATGACAAACAGTTATCTAGTTCCATCTCGACATCAGCTGCATCGTAACCAAAGTCACATTTCCGATGTAATTATTGCAGGATGCAACACAAAAAGAAGCATGTGTTGCTTCGGGAAAGCAATGTTAAAATGTCGTCGTAAAAATAATTATGCACGGACATGTCTGTGTGATAGTTTCAACAACAGAAGAATACCATCACTACATCGGAGCAGTAAAAACTCCTAACAATGACAAAACAACTGCAGTTAAATCATATATTTGGTGAAATAGAACCGGAAGAGTCACGTTCACAGTCAAGCTTGGAGGGCAAGTAATAGTGTGGCATGCTAGATATCATATGTTTTGATTAAGGTGAATAAAAGATGTCAAAAAACGGAGGGAAAACCACGAGAAGTGAATAAGGAGTCAAAAAAGTGAATGCAAGAAGTCCTTACGTTGATTCAATAGGAAGAACAATAGTTTAATTTACAATCTTAGGGGATCATGGAGAAAAGTACAAGCAATCCTTCTCTGCGCTTAAAACAAGCTTGGACCAAATGGACGAATAACCGAAAGGGATCGCAGGAAAGCAGGAAGAAATTTGATAGAAATAAGACAAAGTGCCATTCGGGCCCAGTGTCGAGGAATACCTCTTTACCGGATCACTGGCAAGAGCGGGATAAAGTCATTGAACAGCTGATGGAGAAGGAGAGGAGAAAGCAGGAACAAATAGACTTTTAGATGGCCAAACGGAAACGAATCTGCTTCAGATTCATAGATTGCGTTGAAATTTTTTGAATGTATAGGACTCTGATGTTTGTAAAGGGAAAGAATGTTGCAAGATGAGTTAGGCACAAAGTGTTCATAAATATGTTACTTGCTCTTACCAATGAAAATGAGTAGTAGCATGTGCAAATAGATATGAGACAGTTTGAAGTTAGGTGGATTATACTTTAGAAGATAGAGTATGAAGATTAGAAATAAGATTTAAGATACGAAATGTGTGTTCACAGAAGAGTATATATATATATATATATATATATATATATATATATATATATATATATATATATATATATATATATATATATAAGAGAATAATAAGCAGTATACGGAAAGATTAAGAACAACAGCATATAAAAAGATATTGAGTTTTGCATGAGCAACAGTAATTCTGGCTTGGTAGTTGCCATACACTCCGTGGAAGGTATGATTTGTTAGATTTAAGAAAATTAATTTAGTACAGATCAACTTTAACTATCCAAGTAATTCTCTCTCTTGAGAGAAATTGTTTCTATCAAATATTTTCATACAACAACTTCATGTTCTGCAGTAATTCTGCAGTATTCTGCAGTCGTCGTAGTGAGGACAGACTAGAGATATCAAGAGTTTATCTACTTACTTTAGCAATTCTAACTACTATGCATTTGATACCAATATTGGTGACTTTTGTTTATTTTTATTATGATTTCTTTTCCACTGCCTTTATGACACTAAAAAGTGGCTTCAATGTAACCTTAAACTGCATCGAAAATGTTCCTATTCATTTCAGCTAGTCCGAGAACACTGGATTTAACACGAATTCCGATTTTTTTTTATTTCCTCACATTCTCCCGAGACACAGTTCTAGGGGCGCTAGCAAGTCCTTCCCATTGAAGCCTGGATTTGGATTTACACAGCATCAGGACGATAATCAATTAAATTGTCGATCACAAAAACTATTCTGTCGATACTATTTTATAATCGGTTGTATTTTATTATTTTACATGTAGTAATTCCCAAATGGCTGCTGATGAGGGCTTTAATTCGCTTAAATGCAATTTGAAGTGTCACAATTCGCCCCATCGTCCAAAATCCTATGGATTCCACAAGATTTTTGGTACGTGTGGATCATGTTTATAATATAAAATTAACCAAGAACGTTCCCAAGAACGAACCTTCCAACATCGATATGTTACGTAAGACGTAGCAAGAAAACCAAAAGTTGATTGATTGATTGATTTTTTAGTTTAGCGTCCCTTTCAGCAGCGAGGCTATATGAGACGTGGACCTACTGATTAACGTGGAATCCGAACCACATGAGCTCCCGCCGAGAATCGAACCCGGGTCTCCCACGCCAAAGGCGCGTACGCTAACCGCTTAGCCACGGAGGAGCTCCAAAACCAAAAGTTGTCCCCATCAAAATCGATGACCTTCTGCCAACGTTATGAAAGGCCATGGATTCCATCGCCGTAGAACATAGTGGGCAGAAAAGCGGAGGAAGTATCAAGTGCATTTTGAACTTCTACTTGGGGTTTGAACTGCCGTCTTCTAAGGTCTTAGTCCAAGGAATGGAACAGGTGATAATAGGACGTCTTCCTCAATCATAGTCTTCCTCAAATTAACAGGCATAATCGTTGGACCTTAAAGGTAAAGATTTCTTTTTCAAGCTGTTATCCCAAACCAATCCGAATCGAAAAACATTTGTATTTTCTATTGCTCAATAACGTTCTTTCACAAAAAATATGTAGAAAAGAACGTGGGAAATCGTGATTCCATTCAAAAGTGAATCACCACACACATAATACCTTAACCTAAAACAAAACAATTACATACCGTTTAAACCTTTTCCAAAATATGCACGGATATTCTGAATAGTGCCAATCAGAGTTGGAGTGGGTCAGTGGGTAGAGTGGGTCGAGTTTTCTGTGTGTCACTGGGTTGTGGGTCAACAGCATTTCATCCAATCCGACCCACCACCCGCCGTGATCCACTGCGACCCACCAGCCAGCATAACCCACTGCTACCTACTACTCACCATGACACGTTGTGACCCACAACGCACCAACCCACTCTGCTCACTGCATTGTAGACAGCATCTTCTGAACAGCATGTTTCTTTTAACACTCGACCCCAGCCATAGAAACTAAAAACACGTTTCTTATTGTTGCAATTTGCGATTGTCCAAACTAGGCTCGCTTGTTCACCCCTAACATATTCATGGCCCCTCTAAACATCTGTGGCCATGTTTACATATTTACAAACCTGGTGCATGTATTGTGTTGTAATAGAAGAAAATTGCAACTTTGTTGGGGTTGAAGAAGAAAATTGAAGAAGCAGTTCAGGTTAAATTTATATTATGGCAGTCAAGGTGGAACAAAATGAGCCTTGCGGGGCTTCTAATCTGTACCTACTACTATTACTACTACTACTAGTAGTAGTAGTACTACTACTACTACTACCACTACTACTACAACTACTACCTCGTCTTATTATTCTTATTCTTATCCAGTGGAATCGTATAGCAACACTGCACACTTAACGTAAGTAAATCACTTTTTGAGTATTATTTTTTTATAAAAATAAAAAAATCCTTGGACCTGGTTTGAACCCAAGGCAAAATCAATTATAATTACTAGTACTTTGCGCTAATACGTACGGACACGAAGACCGCCAGTAACAGTTATTTGATCTCTGCTGTATTTATATATGCTACGTGGCGAGAAACTGATAACTACAACTAACCACCTCCTATGAGTAGTGTCGAGCGTGATTTAAAAATATGGTTTTGAACACTGGTGAATATTTCTACGTTTTACCTTCAAGATCTCTATTTCCCTTTTTCATTTGTTTACTTACCTGAGATGAGTATCTCTAGCTGAAAATAGAACTTGAGCTATTGTTGGATATTGATATTTGTAATTGTAATAACAACAATACTATTACTACTTACACTACTACTTGGCTATCGAGACCATGAGTTTTTAGAGCAGCTAATTACAGGAAAAAGTACATTTTGTGAATCTTTGTAGTATATAAATTATTATATATAAACATTAAGTAACTATGTGTGCCTAATTATTACGGCCAAATTGCAGTCAAATGAAATGAATTTTGGTATATAGTTAGGCTTTTGTTATCATATTGTTTTCCTTATAATAATATCCTATGGTATAGCGGGGATTCGAATTTTTTTTTAAAAAGGTGAGTATCTAACAAGCCGTTCAACTTACGGAGCGGAAATTCACTATATTATCTCTTTATTAATATAAACAGAACGTCTCCTAACTTGTTAAAACTTCTCCTTTTTTGGGGAGGGGAGGCATTTTCTATATATTTTACATTGACAGTAGGTTAGTTGTAAAAATAATCGAAAACAATCTATATTAGTTGAGAAACAAACAATATAGTGCTTTGCATCATATATCCATATTTGCTTGCAATCAGGGACGGATCCAGGACACACTTCTGCTTGAGCGAAGGGTTGTAATACTGCTACTTAGAGCTACTTTCAGGAGCTCCGAACTCTAGGTTTTATTTATATACAAAATAGCAAAGTTCGCCCCCTGGATCCGACCCTGCTTACCATGAGCTTTCTACTATAATAATTGCTGAAGCTTGTTTATTATATGGAGCGCTTAAAGCACAGAGCAATCAACCCATAAAGTTGTGAGAAAAATTGACATAAAATTTGTAATATAAGCTTCTGTACGTTGGTCTATTGACCTTCAATGGGGACTTTAGAAATTTCATCCGTTTTTCCACTGAAACCTATCAGTAATTCAACAAGGAAAAAATTAGACCGTGATATTCTAATTGAAATTCGTCACAATTTTACCCATGACAAACACCTTACCATTTTATATCGTAAAATTCGTTATTGTAACAGAGCAGTGCTTGAGCGATTGACTAGTTCGATTGACTACTTCGATTAGTTAGAATTTCACAACCTGATTGTATTACAAGTGTGAACTCTTTAATCGTTAAAGAGGCCGTGGATTATGTCAGAGTTGATGACGATGTGTTTTGGTGGGTCAGTGTTTCATGGTGGATGGTGGGAAGGAGTAGGTCATAGGAAATGGTGTGCCATAGTAGGTCACGATGGATGATGGGTCACGGTGGGTCATGGGTGAGAGTGGATCACGGTGGGTGGTCGGTCCTGGGTCACGGTGGGTGCTGGGTCAAGGTTTCACTGACGCACGCCATCTCAGGGTTAACTGGTTTGAGTTTGGTTTAAACTTGAAACTGAATGTGTCCGTTTATTTCAGAAAACGAACCGCAATTTGGTTCAGGTTTGCTTGAAATAGACACTATATTGCCTCTTTTCAGAATATCCGTACATATTTTGGAAAAGTTCCAAACATGGTTTCCTTTTAGATTGAGGTATTATGAATCTGCTGTTTCACTTTTGAATGGAATTACGATTCCTCATGTTCTTTTCTACACATTGTTTTGTGAAAGAACGTTAATGAGCAGTAGAAAATACAAAAGTTTTCGGTTCGGATTGGTTCGGGTTTACAGCTGTCTCAAATATACAGTATAATAATAATAATAATAATAATAATAATAATAATAATAATAATAATAATAATAATAATAATAATAATAATAATAATAATAATAATATCAAATGTTTTAAAGTTGCCCTAAAATTTGACAAAACTTACTTAAACGTGGGGATTTCGGAGAAGGGGTTCAGTACCTTAGATTCCCACCTCCGCAACTACACACATTTTAAACAAAAGCTTTCCACTAAAGGTTCATGGAGAAAGTATTCTACTGTATGTTTTAAGGAAAATTACTGTAATAAAGATAACTGAATATAACTGAATATAAAAGTAAGGCATATAATAGTCTACAAAAATTCGAACAGAGACCATAATTCAATGAGCTCTGAAATACAAAGTAACAAAAAGTCTATGAGATTCAGTCTACAGAGCAATTGTTACTCAAAGAATTGACATACACTATTTCGAGAATCGAAACAAGACGAGAAATATTTACGAAATTTTTCTTGTTGTGTCGATTCCCATCTCCAAAGCGAGGCGATAATTTGAATTAGCCTTGTTCCGTCTCGAATGTAAAATGTTAATTCTCATTTTCTTTTGTTTGTTTTACAAACGAGATGAAAATTACTCTTATCGTGGGCAACATTAAACAAAATCAAAATATTCTTGCCAAATGTCAAATTTCTGTTTGTAATGGTATGATCTGAGAGACAATTAGCTTCTAGCTTTTAATCTTCTACGAGATAATAATAATTATTATTGTTACTGTTATTATTCATACAGATTTGATAGATCAAGTATTAAAACATCCGAGTATTCAATTATCTTAATTTAATAAATGTGTGTCATCGTCGATCAATGAATATAAAAAATCCTAAAGTAAAGAAATGCCTGACGCGGATACGAACCACGAACCTCCAGATTACTGGTCCAGCACCTTGACCACTGAACCATGACAACTACGAATTAAATGATTCGCTTTAAATCTTGTTACTTTATGTTTCTTTGCCTCCGCTTGCTAAGTTGTATGTTATATTTGTTCATTTCAGAACGTCTTTCTTTTATGATGACATAAGTGAATAATCTTCGGCAAAGTTTATATTAATATTTTGAGTTGTTCTTAAACCTTTGGTTCACAAGTTTGTTTCTTCTCCACGCGAAACCAGAGATATGACTGATTTAATTCTTATATTCTGAATTTGTTTCAAAGCAGTCGCCTGATCGATTATTTATGTCCGACACGATATATTGTTACTAAGTTAGAAGAGGTTTACGTCCTATCTGAACAGCGCATCAACTGAGTCAACTCCTTTTAATATACCCAATTAAGTTAGCTTTCAACGTATCTAAAGGAAACTATGTGAACAATACATAGTGTTCTCCGTAAGAGAATGGATAAAGTCATGGTTCGATAACTACAAGGTTCGTGGTTCGAAACCCGTCTTGGTAGCTTGAGGTTTTTTAAAACCTTGATTCCTAAGTTCTCAAGATCTTTCTCTCCATTCGTAATCATCTTATGCCCTAAAAAGTTCTCAACCTTACTTCGTCAAGCGCTTAATGTTATCCTCGCAGTTTGATACCGTCCCTTCTTCTGTTTCAGAAAATCACAATACGAGTGGGGGTTATCCGATCATTTTTCAGCAATTTTTAATCTATGTACAAAAACCATCCCTGTCAGCCTCCATTCTTGAATCTTTCTCTCTCTCTCTCTCAATGTCCTCCAGGAACTCATATGGCTTGAGATGAAACCTTCGACTCTTGAAACCAAATGTAAGCTCTCTAGAATGTGTTTTCCTAACTCTATAGGTTTTTTGCTAAGAGCAGTGTCTTTTAGATTTTATTTGGGGGAGATTCTCCGCCGGCATAAGAGTTTAACTTTTTTATAAGTGTATTACTATACATTTGATCAAACAATACGTACTTATGAAGCTCAAGATAGGAGGAATTAGAACCTCCTGTCCTGACCAAATGACTCGCTGGAAAATTTGTCTATATTACTGAAAAGAAATAAAATGAATCATTGAATAACACTCATTTCTGTCAGTAGGTATTTTAGAGGTCTGTGCTTGTATTACACACTTTAGGAAGTGCAAAACCTATTACCGTTATTGACAATTTCCATAGATTTTTTAGGGAGCATGTTATTAGCTTGCTGTCTTTCAAGAAGGGAAAGGAATAAAACTAAAGGTATTTATGAAGCTCTGGGATCATTGTGTAAATTTTTTTTTTCAAATTTACGCTCTAAAAAATATTTCAGAATAAACGAATGGAAAAGATAGTTTTAAAGCTATAACTTTGTAAACTTGATTCCTGTTTCTTTTCTGCTGAATGGATGGAGTGCACTACTTCACACACACTACTTTAGACAAAGATAGATGGAAAGGAGATGAGTTGGATTGGATACTAGAAGCAACTAATCGATTGAGACATCTATTTCTGGATGCATAGGAAAACGGGACAACAGTTTGTTATTAATTTGGACTTAGAATTTATTTAACGATTTCTATGAAGCGAAGTGTACATGCCGCTGGACGGGTATGAGTGCGTTGCCAACTGCACGAAGCAAGGGACCTATCGTGCTAGGACGGAACTGTGCAGGCCAGTAGTTGTGTTATTATCTTTTGGGGCATGTTTATGTGGACTTAGTTGGGCCCCAAACACGTAACACGGTCTCTTACAAATGAAGACTTCCTCAATCTTCGTGATGATCAGGTCCTGTCATTTGCTAGGCTGCAATGACCCATTGGACATTAATGACACGTGCATTTTTGAACAATTAATGCATACTTTTCTTTTCGTTGATAATGACCACTATTCTGAGTTTCTCCAATTCGAAATAGGCCTCTGGAAATTTAGCTTTTCATGATTTTGGAAAGCCCTAGCTGTGAAACTATGCCCGTTTGCACAGAGGTTAATATGAACTTTCTCTCTTATTTCATGTGAGGAATCACCTCTTACAATCTGTCTTACACGTTTTACTTATTTAGTTGATGTAGATTTTCCTAATGCTGTAATGATCAAAATTAACTTGTAAAATCTAAATTAGTTTCTAAAATCTAACTATCCGTACTCACATTTTCTCGAATCTCTCCTAATGACATATTAATGGGTGGTATGTAATTTTTGTTGACGGCCATGTCCCTAATATTTAGGACGCTTATATTAGAAACTGTTTCTACGTAACTTTTGAAAACTTCTATTTCAGTCTTTGTGCTTTTCTTTAGGTTTCTGAAAGGAAGTAGAAAAGAAAAATGAATTATAACTATTCAATGGAAAATGTTGTAGTTACTCAAACATTCATAAACACGTTTATTGAAATAAAACGGTTAATTAATGAAACAAAAATGCAACGTTTCATTAAAAATTAGGCAACATCTTCATTGTAGTTTTGTTTGTATATTATAATGGCTTTGGAACTAACTTCACTAGTTATCTAAATAAATCATATAAGTAAATAGTGGCATTCTGACTAATACAAACATAGTTTATAATACTTTTCTAAGATATATATTAATTAAATCCAAAACACTATACTATGTAAGCAAATGCTAGCACTAAATAAATAAAATAAACTATTTGAAGAACTCAATTCCAAAAGAGCCTAAATAAAAAAGTAAGATTTTCAGGAGACGAGTTTTTTGTATATGCTTCCACCATTTTACTTTTAGGAAGAAATGTAATCTACATGGAAAAAAATGTAATTGCCTACTTTTCGTAAGGTAACAGAAATTATCTATAGAATGAATTTTATAAGTGTTTCTAGTCATGAGTTAGAAAATAACTTCAGAGAATACTGTTGAGTAAGACATTTTAAAAAACAACGCTGTTTCCTTTTTTCTACAATTAATTCAATTTATGGAATTTTGGCATGAAACCCAGTTTAATATACGGAGATATCAAATGTAACTTAATAGAAAAATATCTCAAAATTGAGAAAATTTGCCTTAGGCTCTTGTGGAATCTACCCCTTCATTGGTTTTCAAAGAAAATAGAAATATCAACCATTAATGTGGACGAAGCAGAATTGTAGATGAAAGGACGAAACACGGATACAATTAGGGTTGATTGTATAATACCAAGTATTATTTTTCCACAATGATCTGTGACGTTTCCAAGGTTGAGATTAAAATGTACTCAAATCCAGAATTTATCAAACGCGTATCCCATTGAAGATCGAGTCGAACCAGATTGCTGAATTAAGTCTACAGTTATGCAAAACTTCATCATTTGCGGGTGGTACTAATTTATATTAAAATGCAAAAGAAACAACATATCTGTGTCATTCTGATACAAGTAGAAAGATAATATGTGTGCGTAGCACACTCTCCTACCCAAGGGACTATGCTGTTGTTTATTGTCTAATCGTATATTAGTTTTAAACTATCTCAATGAACACTGCGCTGAAAATAATATTTTACTTAGTTTTGTAATTTGTGAATGTGAAACTTTCTAGACATAGTGCATAACTCAGCCTACATTTGCTTTCTTAGAGAAACGACGTCAATTGATCTTAGATCTTAGAGAAAAGACGTATCACCAGCGACAATCTTTGTTTTTCTTTAGAGCTATCTTGATTATTTCAGTTCCCAAAGAAAAAAGGGAACATTTCAACATAAAGGAAAGCGAGTAAGAAACTATTGGGAACTGTTACGTATGAAAGCCGAGAGGAGCTGACGGAAAGAAGAGGAGTGGTTTATAAGATAAGGTGCAGTGATTGAATTTTTGTTATATTGGTGAAACGGGATAAAACATAAAGGAACGGTTAAGACAACTCCAAGATGATGTGAGATAGGAAAGAGAAACAAATGCAATTTTTAAACATGTAAGGGCCACGGGGCACAATATTAATTAGTGCGAGATTGAAGTGTTATAGCAACGGAACAAACGACGTTAATAAGAAAGTGGAAACAGAAGGATTCAGGAGAATTGTTACAAAATTTTTGTGGAGTATGTAACTAGAATACCTCCAATAACTTTTTAAACGATTTTTGGGAGTAATCTCAATATCAAGAGCCGTAGTAAGGAAATGAAAGTAATGTTTTACTCTTTCTACGTTACACTGCGTATTATGACTAACTTTGTGTGTACTTTTGGTAATATGTACACTAAAGTCGTCCTCGGCAGATCGCCAGTATGACTTTTAAGGCGCTTGCGTTAGGAGAAATGTAATACGATGTCATCTCAAAAAAAAAAAACATATCTAACGAATAGGGAATTTATCCGACGATAGTGGTTGAATTATAATGATTCTTTTGCTCTACATTTTTATTCCATTGTAAATTTCATTTTCTTACTTTTAATGGTTATTGTACGCTTTTCGCTTAAATTAATTCTAATTGTTGGATCATTATTTCATATATATTCTTTTAATTGGCAACTCATTATTATTCTGCGCTGGATTTGTTCACAAGAATTATTCTTGACATATGTTCTTCTAATCTGTATTGTAAATCATTTTTCCTTCCTATTATGCTTTATGAAGTTTGCGTATATATGTACACCCATGCCCTAAAAATAATATATAAAATTCGAGGATACAGGTTTTATTTCTAGAACCAGTATTCATCCCTATCATCTTTTAGAAATAGTTGTTATTATAATGTTGTCTAATTCTCTGAGATGGCTATAAAGCCTTCTTTGCGTATGTGTCTAAAGTAAATCGCCAGATGTTTACCTATTCAATATTTTCAAGATAAAAAATTTGAGTACAATAACTGTATGGTTGAAGATATACAGTTAATAAAATATGTTAATAACTATTAGGATTTTGATCAATAATATCACAATATATTCTAAAATCAATATAAACTGGATATAACTATAATCAATATAATTATCAATGTAAAAGTAGCAAAATTCCAAGCATTAGTTACTAATAAACATTTATTCTGCTGAAATTACTTGGTTTCAGGAAAATTTCATAGAAACCTTTTTGGATTCCATTACTTGTTCTTGAGTTTGTGCTTAAATCTCATGAAACCCAGGAGCAAAAGCGAATGGAAACGCGGGGAGATGACGTTCCCCCACTTCCAGAAAATAAATGTGACGTTCCCTACTTCCTAAAAAAACACAATTGGCAAAGATAGGCTCGTGGGACGGCATTTCATCATGCGTCCCCCTACCTTTTCAGATCTAATTTAACCCCTGATGAAATCTTTTATCTGGCCACTTCCGCAACACGTTGCTATTTTATATAACACACCTTACTGCTCCGTCTTTGCTTAACTTACGACAAGACTTGGATGGAGTGTTACTGTTTCCCCATAGAACAAGAATAATTCTTACTGCTATAGTGATAACATTCAAGTCAGAAGTAGGAGTACGTTCCAGAACGAAAATCGTAGTAGGGAGGGGACATATTTGCCTGTTTGTCTTTTCCTAGTGCGCATGCGCAAACAAGCCACGTCCCCTTCACGCTGATTGGCTGGCGCCAGGTATAAAATTCTAAGCCAGTTAAAAATGGTCATTCTTCGCTTTTTTCTCGTTGCTACAAACGGAAATAGGAGATCCGTATGTATATATTAATTTCTTTAAATGGCACAAAAAGGTATACAATGCTGAGCTTGTTAAAATGAACCGTCTTTGTTTTTCCGTAGTAAAGTTCCCTATGTTATATTATAAACAAATTTGCGCTCAGTACACTGTCCTTAGGACCCTCACTATACTAAAAATACAAATGGTAGGTAACCCGTTTGTACCGTTCCTTTTATATTTTTTATAAAGTGCATTAATATTGAGAAGCTTAAACATCTGCAGCAACAAATAGAATTATAGATTTTGAGATGAATAAAACTGTTCACAGCTAATAATTCAGCACTTTTCTATAGATGGTGTGCAACATGGAACTTTGAAAACTTTTCTTTTCCTTGGTGAGCTGATTTTTACTTTGGTATGATCTCTTCTTCGTCTAGTTTTCCTTCTGCCTTTTACTCTATCAGTACTGTCATCCAAAATAGCCAAGAATGTTGTTTCTTCTTTCTTTATTAATTGCCATGATTCGTCGTCATTCATCAGTTTTCTTTAGAACGTCTTCATCGATTAATAACGCTAATTGCTATGGAGTCTGTTCTACACAATTAAGTTAACATTGAATTACGATGCAACTCTCTGCTAATTTAATATTTTTCGTCTGTAACCAATGGCAGTTCTGGTTGGTTAAATCTTCCATTCAAATATGTAGTTAGTTATCGGGAAAGGTGGACTTTAGAGTCGCCCCTCTATAAAAATTGTTCCGTGAGTACCTTAGGACTTTAAATGGCACAAAAAGTATAAAATGCTGAGCATGTTAAAATGAACATTCTTTGTTTCTCTTTTGATTGGTACAAAAATAAAATAGACCACTGAAATTTATTCCTTTGATTATTTGAATAGCACAAAAAGGTATAAAATGCTGATTTAGTTAAAATGATCCTTCTTCGCCTTTTCTGGCCAGTACAAATTTATTCCTTCATTTACTTGGTTAATTGTTTCCTTTTTCTGCTTGGCACAAAACTAAATTCTATATCCAAATGTATTTCTTCGTTTATTTGAGTATTACAAAATTTATATAAAATCCTTAGTTAAAATGGTCCTTCTTGGCTTTTTTCTTCTTGCTACAAAATTGAATAACCACTCAAATTTATCCCTTCGTTGTTTAAATAGTACAACATGATCTAGAAATTCTGAGCTAGTTAAAATGGCATTTCTTCGCTTTTTCTGGTTAGTACAAATTCATTCCTTTCTTTACTTGTGTAGCTTTTTTTCTGTTTGGTACAAAATGAAATAGGTCACAGAAATTTAACCTTTAGTTTGATTAAATATTACAAAAAGGTATAAAATTCTAAGCCAGTTAGAAATGATCCTTCTTCGCTTTTTATTTTCACGTTGGTACAAAAGGAAATAGGACACCCGTGTTAATTTATTCATTTCTTTAAATGTGTAAGCACAAAAAGGTGTAAAATGCTGAGTTAGTTAAAATAGACCTTCTTTGCCTTTGCTGGTAAGTAAAAATGTATTCCTTCGTTTATTTGAATAATGGCTCTTCACTTTTTCCTTTAGTCAAAAAGGCATTTCTTGTTGGTATAAAGTGGAGTAGGTCACTCAAATTTATCCCTTTGTTTATTTGAGTAGTCGAAGATTGTATAGGATACTCAGCTAGTTAAAATGGTTGTTTTACACTTTTTTTAGTTGGTACAAATTTATTCCTTCCTCTATCTGCGTAGTGCAAAAGTTATAAAATTCTCAGTTCGTTAAAGTGACGTTTCTTTGATTTTTCTCTCGTTAATATAAAAGTAAATGAACCAGTCAAATTTATTCATTTTTCACTTTTTCTGCTTGGCTTTCTCAACTTCAAACATTGAATAAGTTACACAAATTTGCCAGTCACTCTCTGTACAAGTTATTAAGTGTTAAATATTTGACATTTGACATAGATGGTGACCACAGTACTTTTGATACATGCAGTAGTTGATGACCTGTAACCAAATGTGGAAACAGCGCCTCTATACGTTGGTCCATTTGCGAGTTATTTTTGTGTAAATATTTGACTTTTGACCTCGGTGGTCAATACTTTTGGTACATGTAGTAGTTGATCAAGTGTTACTAACAACGGAAACAGCACCATATATGTTGCTCCGTTTGCGAGTTATTCGGGTTTTAAAGGTTTTTCCTTTAACCTGGATGGTCAATACTATGGAACATGTAGTAATTGGTGACCTGTTACTAAATGTGGAAACAGCACCTCAATATGTAGCTCCGTTTGCGAGTTATTCGGGTTTTAGTATATTTCACCTTTAACCTGTATGGTCAATTTTTTGGTACATGTATAAGTAATGACCTGTTACTAAATTTGGAAGCAACGCCTTAATAGATTGCTCCGTTTGCGAGTTATTGGGGTTTAAATATTTGACCTTTGACATATATGGTCAATACTTTTGGTACATGTAGCACTTCACGACCTATTAATACCTGCGGAAACACCACCTCAATTTCTTACTCCGTTTGCGAGTTATTTGGATTTAAATATTTGACGTGTGACCTGTATGGTTAGTACTTTTGGTACCTGTTGCAGTTGATGACCTATTGCTAACTATGGGAACGCCACCTCAATATGTTGTTTCGTTTACGAGTTATTAAGGTTTAAACACTTGAACTTTGGCTTCGATAGTCAGTACTTTTGAGGCGTGTAGTAATTGATGACCTGTTACTAAATGTAGAAACAGCACCTCAATATGTTGCTTCATGTAAGAGTTATTAGGGTTTGAACTTTTGACCTTTGAGCTCGATAGTCAGTAATTTTGAGACATGTATTAATTGGTGACGTGTTACTAAATGTGGAAACAATATCCCAATCCGTTGCTTCGTTTACAAGTTATTCGAGTTTAACTATTTGACTTTTGACATCGATAGTCAGTACTTTTGGGACATGTAGTACTTGATGACTTATTACTAAATGTGGAAACAGTTCCTCAATACGTTGCTCCGTTTACGGGTTATTTAGGTTTAAATATTTAACCTTTGACCTCGATGTTCAGTACTATTGAAATATGTATTAGTTGATGACCTGTCACTAAATGTGGAAACCGCTCCCCAATGTGTTGCTTCGTTTACAAGTTATTAGGGTATAAACACTTGACCTTTCACCTTGATATTCAGTACTCTTGTGACATGTTGTAGTTGATGGCCTGTTACTAAATGTAGAAACAACACCTCAATATGTTATGATTTATTCGGATTTAAATTTTTGGCTTTGGCCTCGATGGTCTATACTTTTGGGACATGGGGTACCTGAGTAATACTTGTGTGATTTCTGCTTGTTGCATAGGTATTGATTGAAGGGAACTAATACACATATTCTCTGCTGTATTAAATAAGGGTTGTAATCTGGCTACATTAAATAGTGGTTAAAAAATAGGCCATACTTTTTTATACATAGAGGGTTGAGAAATAGGTGTTTGTAGTCTCTGTGTAATTTCTCCTATGTTAAAATAGGGGTTTTAAAAAGTGGTCATAAAAGAGAACGAGTACACCCCTAAAAATGTGTCATAAAAACAGTTTACTATACCTGGTCAAATCTCTGCTATGTTAAATAGGGTTGGAAAATGTACTCATAGTCTAATGCTATGTAGCCTTTCTTGTGTAATATTTACTATGTTTTATAAGGGTTGCGGTATGTCAGAAGTGTGTTTATAGCCTTTTTCTATGTTACATAGGAGTGCTGATCGTAGTCTCTGAGTTCACAGTGTTATGTATTCTATACAATGTTACGTATGGCTTGATAAAAGGGAACGAATAGACCCCATTATTCTCTGTTATGTTAGTAGTCTTTGCTTCTTACATAGAAGTACTGCTAAAATATGCGTTCGTAGTCTCTTTGCTCATAGTCTTATGTCATAGTTGCTATGTGTGTGTAGCATGGAAAAAGTGCTCATAAAAGATAACGAATACACCCCTGCTACTGGTTCATATTCTCTGCTGTATTAAATAGGGGTGTAATCTGTGCTATATTAAATAGTGGTTAAAAAATGACCCATACTCTTTTATCAGCTCTGTTATGTTTGCAGTCTTTGTGCAATATCTGATTGGATTATGTGATCATTGTATTAGTTGATGACCAAAACAGCACCTTAATATGTATCTCCGTTTTCGAGTTATTAGGTTTGACCTTTGACCTCGATGGTCGGTATTTTTGGAACATGTACTTGTTTGTGTGTGGAAACACCACCTCAATATGTCGCTCCGTTTTCGAGTGATTGAGTTTTAAAGACCCAGATAAAATAAGTGTGGCATGTTCGAAAACCCCCATATCCCGAGTTTGACATAGGATGTAGATTTTCTTTGCGCAGTAGGTCATAAAAGGGAACGAGTACTTGAGTCCAGTGGGCGTGGCGAGGATATGTGGCCAAACGTGGGCAGGGCCATGTTGGCGGGGCCTGGGGCCGGGGCCAAGTGGGCGGGGCCGGGGCGGGGTCTCCTGACCGGCGCCAGCCAATCAGCATGAGGGGGGCGTGGCTTGCTTGTTTGTGCATGAGCAGCAGGAAAAAAGCAGCCCAAAGTGTCCCCTCAATACTATCGTTGTAGGTTTTAAGTTAGTGTATTGTTTTTTTGTTCGTTTCCTAAGGATGGTGCCAGTGGCACCGTGAAGTTTCGAACATCTTTCTGAAAATATTCTCGTCTTCACTCTTGATTTGCTTGTGTTTTCACTTATTTTGCCCTTCAGTTGAAATTCTACTAGAAGAAAAACCATTAAGACACTTTGAGAAAAACTCTTATACGTGGCAACACATATAGAATCATTTTATTTTCTTGTTGTCTTGTTACCTTCTCAATTATAAATTCTAAAGTCAAACGTCATTTCACTCTTGTATAGTGTGTGAAAGAACGTCGCTCTGTCCTTTGACACACGTTTCCCCCATGATTTATATATAAAATTTTAATAGGTAATAAATACAAAAAGAACATACAAAAAGCACATTTTAAAATGCTAAGTTATCTATTACTGATCAGTGAAAATACCTAGGTTTAACGTGATTAGGAGCGCTAATCAGGAGGAAAAGATAGCAGGTTTTGTGCTTCCATTTGTACAGTATTATCATTCACACGAATTTAGAGTAAAAAATGAGCATTTATACAACGTTTGCACACCAGGCGTAACGTAACTCAGGTTATGGTATATGATACTTGTAGTATAGATTTCAAATACTTACTGCTTCACAAATTTCTTCACCAATCGGCTTTTGAATAATGGGTCACTGCACATGGTAACGGAAGCAAATCTAAATGTCCATTCTTCCCTGTTTCTGTCAATGGTTAGAACCGTAGGATTATCTTGATATTTTGACCACGTCCGCAATATGATTACCAAAGTGGCTGCAATGCTCGAAAGGAAACAGACGGTCCAGAATACTCTGCAATTAACATTTTATGAATTTGGTTATTCTGAATGTAGATATACCACAACAACAACAACTACAACAACAACAACAACATAATAATAATAATAATAATAATAATAATAATAATAATAATAATAATAATAGTTCAGAATTTAAAACTACAATGACAGGTATAACTTTCAATATGTAGCTATTCAAAATGATGATTCAAAAATTCAGTTATCGAGTACATTGCATTCAGTTTCAAAGTAGTTTAGAAATAGTAAATATAAGAAGTGCTTATTTTATCACACAAGTTATATTTACAGCACAACACGTACACGTATTCCCGACTTCTGTTATTCCCAAAGCATAGGATGATTCGGCATCATGTAAGATCCTCTGTTGCTGGTAATATTACATCATCGTATCATTATCAATTTACACGAATATCAAACTGCAATACTAATTCAATACATTGGCTTACACCAGTTGAGAGTTCATTCCCTTTAAACATTTTTCACAGCGCCTAGACACAGATAAAAAGCTTAGGTGGGTAACGGGACTTTCGAACTACTCTTTTTTACGGTTTATTTTTCTCCCGAGTTGCGGTGGCTCGGTAATGTATTTGGTGTACTTCTAATAGATAGTGTTCCTGGTACGATCTCAGCTTTCGCCAAGTGAAATTGGTGGTGATCGTATGTGATGGTTTTTCGGGTTGTCTCATTACATCCCGTTTCCTTCATCTCACTATTATCGTCCACTTAATTATCGCCATCTCTCTTAGTCTCACAAGGGAACATGTTATATTGATAGAAGCGTTGCCAAATGAAACAATGTGCAATTGATAGAGAAGTGAATTAAAGTGAGAATGCAAAGATTTAAGGGCCGACACGCAGAAATACATGAGATATAGAAGTAAGAAGAATCTAGAATCATGTGAAGATAGCAATGCAAAATATACACTGGTACAGAAAGAACTTCAAAATGATTAAAGTAATCAAAATGATATTTACACAACAGTATAACAAACAATCAATGTACCCACAGACATGCTCAATAATATCATATGTAATGCAGTGCTGCCAAATGAGCACAAATTGAAGTTTTGTTAAATGGCACGTAACACAAATTATAACATCTAGAAAATCTAATTATGATTAGAACCATACCTGTGAAGTCGTAATGTACAGTGTTGCCAACGTTTGAAGATAGGCCTATATGAATTCCTATATGAATTTCGGAAGTAGAAGAGAACATACTGCACACAATTCCAAGTAGTTAAAACAAAAATATGAGACCACAAACAATAATAGAATCACTGGAGCACGAAAATAAGGAACGAAATACAATGTCGAAGCAGGTTTGCCCAAGTGGAAAATCAGAATAGTATCAAACACAACACACAAAACTGAAATGATGCATGCTCTTGGATTGACAATTGATTAGCAGGCTAACGTTTCTGATGTACGTAATATTGTATCACCTCACACATTATTGGTAGTCAATTTTTTAGTGTTGTTGTTGATAAACCGCTTCGCAGTGTGTTCATAATATATGTACACTTCTACATCCGAAATTCATGTAGGAATTCATATAGACATATCTTCAAATGTTGGCAACACGGTACATCAGGATTTCACAGGTTGGTTCTAATCATAATTAGATTCTCTACATGCTATAATTTGTGTTCCGCCCCATATAACAAATCCTCATTTTGTGCTCAGTTGGTAACACTGCATTACATATGATGCTATTGAGCATATCTGTGGGTACAATGTTTGCTTACTATACTGTTGAGTAAATACAATTTTGATTACTTTAATCACTCGAATTTCTTTCTGTGTCAGTGTATCTTTTGCATTGCTATACATGATTCTAGATCCTTCTTTCCTCTGTATCTCCTGTGTTTTTGTGTGTCGGTCCGTAAAACTCTGGATTTCACATTTTTCTTCACTCCTCTATTGATTGCACCTTGTTTGATTGGCAATGCTACTATCAATATAAGATGTTCCCTTGTCAGTGCATAACCATGGGGCGTTATATTTTAAATGATATGTTTATAAGTAAACGAAATAACTTACATTTGTGTCTCCGTTTAAGACCCATTACATACTGCTCGCACTTTTTTGACGTTAGGTTAATTCAATATATATATATATATATATATATATATATATATATATATATATATATATATATATATATATATATATATATAATAACGAAATATTATCTTACCTTTCACCTGTATTACGGCCCTTGCTCAAAATTTCTGGAAGACCATGCAATGACGTGTGCTTGAAAAATATTTTTGCATATGGAACCATTCTATGAAAGTAAAACAAAACAATGAAGATATTTTCCAGAAATATTACAGAATAAGTTTGATTTACAAGAATAAAATCAATGGTAAAGACTAGTACCACATACTCCGGGAGGTGTCACACAGAGAAGCCTAAAAAGTACGTAAGCAAAGTTGTAACTAGTTCGGCCAGATATAAAAAGAGAGGGTTTTAGATTTTCAGAGGAAGTGGGTTTCATTTCACAGTAATGAAACCGCAACTGAATTCAGTGTTGAAGCAGATTTACAACTTCCGGATGCAGCAGAGGGGTAGGGAGAGATGAAATCAACTAGGCAGTTCATTTTTATCATTTTCGGTTTTGGTATCCTTTATTCAGACGTTGGTATCCTTTATTCAGTCGATTAATAACATGCTTGTAATTATTATTATAGTTATTAGTAGAGTGGCGTCACCTGACCCCCGGTAGCCGAAAAATCGAATTTTTTCACAGATCTCCTGAGATCAAGGACTCAATTTTCCAGTGTCTCACGATACGCTATGACCCAAGTACCGTCCACCCATGGTCTTTTACGACCTAAATTTTAGGGGTGATTTTTTCCCTTTATGAGCACTTTTAGGGGGTGTATTTATTCTCCTTTATGAGAACTCTTTAGGGGTAGACTCGTTCCCTTTTATGATCACTTTTTCCACCCCTATTTGAACATAGCAAATATTACATAAGACTATATAACACAGCAGAGCTACTTTAATATTATGAATTATTTTCCAACTCCTATTTTAACATAGCAGAAATTACATAAGACTACGAACACATAGAAGAGCAGATAACACATAAGACAAAGTAATAGCAAGCAAGGGTGTATTCGTTCTCTTTTATGATCACTTTTTCAACCCCTATTTGAACATTTTAACATAGCAGAGAATACATTAGACTATCAACACATAGCATAGCAGATAATACATAAGATTCGTTCCCATTTATGATCACTTTTTCAACCCCTATTTTAACATAATAGAGAATACATAACATTCATTCCCTATTACGAGCATTTTTCAGGGGTGTATTCCTCCTCTTTTATGACCACTTTTTCATACGAACACATAAGACTACGTAACATAGCAGGGATGTATTCGTCTACAACCCCTATTTGAACATAGCAGATAATACACAAGATTCATTCCCTTCCCAACTCCTATTTTAGCAAACAATGAATACCTATGTAACATAACAAACGGGATATATTCGTTCCACCCCTATTTAGACATAGCAGAAATTACACAGAGACTACGAACACACAACTATGCAACATAGCAAAGACTACTAAGTTATAATGAGGGTGTACCCGTTAACTTAGCACATAGCAGGACTGTATTCGTTCCACCCCTATTTGAACATGGCAGACAATACATAAGACTACGTAACATAGCAGAGATGTATTCGTTTAGCGCTGTACTCGTTCTTTTTTATGAGCTTATTTTCCAACCCCTATTTTAATACAATGAATACCTATGTAACATAGCAAAGGGGGTGTACTTAAGACTAGGAAGTACACATAGTAGGGCTGTATTCATTCCACCCCTATTTAAACATAGCAGAACTAGTAAAAGAGTATGGTTTATTTTCCAACCCCTTTTTTAACATAGCAGAAATTACCATAAGACAACGAACGCATAGCAGAGCAGAGACACGCATGCGCAGAAATATTTATATTTCCGCTTTGATACGCCTCTTGAAACGATTTGGATGAAACTCGGTATATAGGGGTTTCCGGACATGCTGATTACGAATATCATATTTATTTTTACCTGGGTCTTATAGTTTAAGCGGGATACGCCCTTTCTATGACAATTTTAACCGATTTGGATGAAACTCGGTATATGGGGGTTTTCGGGCAAGCTGATTACGAATATGATATTTATTTCTACCCGGGTCTTATAGTTTATGTGGGATACTCCCTTTGTATGACAATTTTAACCAATTTGGATGAAACTCGGTATATGAGAGTTTACGGACATGCTGATTACGAATATTATATTTATTTCTACCTGGGTCTTATAGTTTAGGTGGGATACGCCCTTTCTATGACAATTTTAACCGATTTTGATGAAACTCGGTATATAGGGGTTTTCGGATCTGCTGATTACGAATATTATATTTATTTCTACCTGGGTCTTATTGTATATGTGGAATACGTCCTTTGTATGACACTTAAAACACCATCACTCGTAAACGAAGCAACATGTTGATGTGGTGTTTCCACACACCAGCAACTACATGTTCCAAACACACTGACCATCGAGGTCAAAGGTCAAACTCGAAAACGGAGCCACATATTGAGGTGTTGTTTCCACATTTAGTAATTGGTCATCAACTACCACATCATAAAAAATACCGACCATCGAGGTCAAAGGTCAAACTCGTAAACGAAACCACATATTGAGATGACGTTTCCTCATTTAGTAATTGGTTATCAGCTACTAAAAGTTCCAAAAATAATGACCATCGAGGTCAAAGGTCAAATATTTAAACCCGAACAACTCTTAAACGGAGCAACGTATTGAAGTGCTGTTTCCAAATCTAGTAATAAGTCACCAACTCGTACATGTTAAAAGAGCACTGACCATCGAGATAAAAGGTCAAATATTTAAACCCGAACAACTCTTAAACGGAGCAACGAATTGAAGTGCTGTTTCCAAATCTAGTAATAGGTCATCAACTAGTACATGTTAAAAAGTACTGTCCATCGAGGTCAAAGGTCAAAATCGGATACGAAGCCACATATTGAGATTTCGTTTCCTCTTTAGTAATTGGTCATCAACTACAACCAGTTCCAAAAATAACGACCATTGAGGTCAAAGGTCAAACTCGTAAACGAAGCCACATGTTGAGATGACGTTTCCTCATTTACTAAATTTGTGTGATCTATTCAATTTTGTACCAAGCAGAAAAAGGGAAGAAAGAATAAATTTGAGTGGCTTATTTACTTTTGTATTAATGAGAAAGAAATCAAAGATACACAATTTTAATTAGCGCAGAATTTCTGTACCTTTTTGGGCTATTCAAAGAAACGCAAAAATTAATCTGGATGGGGTGTTTATTTTTCGACTAAGAAGAAAGAAAGCAAAGATATGCCATATTAACTAAGTGAGAATTTTATATCATCTTGTACTATTTAAAAAAAGAAGGGATAAATTTAAGTGATCTATTCCATTTTGTACCAAGGAGAAATGCCCTTTAAACTAGCTCAGAATTTATAAAAAAAGCGAAGAAGGTCCATTGTAACTATTTAAATAAACGAAGGAATATATTCGAGTGGTCTATTTAATTTTATACCTATGAGAAATGCCTTTTTATCTATCTCAGAATTTCTAGTGCATGTTGTATTATTTAAACAAACGAAGGGATAAATTTGAGAAAGCGAACATGGGCCATTTGAACTAACTCAGAATTTTATATCATTTTGTAATACTCGAATAAATGAAGAGATTAATTTGGATGGAGTATTTAGCTTTGTACGAACCAGAAAAAATTAAGAACAAGATCCATTTTAACTAGTTCAATATTTCTGTACAATTTTGTACTAAACAATTAAACGAAAGAAAAAAATTGGGTAATCTATTTTTATTTGTAACAATCAGAAGAAAATAAAAAAATGGTCATTTGAACTAGCTCGGCATTTTATACCTTTTTGTGCTATTCAAATAATAGAAGGAACAAATTTCAGTGGTCTATTCTATTTTTGTACCAATCAGAAGAAAAGCAAAGAAGGGTCATTTTAACTAGATTAGAATTTTATACTTTTTTGTACCATTAAGAAAACTGAGTCTAAGTTTTCGTACTCATTAGAAGAAAAGCAAAGAAGAACCATTTTAAGTAGCTCAGCTTTTTCATACCTAATGTTACCATGTCTATAAGGAAAGGAATAAATAAATATGGGTTTCTTATTCCCTTTTGTACCAACGAGAACCATTTATATCAGGCCTAGATTTATATGCTTTTATTGTAATATTTGTACCAAAGAGAAAAAGCTAAACAAATAAACAAAGGAATAATTTTGTAATAACCACAAAAAGCGAAGAAACACCATTTTAACTGGCTCAGCTTGATATACCATTGGAGTGTCCTGTTTTCTTTTGTACCAACGAGAAATCTCATTTTCAGGCCATGTTTTACTACTTAAACAAACGAAGGGCTAAATTTGAGAAAGCGAACATGAACTCACAATTTTATATCATTTTGTTATACTCAAATAAACGAAGAAATATATTTGGATGTATTATTTAGTTTTGTACCAAACAAGTAAACAAAGGTATAAATTTGTACTGACCGGAAAGGCGAAGAAGGATTAGCATTCTATATTTTTGTGTCATTTATTGGGGTGTCCTATTTCCTTCTGTACCAAAGAGAAAAAATCCAAGAAAGATCATTTTAACTGGCTTAGAATGTATACCTTTTCGTAAAATTTGTACCAAACCGAAAAAAGCAAAGAAATACCATTTAACTAATTAATAATTTTAGTGCTAACCAAAAAAGCGAAAGAAGACCATTTTAACTAGCTCAGAATTTCTTGACCATGTTGCACTATTTAAACAAACAAAGGAATAAATTTGTACTAACCAGACTCAAAATTTTATATCATTTTGTAATACTCAAATGGACGAAGGAATAAATTTGTGTGACCTATTCACTTTTGTAGCAAGCAGAAAATGGAAACAACTAACATTTTGTACTAATCAAATAAGCGAAGGAATAAATTTGGATGGCCTATTTAGTTTTGTCCATTGTAACTAACTCAAACAAACGAAAGAATAAATTTGAGTGGCTTAAGCAAAGAAGGTCAATATTTGCCGTTTTGTGCTATTAAAATAATCGAAGGGTTAAATTTGAGTGACCTGTTCAATTTTGTACCAAGTAGAGAAAATTGAAGAATGAATAAATTTTGTTTGCTTCTTTACTTTTGTATTAGCAATTAAAAAAGCGGAGAAAGTCTATTTTCAATACTTCAGTATTTATGTATATTTTCCACTACTCAAATTCTACTTTCTGTACGAACCAGAGAAAAACAAAGAAAAACCATATTCTGCTACTCAAACAAACGAAGGAATAAGCTCAGAATTTCCATACCTTTTTGTGCTATTCAAATAAATGAAGGAACGAAGATGGATAATTTTATATTCTTTCGTATTAATCAAATACACGAAGGAAAAAAATTTGTGTGCCACATTTAGTTTTGTACGAATCTCGAAAAAAGGGAAAAATGCCCATTATAACAAGCTCTGTATTTTTGTACTACTCTTATAAATTTGGGTGGTCTATTTCAATTTTGTAACAATCAGAAGAAAAGTAAAGATGATACATTTTAAGGAGTTCAGAATTTTATATCTTTGTGACGGATTAAAATAAACGACTGGTTCATTTTTTGGTGCTAAATTTAATATATTTTTAGGTCATCGAGAGAACAATTTAAATTGCATCTCCCATCACTAAGTAAGGCTCATAGTTGTATGGGCATTGACGTGTGTTTAGCGAATTAGGTTGACAAAATACTAACGGCAACACTAAAGTCTAAAGTTTCCCGGTCACTAACTAAATATTTGAACGTGAGATTTAACAAACCAGAGTTGCGTCATAATTCAATTTTAACTTAATTGTGTAGAACAGACTCCATAGCAATTAGCGTTATAAAGAAAACTGATGAATGACGACGAATCATGGCAATAATAAAAAAGAAGAAACAGCATACTTGACCATTTTGGATCACAGCAGAAGGAAAACTAGACAAAGAAGAGATCATATCAAAGTAAGAATCACCTCATCAAGAAAAAGAAAAGTTTTGAAAATTCCATGTTGCACACCATCTATAAATATTGCTGCAAATATTTAAGCAACGTTACGAATGCGTTACCTAACATCTGTATTGATAGTATAGTGAGGGTCCTAAGGTACTGCCTATTGCTCAACGATTCAATTATATTTTCTTAATAGAATTATTTTTTAAAACTTTCTTTCCTCGTCTAAGGTAAATTATATGAAACTTATTAAGTCCAAAAAGACAATATATATATATATTTGCATTTATGTATTTTATTATAATGGAATATAAGTTTATGGAGTATATTTGGAAAATAATAGAACATACATCATGATGTTATATTAACGAATTGTTTGTTGGAAAATATTTATTTTGTATTGCCTTGAAACATATTATTAAACAGAGGACAATAAAATATTATTTGATTGTAATATAAGACGGAGAATGCAGAGAATTTTTTATTGTAGGTATATAAATAGATGTATCACACACGAAGAACTATTTATTTGATTTGTTTTTGCTGAAGAGCAGAAAAAATGACTAGCATGGAGATTATTAATGTTTCACCTAGAGAAAAAGAAATTTAGCGGGAAAACGAAAAACCTATACTGTTAATTCACCCATCTGACCCCGATTTGCCAGATGAATTACGTGATAAAGTGAGAATCATATATCCATCACAAGAAATAGAAGTGTATTATTTTAGACGCTATAATAGATATAATGATGAAATACTCCCGGAAAGTGATGATGACAGTGTTTCAAATATTAACTGTTCTGAAGTGGAAGCTAGTGAGTGCGAGTGTACTAGTGAAAGTATTAGTGATACATGTCTTATACAATTATTTAATGAGTACACACCAAATTCAGTATTATTATGAGAAGCATGTTCTGAATATAATGATGATGAAAAAGATCACAGCTGTTTGCTTCAGTATGATTACGAATTATTACAAAAGGTGTGAACAATCTCAATAAAACGTGAAATGAGAGAGAAAATCTATAAAGTTTATTTAAAAGAAGCATTTTAAAGGTTGTAATATTAGGAACACTTATACTTTGGGGAAAAAATAATCTGGTATATGAATACATTACAGAGTGTGATTGTTATATCAAAGAAATAGTCGAAATATTTTAGAGAAAAATAAAAATTTATTTAATTCTATAATTGAACACTGACACACAGTAGCATATGCATTTGATTGTGTATGATAGAAGAACATATTATGGATAAATACTCTATGTAAGTTGAGAAATTACAAAGGGTTACAGAGAATTGAACTGTTAACTATATATTTTTATAAATGGATCAATTTGTAGTATTGTAATATTAAGAATTATATAGATTACAAACAATGGACTCTGGCAACTGAATTGTCAGTGAGAGTAATGTATTGTTTTCTTTAAAAGAAATAAATAAACTGATCTGGATGACTTAAAAATATACAAAATGTAGCACCACAACTAAATGAGCCACTCGTTTATTTTAATTATGAACTACTTAAAATGTATCATCTTTAATTTTCTTCTGATTGTTTCAAAAATGAAATAGACCACCCTAATTTATTAGAGTAGTACAAAAATACCGAGTTTGTTAAAATGGGCCTTCTTCTCTCTTTTTGTGGTTCGTACAAAACTAAATGTGGCACACAAGTTTATTCCTTCGTGTATTTGATTAATACGAAAGAATATAAAATTATCCTTCTTCGTTATTTGAATAGCACAAAAAGGTATAGAAATTCTGAGCTTATTCCTTCGTTTGTTTGAGTAGCAGAATATGGTCTTTCTTTGTTTTTCTCTGGTTGGTACAGAAAGTAGAATTTGAATAGTACAAAATGTACAAAATGTACAAAATAGTACTGAAGTATTTAAAAATAGACCTCTGCTTTTTTAATTGGTAATACAAAAGTAAAGAAGCAAACAAAATTTATTCATTCTTCAATTTTTTCTACTTGGAACAAAATTGAACAGGTCACTCAAATTTAACCCTTCGTTTATTTTAATAGCACAAAAAGGTAAAAATTGACCTTCTTTGCTTAAGCCACTCAAATTTATTCTTTCGTTTGTTTGAGTTAGTTACAATGGACAAAACTAAATAGGCCATCCAAATTTTTTCCTTTGCTTATTTGATTAGTAAAAAATGTAAGTTGTTTCCTTTTTCTGCTTGCTACAAAAGTGAATAGGTTACACAAATTTATTCCTTCGTCCATTTGAGTATTACAAAATGATATAAAATTTTGAGCCTGCTTAGTACAAATTTATTCTTTTGTTTATTTAAATAGTACAACGTGGTCAAGAAATTCTGAGCTAGTTAAAATGGTCTTCTTTCGCTTTTTTGGTTAGCACAAACAATATTAGTTAGTTAAATGGTATTTCTTTGCTTTTTTCGGTTTAGTACAAATTTTACGAAAAGGTATAAATTCTAAGCCAGTTAAAATGATCTTTCTTGGCTTTTTTCTCGTTGGTACAGAAGGAAATAGGACACCCCAAAAATGGCACAAAAATATAGAATACTAATCCTTCTTCGCCTTTCTGGTCAGTACAAATTTATACCTTTGTTTACTTGTTTGGTACAAAACTAAATAATACATCCAAATATATTACTTCGTTCATTTGAGTATAACAAAATGGTATAAAATTGTGAGTCCATGTTCGCTTTCTCAAATTTAGTTCTTCGTTGGTTTAAATAGTAAAATATGGCCTGGAAATGAGATTTCTCGTCTGTGCAAAAGAAAACAGGACACTCCAATGGTATATCAAGCTGAGCCAGTTAAAATGGACTTTCTTCGCTTTTTGTGGTTATTACAAATTTATTCGCCTTGTTTATTTGTGTAGCTTTTTCTGTTTGGTTGAAATATTACAAAAAAGGCATAAAAATCTAGGCCTGGCATAAATGGGTCTCGTTGGTACAAAATGAAATAGAACTCCCATATTTATTTATTCCTTTCGTTATAGTCATGGCAACATTAAATATGAAAAAAGCTGAGCTACTTAAAGTGGTTCTCCTTTGCTTTTCTTCGAATCAGTACAAAAACTTACTCAGTTTCCTTAATGGTACAAAAAAGTATAAAATGCTAATCTAGTTAAAATGACCCTTCTTTGCTTTTCTTCTGATTGGTACAAAAATAAAATAGATTATCCAAATTTATTCTTTTTTTTATTTGGGTAGTACAAAATTGTACAGAAATATTGAACTAGTTAAAATGGATCTTTTTCTTAATTTTTTTTCTGGTTCATACAAAGCTAAATACTCCATCCAAATTTGTTTCTTCATTTATTTGAGTATTACAAAATGATATAAAATTCTGAGTTAGTTAAAATGGCCCATGTTCGCTTTCTCAAATTTAGCCCTTCGTTTGTTTAAATAATACAACATGCACTAGAAATTCTGAGATAGATAAAAAGGCATTTCTCATTGGTATAAAATTAAATAGACCACTCGAATACATTCCTTCGTTTATTTAAATAGTTAAAATTGAATTTCTTCACTTTTTTATAAATTCTGAGCTAGCTAAAAGGGCATCTCTCCTTGGTACAAAATGGAATACACCACTTAAATTTATCCCTTCGTTTGCTTAAATAGTACAAGATGATATAAAATTCTGACTTAGTTAATATGGCATATTTCTGCTTTTTTTCTTGTTAGTCGAAAAATAAATACTCCATCCAGATTAATTTTTGCGTTTCTTTGAATAGCCTATAAAGGTACAGAAATTCTGCGCTAGTTAAAATTGTGTATCTTTGATTTCTTTCTCATTAATACAAAAGTAAATAAGCCACTCAAATTTATTCCTTCTTCCCTTTTTCTGCTTGGTACAAAATTGAATAGATCACACAAATTTACTAAATGAGGAAACGTCATCTCAATATGTGACTTCGTTTACGAGTTTGACCTTTGACCTCGATGGTCATTATTTTTGGAACTTGTTGTAGTTGATGACCAATTACTCAATGAGGAAACGTCATCTCAATATGTGGTTTTGTTTACGAGTTTGACTTTTGACCTCCATGACCATTATTTTTGAAACATGTAGTAGTTGATGACCAATTACTAAATGTGGAAACACCGCCTCAATATGTGGCTCCATGTCCGATTTTGACCTTTGATCTCGATGGTCAGTAGTTTTTTAACATGTACTAGTTGATGATCTATTACTAGATTTGGAAACAGCACCTCAATATGTTACTCCGTTTTCGAGTTCTGACCTTTGACTTCGATGGTCAATTTTTTTGGGTCATGTGGTAGTTGATGACGAATTACTAAATGCGGAAACAACACCTCAATATGTGGCTCCGTTTTCAAGTTTGATCTTTGACCTCGCTGGTCAGTATTTTTGGAGCATGTAGTTGCTGGTGTGTGGAAACAATACCTCAATATGTTGCTTCGTTTACGAGTGATTGAGTTTTTCAGTGTCATACAAAGGGCGCATTCCACATAAACTATAAGACCAGGTAAAAATAATTATGATATTCGCAATCAGCATGTTCGAAATCCCACATATGCCGAGTTTTATTCAAATTGGTTAAAATTGTCATACAAAGGGCTTATCCCACATAAGCTATAAGACCCATGTAGAAATAAATATGATATTCATAATCAGCGTGTCCGAAAACTCCCATATACCGAGTTTCGTCCAAATTGGTTAAAATTGTCATACACATACGTATCCCACATAAACTATAAGACGCAGGTAAAAATAAATATGATATTCGTAATCAGCATGTTTGAGAAACCGCATAGGCTGAGTTTCATTCAAATTGGTTAAACTTGTCATACTAAGGGCGCATCTCACCTAAACTATTAGACCCAGGTATAAATAAATATGATGTTAGTAATCAGCATGTTTGAAAACCCAAATATGACGAGTTTCATTCAAATTGGTTAAAATTGTCATACAAAGAGCGTATCTCACATAAACTATAAAACCCAGATAGAAATAAATATGATATTCATAATCAGCATGTCTGAAGACTCCCATATACCGAGTTTCATCCAAATCCGTTAAAATTGTCATAGAAAGGGCGTATCCCACATAAACTAAAAGACCCCAGGTAAAAATAAATATAATATTCGTAATCAGCATTCCCAAAACCCCTATATACAGAGCTTCATCCAAATCGGTTAAAATTGTCATAGAAAGGGCGTATCCCACATAAACTATAAGACCCAGGTAAAAATAAATATGATATTCGTAATCAGTATATCCGAAAACCCGTATGTGCCGAGTTTCATCCAAATCGGTTCAAATGGAGTATCGAATCGGAAATGTAAATATTTGTGCGCATGCGTGTCTCTGCTCTGCTATGTGTTCGTAGTCTTATGTATTTTCTGCTATGTTAAAAAGGGGTTGGAAAATAAGCCATACTCTTTTACTAGTTCTGCTATGTTTAAATAGGGGCGGAATGAATACAGCCCAACTATGTGTTTTCGTAGTTTTATGTACACCCGCTTTGCTATGTTACATAGGTATTCATTGTCTTAAAATAGGGGTTGGAAAATAAGCTCATAAAAGAGAACAAGTACACCCCTAAACGAATACATCTCTGCTATGTGCTAAGTTAACGAGTACACCCTCATTATTGTGTTAGTATTCCTTGCTGTGTTACATAGTTGTGTGTTCGCAGTCTCTGTGTAATTTCTGCTATGTCTAAATAGGGTTGAAACGAATACACCCCCTTTGCTATGTTACATAGATATTCTTTGCATGTATTATTTGCTATGTGAATTATGTATTATTTGCTATGTTCAAATATGGGTTGGAAACGAATACATCCCTGCTATTTTACGTAGTCTTATGTGTTCGTAGCCTCTGCTATGGGGTTCAAAAAGTGGTCATAAAAGAGAACGAATACACCCCTAAAAATGCTCATAAAAGGGAATGAATCTTATGTATTCTCTGCTATGTTAAAATAGGGTTTGAAAAAGTGATCATAAATGGGAACAAATCTTATGTATTATCTGCTATGCTATGTGTTCATAGTCTTATGTATTCTCATGTATTCTCTGCTATGTTAAAATGTTCAAATAGGGGTTGAAAAAGTGATCATAAAAGAGAACGAATACACCCTTGCTATGTTACGTAGTCTTATGTGTTATCTACTCTTCTATGTGTTCGTAGTCTTATGTAATTTCTGCTATGTTTAAAAAGGGGTTGGAAAATTCGCCATACTCTTGTATTAGCTCTGCTATGTTACATAGTCTTATGTAATATATGCGATGTTCAAATAGGGGTGGAAAAAGTGATCATAAAAGGGAACGAGTCCACCCCTAAAACGTGCTCATAAAAGAGAAAGAAAACACCCCCTAAAAGTGCTCATAAATGGGAACAAATACACCCCTAAAATGGAGGTCGTAAATGACCATGGGCGGACGGTACGTGGGTCATAGCGTATCGTGAGACACTGGAAAATTGAGTCCTTGATCTCAGGAGATCCTGGAAAAAAAGGCGATTTTTCAGCTACCGGGGGTCAGGTGACGCCACTCTACTGTTATTGTTATATGACCACCACAGTTCACCCTATCCATCAAACCACAAACGGTTGTTCTTACCATGCTAGACAATTTGTGGAGAAGATAGAACCTGTTCTAGGGATGTTAAATGAATTACAATCGAAATGCTCGACTATTTTTATTCTATGTAAATCAATATTGAAAACATAAATGCTAGTAAATATTTACAAGTTCCGATTTTTGTAAATTATATTACATGTTTAAAGCATGGTTTCTTCAAGAGCTAAAACGATCCCAAAAAGCCATTTGCCCTTATTAACTTTTGTTTCTATTTATATGTGGGTGCAAACTGATAAATATATTGATTTTAGTCACGTATTTCGATGGAGAGTTAAGGGAGAAGACAGAACAAGTTCATGTGACATACCACTTGTCGATCTATCTCACCATTTTGCTGTACGTAGTAATTTTGTCACAGTATCACTAATCTTGCTTTAGTTGATCGGCGACTCCAAAGTCAGTATTAACAGGATAAATGAGAGAAGTTCACAATGTTTTATTTATTTACCCCTAGGTACCTTGCCTCCACCTACCAGAATATTTCCAGTGTAGGCTTTGGTTGCTACAGCCGAAATAAAACCCTGGCCATTGCAATAACTAAGCAGTTCTTTTCTGAAGTAATGAAATGAAATTTATCAGTCTGTCATCCCACTGTAATGTCCTTTACGCTAAGCAAGGCTCATTATGAAAGCATGGGAATGATGACGGGACAGCTTGTGGAGTGAAATTGTGGGAGGAAAAGGTAATATCCGGAAATCGATGTTGTCCTCCACAAACTTACTTGATCTGAATTTAACAAGGTATCTCGCGCACAAGAGCTAAGCGCTTCACCAGTGAAACGCTGTGTACCATAGTTGCCATTTTCGTTCCACAGCGATACATGTTGAAACAGGAAAATGACTAAGTTGAACCACTTCCTGTTTAGGTAAAGGGCTAACGAAGATATGGAGCCTCTTTCTGGGACACTGAGTCGGTTGTGAAAACCGCGTCTCGATTTTTCGTACTGCTTTTGTTCTGGTACTTGTCAATAGACAGACAGGAAGTGCAAAGTTGTTCTATAAGATTTCTAACATTAATGCGTGGAAGTCTAAAATCAGTTCGTAATGAATCTACATTCTGTTAGCATCATTTCTGTTTCTGACAAAAAATATATTAAATATATCTGATTCTTAAATTTTGCAATACTATCAAGCTTTTAAGGTTTTTGTTAATTACTGTAAATTTTTAAGAGAGTAATGTTTAAATCTATGACAATTAAGTTAAAAAATATTCGGCAGTTATAAACCAACTGTGATGTTACTTTCTCTCATCAAAAAATTGTGGATCTCAGGGAAAAACATGTTCTTGAAAATTACAATTCGTGGCATTCAAATTTAATGGATATAACAGATGTTAAACAGTGTACAGCAGGACAAGAACCACAATAACGCTGCACATACGTGTTTCATTTTGGATAGTATTAATAAGAAACGTCTAGAAAGTCACACCATTGCGAGTCTTGTTTGACCAGTGAGATCATATTTTTAAGAAGATCGATTTCTCATCTAGAGTTTTTTTTAATAAAGAAACTTAAGTGGTGAGTAAGAACACGTAAACTTTCATTTATGCTATTCCCAAATAATTATCTTACCGTATAAAGGTAACCAAGAAAGTCCTGTCACTTTTTGTGGCGGTCTGTGTTCCATTGATCCTCAGAAGGTGAATTGAAGGCGAATGGAGATAAGGCAAAGGTCAGTTATTGGTGCGGATATATCCACATACTACCTGGTTGTAGCAGCTCAGATACACCGTGAACTTGCGTAAGTGAACAGAGTGAACAAGGGACCTTCACAGAATGATATAAGGGATTTGTTTACAGTACAAGTTCCAACTCTGTTCAAACGCCGCTGCAGCTGGGCGGATGATACGCAAGGCATTTGGTGAGGCTGTCGTGACTACACAGACAGAGGAGTGGTGGTTTAATAAGTTTGAGGACAAAGACGAAACACTCGAAGACACACCACGTGACGGAAGAGTAAGACATAAATAAAATTAAGATCTGAAGGCAGCAATTGAGGCGAGCAGTGATCAGACATGTGAAAAACTGGGAATACAGTTCAGTGTGAGTGAAGAAACCATTCAGGAGCACTTTCATCAACTTCGGAAACACTATGACTTGGATAGATGGGTCTTACATGATTTGACTCTGGGACAGAAGGGGAACGCAAACAGACACTTATGTTTCTTTGCTGTCTTGTATAAGGAAGGAGCCATTTCTGGACAGGGTGTTGACATGTGATGAGAAGTGGGTTATGTATCCACGTTTAGCATTGCCATCATTGTTTACCGTCCCATGAACCGGTTTCAAAACAGCGGAAGCGAGCACTGAACAAGAAGAAGGTCATCCTATGTGTTTCGTGGACCTCTCGTGGATCGTGCATCAGGAACTGCTACCAGCTGGTCAGAGCATCAATGCAACGATATACTGTGAGCCATTGAGCCTTGTTAACTGAAAACTAGAAGCTCTGGAGCCAGCACTTCTGAATCGCAGAGGGGTCCCCAGTAATAGAGCAACGCTAAGAATTGCGTGACTAGGATGTCTGATGTCACTATTCTACGCATTGGATGGAAACAGAATTGCATTCGCCATACTCCCTGGCATTGCACCGTTCTATTATCACCTGTTCCATTCCTTGGAAAATCACCTTAGAGGACACCAGTTCAAAGTCCTGGTTGAGGTGCAAAATACATTTGACTCCTCCTGTATTTCATGGCCCACCACATTCTTCCGCGATAGAATCCATGGTCTTCTAGAACTTTGGCAGAAGGTCGTCGATGTTGGTGGGGACTATTTTTGATCTTCGAGGTACATCTTAGGTGATATATCGGTGTTCGAAGGTGGTGGGGGAAAAGTGACGGAACTTTCTTGGTTACCTTTCTACATTTGAAAGATTGATATCACTTATTTACGTTTACAGTAAAAGCTAATATTATATCTTATAAGTCAAGCTATCTTCCACGATTCCGTGCTGTTTCCCCAGAACATTTATCGATGATAGCGAAAGTTTTTTCACGAATACGTAAATAAAAATATAAAAAAATTGAAGACGTAGAGATAGAAATCAGACAAAATTTTGTTTCATTTTCCCTTATTTTCATGTAGCGGTTACGTGGGTGGTAGAATGGTTGCATTTATTATACTGAGGAAAAGCTCTTTTTCTTCTGGAAATATTTCGTAGACTTATACCTAAGTGAGAAACGTATTATATGTTTCTCAATATTTAATTCTTTACAATATTCAGAATATTAAAATATTCTTATAATATTCAAATTAATACTAATTGTAAGAATAAGAAAATAATAATTAATTCGTTTAAATATAAACATTTTTCTTATAATGGTAAATAGACAGAATGAGTTGTCATTTCCATATTTTAGTTTTAAGTAACTTCTATGTTGTAACAGTAGATTTTGTGGTTTACTCATTAGGGTACGCAGACATTCGTCAATGTGATATTTCAATTACGGATTTCCAAATGCCACTTTGAGTATTTCACTGGTTTCATTATAATGTCGATCTGAAAGCACAAGTATTTTTTTTAATATTTTGATAATTCTTGTCCCTGGCATGCAGGCCTCACAATAGAGTACCTTAGGTTTCTCCAATATTTAGTACTGTATAATTCCAAGAAAATATACCTGTTATGCAAATGATAAGGACCTAAAATAGTTTTCAAAAAATTTGAGTGTCGCAAACCACAAAATGTCTTCACACTTTTAGGTCATTCTTAAGTTTGCGACATACTACCACTTTCCTTTCTCCGCCCTCTTTTACTCATGCTATTGTACTTTATATATTAAAATACAATTTTACATCGTTATACATAGCTCAGAATATCCTTACCTTTCACCTATATGTCGCGGGTCTTGCTCACGACTTCTTGAAGGCTATGCAGGGATGTTTCCCTGAAGAATAACTATAACGTGTATATCCAACCACTCCTATGAAACTGAAATGAAAGATTGGATTTACTTTGTTACAAAGCTAATTCTTGCTTACAAATAATTCTAAAAACGATTATACCTTTCTTTTCTGTTTGTACAGTCACATTTAACTACAGCACAGATAGTTTGGTCAAGGCGGAATTTAGGTACGAATCTGTGAGCAATAGTACATACTATATGGTAAAGAAATTTATTGAGGAGGACTAACATAGAGCAAGGAAAAGAGAGGCATCTCCCACCTTGTGATCACAACATCTTTTATCTCTGACTGCACCCAAATAGAAACCATTCAGAACCACTTCCATTAACTTCGGAAACACTATAACATGTGCTTCGGAAACAAGTGTTGTAGGTGGCTGAGTGATATTTTATACTGTGAATTATTTTTTAGGACATTTAGTTGAGAACATTTTGAGATACCTGTTTAGTTTTAAACCATACAGACAGAGAAATAAATATCTAATTTTTTTTTTGAAAATACACGTAATTCCCAATTATAACCATTATATTCGTAATTCACAAGAGATTATTTTATGATAGTTAACAAACCGCCCAAAAATGTGGATATCCAACTCTTCTGTAATATAGATAGAATTCATTTCATAATTTTAATTATTACAACATGTTGGATATTTTATTTCGTTTTTCTTACTTAATCGTTTCGTTTCATTGATAGTTGTCATCAATTGCGATTAGAGGGGCAGTAAGTTTTCAGTATCTTACCTTCTATTCTCCTAGGCTGATCACAAAATCTAGTGCGTAAAATAAATAGCGATTGCATTATTTTTTTACTGTTGATAGAAGATGTGTGTATCCCCTTTCTATGCGACGGCCGACTCATAAGTCTTGGTAACATTACTGTTTCAGAATGAAGAAAATACTAACAATCATGTCTGCACCTGTCTACACCTTATTCCAGGCTGATCACAAAATCTAGTGCGTAAAATAAATAGCGATTGCATTATTTTTTTACTGTTGATAGAAGATGTGTGTATCCCCTTTCTATGCGACGGCCGACTCATAAGTCTTGGTAACATTACTTTTTTCGAAATGAAGAAAATACTAACAATCATGTCTGCACCTGTCTACACCTTATTCCTTGTCCTGCTTTTTTTCCTTTACTTGCTACTTTTTCACTTTTCACATGGTGTCATATCTCAGCTATATTTTGTTTAGTCACTTTGTACAGTCAATATTCTGATATTGACTAACATGCCAGATAATGCTCTTTCTACTGAGTGAAGTGATTTATATTCCCAAACCTAAACATTATTTTATTGTGGAAATACTTATTTTCTACGTTATCTGCTATATTGGTGAGTTCACGTTGGACGATGTCACCTCGTTGTAGGTTGATTGAGAGTAATGCTTGTGGTACTGATCTTTGGAGGTTTTTGTCCTAAACCTTCTACAACTTTCGTGATTGTGGGTGTTCCAAAACATTTGAAGTTTTGTTACCTTTTATGGACAGAAGAAGAAAATAGGTTGGGTTTTGTAAAACCAGCCTTTGAATAAAACCACGAACACCTACTTGTCGAGGAAGTGTGAATAAGATTTTGACGGAGTAACATCGTTAGACGAAAGGTCATGGAGCTACTTCGACACTTGAAGGTATTGTAATTACCTGACATATTGAAGGAACATTAAAGACCTAAAATTCTAGTTTACCTACCCAAATTCTTCTGCATCTTTTGAAATATGTATTTTGTGTATTTCATTTATTATTACAATATTAACCATGTTAAAGCTACATCCCGAAATTAGTATCTTTTGCATTACATGAAATAATTATACAATTTAATTATTCATGATTCCAGCTTTTCATTAAAACTGGTGGTGGAGACAACATCCCCAATCTGTTGGGCAACGATTTTCTTACTATATTAGGTTGCCTTTAGTGCAATGCCCACCCTATGTACGGTGAGGCAACATGGTGGAATTGAAGCTGTGTCTTTTGTTCTTTCTGTGTAGTACCTTGCAGCTCTACGTTATTGCATTTTAGCAGAAACTGGACTGATGGTTTGGTATAAGGTAATTTTAATATGCCATATTTAATTTTTGCTTATAATTCGAATATTTTTTATGTTTCGTAATTTTGCAGAAGGCATTAGTGATGAATTAGATATAACTGAATGTTTTGAACCTATTGCATCCTCTCCTCCTCGACGTGTTCATTTTACAAGAAAGTGTTAAGCTTAAAGAAAATTTACGGTTTTTCCACTCGCTATCTAGTATAGAAGATACCTCTATTTCGGTTTTTCAAAATAGTAACAGCTTGTTTCAATTTAGAAATGGCTGAAGGTGGACAGACGGATAACGTAGGGGTTTTGTCACATATTCTCAGGCCAGAACCATTTTATTGGCTGATAGGTGATGATGTAGAGAGATATGTTGATCATTTTGAAATATTAGCCCAGGGTAATAATTGGTCGGATTTAAAAAAGAAATGGATTTTAGGTTGTTTGATGAAATGTCCTGCGGGTTATTGGTTTAACACACTTTCGAGACAGACAGACTTTCCTGATATGACATACGTGCAATTTAAACAGAGGTTTCTTCATTTTTGTTACCTCAGTTAACGGAACAGGAAATGAGGGCATGTGAGTAGAATGAGACTGAATCTGTGGGACAGTGAGACTTTTGTACGTATATGCTAAGAGAAACCTTATACTTCGTAATGACAAAGATGCTCCGGTTACGAAACAAATTCAGTTTATTATAGACGGACTTATTCATGAATACACGCGGTTGGCAATAAAGAAGAAATACAATACTGTGGAAGCATTGCTTCAGGATTTACTTGAGAAAGAAAAAGCTCGAGTGTTCCTTGAACGTGAAGCAATAGAGAAAATCATGAAGAAAAATTTATTCTTAGCAAATTATTCGATTCAGGTAAATTCTCCGGAGACTACAGCTGTGCAAAAAACACATTTAGTACAAACAGCCTTCTCAAGTTCCGACTCGGAGTTGGAACTCTCCTGTTTCCGCTTCATAGCCGAAAGAAGAGTACAAAGATTAATTAACTGCAATTCAGAAAAAGCTAAATCAGCTTACTCTAAAAGTGGATGAGAATGAAAAAAATACTGTCCACAGCAACTCATTTAGACGTAATAATAATAATAGTAAATTTAGACGTAACTTTTCCTCTCGTAGGGGCAATGGCCAGAGATCACAACACAGTGAGTCACATGACCACAATAAAAGTGCAATTAACGGAATTTCAATTGACGTTCTGTAATTTGTGATAAATGTGGCAAAGAGAACATTTTGCTCAGCATTGTAGGAGCAATTTGAACTAGTACACAGGGTTGATGATGAAGGACCATTGACTCTTAAGTGTCGTAAAGTACCTATTTACATAGAACGATCTCTACCACATATTAACGCTATTATAAGTGGAAAAGAGGGCCTTATTCTTCTTGATTCTGGTTCTCAGATTTCGTGTATAGGCTCTCACATGGTTCCACGTGGTGCTAAGTTAATGGGCACGCGTTCTTTTTAAAAGGAGTTACGGGAACACTTTGTCAGTTAATAAGATAGCTCTAGTTCGATTCCGGTTGGGATCGCATATTTTTTGTCATCCATTTAGAGTGGTTCCTCCGTTTATACACCCTCCACTTCTTGGACAGGATTTTTTGCTTGCACACAAGGCTAATTCAGATCAGAATGAAATGACTTTAGCAGTTACAAGATTTGGAAAGATTCCGCCATCAACGTTGCCAAATTCTCCTCATGTTAATTATGTTTCTTATGAATTTGCAAGTTTAATCACACCAGTTTTTAAGATTTTTTCTTCCGTATGGTTGCCACCCCGTACAAAAACATGTGTTCCAGTCACCAAATGTTCTGATTTGGTGTGTTCTAGAAATTGGTTGCAACCGAACAAGCTTTTAGCAAGTACTGTTAATTTGCTAGTGCAAGAGTCATATGTGGATAGTATTAATCCACATATTTGGATAACTAACCCCACTAAGAAGCGATATCTTTTATGATGCAATGAGATCTTAGGTAATGCGGTAGAAGATAGGGAACAACATTTGTTTAGTAACCTTACGCTTGAAAATGGTCCTCAACCAACTAAAAGTGACCAGTTTGATTGTACGAGAGTAAATGTGAATCCTGATCTGTCAGATAGTGAAAAACAACGTTTTTATGATTTAGTAACGGAATTCAAAGATGTTTTTAGTTGGTCTCAAGACGATTTCTCTCAAGCCGGTGACAATGAGCTAAAAACTGACCAACCAATAGACGTCCGTCAATACACAATTCCGTATCATTTACGTGAAACTGTTAATGAACAAGTGCAGCAGTTACTTAAACAAAAGGTTATTAAAAATGTAGTAGCCCTTACAAAAGCCCAATCATTTTAGTTCGTAAGAAAAATGGACCTTATAGATTTATTGCTGATCTTACACAGTTTAACTCTCGTATTGTTTTCACCGTCTTCCCCGTGCCACCTATTCAAAATATTTTGGTACGTTCTAGTGGAAAAAAGGTATATGAATATCAGCGATCTTTCGAGCGGTTTTTTCAAGTAACATTGACTGAAACAGTAAATTATATACTGCATGTTCGATTCCTGGTGACCAGTAGTATTGTTTTTGTTAGTTACCACAAGGATGCTTTACCTTCCCAGCTGCTTTGAACGATCTGATGAAGTTAACGCTTGCTGGTTTGGATAAATATTCTGGGTATTATTATCTTGATGACATCGTGTGGGGAGCGGGTAAGATTGAGAAGTTATTGAAACCACCCGAAATTTATTCGAGAGATTGAGAAGTAGAGGACTAAAACTTTCTCCAGAAAAAATAGTTAGGACACTTTTCTTTAGAACTTCTTGGGCATACTATTTCTCGTCATGGTGTGTCGATCTTCGATCGCATTACGGATTCCATTCGAAATTACAAGCACCCGAAAACTCAGAAACAACTGAAGAGTTTTTTTAGGACTGTTTCTTTTGTGCGAAATTATATAGACAAATTTTCAACTTTAACTGAAGATTTACAAAAACTGATTAAAAATAATGTTCCATTTAAGTGGACTGCTGTCCAGCAGCAGGCATTTCAGGGGCTTAAGGCTTTGTTCAGCCCCAACTCTTATGCAATTTCACCCACCCTGCTGTTTGTTTATACAGATGCTAGTGTCCATGGGTTTTCTGGATGCGTCCTACAACATGAAAGTGACGAAAAAGATGCTTCATTGGTTTCTATTGCGTTTTGTAGTCATGCTGTCGGTCCCCATGAAAAAATATATCATCCTTTTAAACTCGAATTAGCTGCTTCGATCTTTATTCTTCGACGCTTTTGTTACTCTTTATGAGGTAGACAATTTTGTTTACGCAATGACTATAGGGCCTTAACGTTCTTTCGTCAGACGAAAAATGTGGCTCAATTTGCACGGATTCCTGCTGAATTAGAGCAGCATAACTATACTAATTCTCACATTCCTGGCAAGTCGAACACTTTGGTAGATAGTTTGTCGAGAAATGTGTTAGCGCCTCGAGACATCGACGACGAACAGAAAAATCTTGAAGATCCGCGAGTTTTACACCTCGAAATTGTTGACACGTTGAAAGAAGAACAGCGAAAGGACCCATATCTCAAGGATATCATTTTGTTTTTAGAAGGGCAAAATCTACAGGATTACACCACGGAACGACATGCGTTGCATTATGAGATGAAAGATGGAATTCTTTACCGTATACATCGTGGTCCATCTGGCCCACAGTGTCTTGTCATTCCATCTACTTTTCGTAAAAAAGTGTTTTTCCGCACACTCTTCAACGTTGGGATCGCCACATTCTGTTTTTTCCAAGAGATACCATTTGTTACTGAGAACTGTATATTTGCGTCATATGAAAAAGTTTATTGCTGCCAGGTTCCGCCAATATTTAGCAATTACAGTTGATCATAGTACCAGATATGTTGTTACTGCTACTATTGGTGACCAGACAGAAAACTCTAGCTGATTTTCGTTATAATCACGTAATACTTCGATTTGACCATTGTAAAGAAATTGTGCTGGATAGATCAAAACATTTACTGTTTCTTTATTTCAGGAGTTAAGCAATATTTTGGATGCAAAGATGAATTTTATAAATCCATACTATCATCAAACGAATTTCCTTACGGAAGTTATGGTCCGGAATTTGGAAGCGTTGTTAAAAGGAAAGTGGAACCATGAACCATGGAAGTTGGGTAGAGCATGTTTGTGCTGTGACCTTTTCTCAGAATGTGACCGTGAATCAATCCACGTCTTGCAGTCCACTTTATCTTCTTCATGGATTTGAACCATACTTAGAACATCAGGCGATTGTAAATGGACCTTGTATTCATATTTCGAACGAGGAACGTTTAATAACTCTTCACGATATCAGAGAGAAGGCACAGGATAAATTATTTGACAGGTTTCGGACATCACAAAAGTCATATGAGAAACATCATACAACAGTGACGTATAATGAGGGTCAGCCTGTGTGGATTTAGGATCCAACTAGACGTCGTGGCCACGCTAGAGCATTTTCAGGAGTTTTCTTTGGTTCAGCAGTTTTTGTTCGAAAGGACAACGCTAATTCTTATTCTGTTAAATATAAAACTTCGAGAGGCAGGGGAAAGATCGAATCGATAGCCATTACACGATTGAAGCCCTATTATCCAGATGTCACACCAAACGTAGAAGATGAAGAAGTGTTTCGTTCAAGTACTTGTCTTCCTGTTCCTGAAGATCAACGACTCAATGAATTTCATCATGCTGCATTAACAATAGAATTTGAAATATTTACTGAAAGTTTTGCTGTGGTCGACGTGTTAAAATTAACAACTATTACTCAAATGAAATATAAATTACCTGTTAAAAACCGTTGTATAATTATAATGAGGAAATTAACGACAAAACTAGTATTTATCATGGACATATGGCCACACTGAAGAGTGACGCAGTCTTTAATTCTGCAAATGAAACTTTAACACCTCTTTCTGGAGTGGACGGTGCTTTGCATTTTGCAGCCGGACCGCAATTGCGAGAAGTTTGTGTAAAAGTGGGTTTTTGGAAACCTGGTGAGTTTAAAATTTCTCCTGGTTTCAATTTCCCAGCAGATATTGTTTTATATACATGGGCTTCAAGGGATAAATATAAGCGTATTTTAAGCCAATGTTATACTAACCGTTGTCAGCGGGCTATCGAAAACAATTATAGAACATTGAGTATCCCATGTTTAGGAACAGGCGCATTTCATCTAGACAAAATTGAAGCTGTGAAGATTGCTTTGTCCACAGTACGTAATGTTTTGGAGAAATGTTTTCTGCGTTTTTGACAAAGACAACTATTATGACAATCTCTAATATGACAATATTTCCATCTATTTTCCTATGACTGAATATAAACTGCTTAGTTTATTCTAGATAAGACATATAAGGGGGTGATATCTCTTTTAAAGAGTGTTACAATAAGTGGCACTTCCTTGTCTACCTCAAGTACTATCAAAGATCGTGGAATTATGTTTGATAACAAATTAACTTTTCCCAATCCGTTGACGTTATAACGAGTAGTGCACACAGAAACCTAAGTTTAATTTATAAAATAGGGCAGGATTTCTACAAAGAATCAACATTTATAAGGCTATATTAATCGTATATGGGGTCAAAATTAGAATACTGTTGTACTGTTTGGACACCGAATATCACTAAATACTCTGATGCAATAGAAATTAAACAGTTGATTTTTTAAAATAAAGCTTGCATACAAGAAAATAGGGTTCTACCGAAAGTATGTCGGTTTCTGCCTTACGATGACTTAATAGCGAATTTCAGTTTTCAAACAATAGAAAAAAGGAAATGGGTATTTGATCTGTTGTTGTTACATAAATTATTAAACGATAAAATTGACTGTTCAGAATTAGTTTCAGAAGCATTATTACGTGTCCCAATAAGTAAGATTATAACAGCAAACACTAGGTCATTCTATTGCAAAAACTCAAGAACTAACATATCACATAAATCTCCTCTGTGGAAAATTTGTGTTTCATATAGCGAAATGGTTAGATTTCATGTAGTAGATGTATTTAGTATGTCCGAAAACAAGTTCAGAACAATTGTCTGGCAATAACTTCGGCTCAATTACATGGATATCAGGAGCGTTTTTCAAGTCGATTGATGCATAGAAAAATAAAAAGAAATGTATTATGCTTTGTACCGGAATCACTTCGTCTTGTGAATTTTGTTTCAGCAAAATGCGAAATGTATCGTGCGTAGAAAAGCCGAGACCACAAAGTTTTAGCATTAATCGACAAATGATCTCAAAGAGTTACAGCAGAATGCAATATAAATGCAATGATCGATAAATGCAATACATTTTTTTAAAATTCCAGAGAAGTGTGACTATACAATCTCTGGATCATGATTAATTCTAATCAGCAGAGCAAGGAAAACGCAGTTTTCTATACCTGGCTGGAAACAGTTTTCAGGAGGTTGCACCCAAATCGCATTGACTTTGCTGCACTTTCTCTTACAGCAGAGATGAAACAGCCACATGATTCCTTTACTAAATTACATCTCTTCTTAGATTCATGTTACAGCCAGAATAAAAGCAACGTAATGATGGCGACACTTATTGCATTTGTGGAAGTAACTAAAAAAAAAATCATAATATCTGTCATTTCCTCCCAGTTCCTGGACATAGCTACATGCCTCCAGACCGCGTGGTCGAATAGATAAATCATAAAAAGAAAGGAAAATGTTTTGTCCCCTCAAGAAACTATGTAATTTTAGAAGAGCATGAAACACAAAGTTCTTCCCAAAAACTAGGAAATTAAAAATTTGACCAGTGCTAGAAACATGCTGAAACCCAAGCTTCCATTCAAAATGAAGAGCAAACGTGTTATCATTTTGAAATACACAAAGGTAAAGACCCATGTTCATGTGTCAGTAAAGAGTACATATTTTGAAAACTCAGTTGAAATCTTGCGAAGCAAAATATGGTTGTCAAACAGAAGAAAGGTGTTTCTGCTTTCTTACAGTCTTTTGAAAAAAAAAACACTTACACACTTCCTCATTTTTATAACAAACATATATTTTCCTTTAATACATTTTATCACTTCATCTTTTTCGCAACAGTACTATGTAATATCAGAGCAAAAACCAAAATTATAACACTTGCCTATCTACGATAAAATTAAAAAAAAACGTTTTCTGTAAACTTGAATTTTCTGTATATATCGAGTTTTGAAAAAAACGCTCTTCATTTGTGTATGTATAATAGTGTAAGTTACATAATTATGTACACGACACTATAACTGGGCAATAAGGCTGTTGTGTTGTCCTTATGACATGAATAAATCATTTTTACTTGCCGATTACCTGATCATTATTAAACTATTTGAATTAACGTTATTTCCTTTAAAAAGATCGTTTTCCGACATAATCTGAATTCCTTCAATTTCGTTGATTTGCCGTTCCGGCGCCAGCTCTGGTCGTGCCTCTGTCGCCCCGCCCATGCGATGACCCCGTATACAGTATATAAAAGAATTAAATAATATTGTGTGTGTCAAAGGTTTGGGACGATAGGCAATCCCTGTTTTATGTAAAAATATGGAAAACACTAGTAAGATATGAAGGTTGTTTGAAATAGATAATTTTCAATTTAAAACGGTGACATTTTTCAATTACATCAGCCGTTTGAGCGCACTGGTAAAGGGCCAGACGTAAATATATATATACTGAAGTTAGCAGTTCAGCAAGCTGTTTCGTTGGGGTTTTAAAATAACAATAGTACCAAATTGTTGGGAAAGGTTTACAGGTGAGCTCCTTCGTCACTAACCGGCTAGCGTACATACCTTTTTCATGGAAGTACCGTGTTCGACTCCCGGCGGGAATTTATGTGGTTCGGATTCCACGTTAATCTGTAAGTCCCATCTCATATAGCCTTTCTGCCGAAAGGGACGTTAAACTGAAAATCAACCCAACTCAACTCAGGATATACAAATTTGTTTTATGTCCCTTCACGAAGTAACGTGCACGCTCACTACGTCAATACTTCTTTCTCCTTACATTCCATTGGATCAGCGACTTGAACTAGAAACATTAGTTGTTCATTTTATTTAGAGCGCCTTTCCCAAACGGTTCCTCAGATTGAAAAAAGTCATCACAAATCAAATACCATATATTTCCAAATACATAAGTCTATTTTCATTTCTCATATCTTTAGTCATAACAAAATTGAACTACGACTCCGGACTTCCGATACACCTGGTATGATAATATCCAATTAAGCAATCTTAACCTCACATTGAAGTAAATAGTGTAAAAGGTCAAGAGCTATTAAGAAAAAAATATTAATTTAAAAAACGCACTTTTTAAACAAACATTCAAAGAGAATAAATCAACGTATTCCCTATTTACCAATATTATTATCATTGTGTTTAAGAGGCGCAAAATAGTAGTAGTTATACTAGCAATAACAAAAAAACCTCCAATATGTCGTGTCAGGAAATCCTCAGTACTGGTACCCATTCAAAATGGATAGACAGAGCATCAATAATTACCTTCGATGAAAACAAACGTTTTCCGTATACAAAGAAATTATGAGAAGGTAAATTTTCAGGAATTTCAAGACGTTAGCTCAACCGTAGCTTGCATTCGTTAAAAACAATGAACAAGTCTGGGATATCCAATTTCACAAGCTTTCGGCGTGCACAACACTGATTGTCGAGAAGAGGCTATCCTACACTGAGCTGGAATACAATATATATAGCAATTTGTATTCATTAGACGATAGACTAATCCTCCACAATATTTCGTTCAGATGAGGCATGTTGCTACCGAGATATAGAGAGCTATTTACAAGTCGAGATTTAACTACATCTGATCCTGCTTTAGCAGTAAATATAGAGATCTTTATTCTTTATATATTTGTTACTTGCCTAATAAATTTTATTTAGATCCAGTCAGGCGAGAATAATCGAGCCGAGCTTTACATAAAAATGCAGCGAACGTTATTTTTATCATTCTAGAGGATAGTTATCTACTAAATTTGGTTCAGATCCTGTCTGCATTTACCGAGAAAAATTACCACATAAATGCCGATCAGATCAGTACGAAACCGTCCAGTCGTTTGAAGTAATCACTCACTAAATATAGTAGTATTTATTTTCAATTCGATGAGATATTAGCCATCCAAATTGGGATTAGATCCCGCATGTAGATTTCTGGAAATAAATTATTAGACATACATTTATACACCTGGAGTGAGACTATAACCTCCCGTATGCTTCTGAATCTAAAAGAATGTAATTTTCGTGAACTTAAGCAACATTTATTATCACCATTATCATCACCAAAGACGTGACAACAAGGTAAAGAAAATAATGGTGTGTAATAAATCTTCCCTGACAGAGAAAAAATTTTCGTAAGACTGATAACGTCACTTTTACATTAAATTTAAAGACAAAAATCGTTTTATCTAAAGAAACATGATTATGTTTTCATTTTAGTGAATTGTAACGTTATCTCGAAATGTTCAGTGTTAAAAATTACATAGAAAACCTTTCTTAAATACATTCAAATTACCATATTACAAATTAAATATGGCAACAATATAAATTCCTTTTCCAGTTGCGACAGTTATTTGGAGAGTACAATATATTTATTTCACGTCTTACTCATATTATTATTATTATTATTATTATTATTATTATTATTATTATTATTATTATTAGTTCATATTTTACAATACAACATCTCATTTTTATCTTGAACCTATTCTTCTCTGAAATTAAATGTCCTTATAAAACAAACCTGCTCATAAGGAGAGTATCATCCCCATATTCATCAGTAACTATAAGATGGTGATGTTGGCGCTTCACTCTTAAGAAGTAGTGGTATGTTGTAAGAAATAATATACATACATCCATTGAAAAATTATTAAATCTAAGCTAATACAGCATAGCATCGTGTTATTTAAGAACAAAACAACTCTGTCTGGAAAAACTAAAACTGCTAACTGAAGATTAATTTGAACAACCATAAACCAACGTCTGTCCAACTGACGTCTTTTATACAAAGTATTAAAATTTCCAAATTTTGAATTAAGTCACTATTTTAAAAGTGATCAAGAAAATTCTGTCGCTTTGTGGAGGTCTGTGTTCAATTGACCCTCGCACCGTGAGTTGAAAGCGAATGGAAATAAGGTGAAGATCAGTTGTGGGTGTGAGAATATCCAACATAGTACCTGGTTGTGGCAGTATATATGCCGCAGAAGATATGCCAGGTTTTTGGTGAGGGAGCCGTAACTACGCGGACAGTCCAGCGGTGGTTTAAGAAGTTTAAAGACAATGACAAAACACTCGAAGACGCACTACGTGCCGGAAGACCAATACATGTACAAAATGAAGAATGGCATGAAGCAATTGTGGCGAACAGTGGCCAGACATGGAACAAACTAGGACTAAAATTCAGCATGAATGCAGAAGTCATTCAACATCACCTCCATCTACTTGGGAAGCATTACAAGATGTGTCGATGAGTCCCACATGATTTGAATTCTAGTCAGAAGAGAACGCGAGCAGACATCAGTGTTTCTTTGCCGTCTAGTGTGAGGAAGGAGCCATTTCTGTACAGGGTTTTGACATGTGATGAGAAGTGGATTCTGTACGAAGCTCCTCGGTGCCGTCATCATTGGTTAGCATTTCATGAACCGGTTCCCAAAATTTTGAAACCAGCACTACATCATAAGCAGTTCCTCTTGTGTGTGCTTGATGGAGTGCTCACGGCATCGTTCCTCGGAAACTACTACAGCTGGTCAGACCATCAATACAATTAGATGGGGTCAGCAGTTGGGGCGTGTTCAAAAAAATCTCAAAACTTTGGAGCCAGCACTTCCGAATCGCAGTGGCCCTTTTGTTACAGGACAAGGCTAAGCCCCACTTTGCTAGGGTGACCCGGGACACCATTCTACTCCGGATGGGAAACATTATTGCATCAGCCATATTTCCTGGACATTGCACCGTCCGATTATCGCCTGTTCCCTGGACAATCCCTTTAGAGGACGCCAGTTTAAATTCCTAGTAGAGTTAGAAAATACATTTGCTACCTTCTTCGCTTCACGGCCAATCACATTCTACTGCGATTTAATCCATGACCCTCCAGAACATTGACAGAAGGTTGTCGATGCTGATGGAGACTATTTTTGATCGCCCAGGTACGTCTTAGGTGATATATCGATGTTCGAAGGTGGTGAGTAAAGAAGCGACAGAACTTTCTTTGTTACCTTTATAATTAAATGTGTCAAAGATTTATGAAGTGTGTACGTTAATAATTGATACAACACCAAGGATCCACTATGTTGGAATTAACATTATTAGGTTTTAGAATATTTCATTTACTTATATAAAATTACAAAAGCAGTTCATATTTTGAGTTAATAACATGCAGGATTTATATAGTTTTCATTATCAACCTATAAAATTGAAACCTATTTACTTATAAGTTAATATTTATAGCAAATACCTTTAATATACGGTCACTTTGAATTCTTTTTATTCACTCTGCATTGTGTAACTCTTATTCGTCAATATTATTTGGTAACCAGGCAACGAGAAATGATTACGTACAACCTCATTATTTCACTAATTGCCATATTTCGAAATAAAAGGTGAACTATAAACGCTACTTTATATGAATTATTTATAAATCAAAATACAAGGTTACACTGTATCAAACGATCAGTCATGCAACAATTCATAAGAGAAAAACATACTTAACTAAACGCCATACTCTGACACGTGTATCAGAGTTTACAATCGATGATTCACATAATCCGCACTGTTCTAGCGGCTAGCATGCCAGTTTTGATCATGTAGTCTCACGTTCGATTCCCGGTGGGTATGGATTGATGTTTCAAACTTCGTAATCCACCATAAAATGTAAGGCCTCGTTCCATAGCTCCAGTGTGCAGAATATAGAGTAAACGTTGACTAATTTTACTTTATTGTTTTTTGGGGGGTGCGGTGGCCCAGTGATAGAGCGTTCATCTCAGGTGATTGGCCTCCCTGGTTCGATCCCATCTAGCGCGGTGTGGACTTTGTGGTGGACAAACACAGTGCTCGCGGGTTTTCTCGGGATTTTCTCGTTTCCTCCCACTTTCTTCATTCCACCATTCCATCCACTTCTCTTAATCGCCGTCTCTTTTAACCTAACCGGCATAATCGTGGGATGTACAACTTAACCCTCGAGTAGTCGCGCCGCGGTCAAAAGCACAGCAGGAAAATTATTTTCGATCGTGTGTCCATTCTGTTTGTCCGACAGACTTCTCCGTCTAGCTAATCTTCCCCCTCACCTTCCCGAACATTTCTGCTCAATCACTCCGTTATCCATTGTTTAGTTTAACTACTAGTGATTGTTTGGTGATTCTGCGGTGCTTTCAACCGCGCGCGACTAACCGTGTAATGTTTTTTCTTAGTGTTTCGCTCTGCACGTGACGTTTGCTTTGGTTGTTTTAAGCTTTATAAACATAAATCTTATTTTAATGTACGGAAGAGAGATCCACAGAATTAACAAACTGATACCAAGTATGAAAGAATGGAAAATTAGAAATGCGAATCTGAAGATCTTAAACCCAGAAATGACCAACGATTCTCCGAATGTAGTCAGAGCAGTAGAGGACGAAATAAGCGACGATGAAGTGTAGAACAGTGTAAATTTGAAGATAACCTAAAATAGTTCAATGTAGTGCTCTATAGGAGAAATTTCAAAATAACAGGACCGTAAAATAATTCAATGTAAATTTGATTTGATTTCAATTTAGCGCCCTTTTCAGCATCAAGGCTATGTAAAACGTGGACCTACTGCTTAACGACGGATCCGAACCCCATGAGGTCCCACCGGGAATCGAAGAAGGAAGTCCCACGCCAAAGGCGTGTATGCTAACCGCTTAGCTACGAGTGAGCTCTAATTCAATGTAAAATGCGCTGTGAAGCTTTGTTTTAGTGTTATGTTATATTTTTAACTAATTTACTATCGCATTTCTAATTTTAGACGAACCAGAGTTGACAAAAACAAAATATCGTAATTAGATTTAGAAATTTCAATAAAACCTGTGCGTAGCTATCTGTCTAAAGAAATATGTAACGAAAAAAACATTTTATTCCAAATGACAAATGAAAAAAAGGACATGTCTAATTGTAGGTTTCTCTAATAGTTATTACTGTAAAACTTATTATAATAATAAAAATGTTATTCCCTCTTAATCAGAAAATGTACAAAATTACGTTTCTAATGCAAGAAAAATGTTTAAAATGATATTTGCATCTCATTATGTTCGTGCGGTCCTTTTGACCGCGCGCGACTACTCGCGTTACTTTTTTCAACGCGACTTCTCGAGGGTTAAAGATTTCATTTCATTTATACTTTATTGTTTTTATATTTAACCAGTTATTCTGAATGAAACTTTAAGAAATACAATAGACCTAGAGTATTTGATTCCTGATTATGCGGTATAGCGGAGGGATTCGTAAAGATAGGAAGAGGAGGCATCTTCAGAAGAAAAGAGAATATCATTTCAAGTTTGCAATAGTATACGACGATTGGGGTAACGGTACAGTACATTAGTCCACAGCGAAATGAGACGGCAACTTGTATCACTTTCTTATATTGGTAAATGAACCAGAAGGAAGAGTGCAAAACGGCCAAAACAAGAGATTTTTTTTTTTAATTGTACATGTTGACTTACTTTCTCTTAATTATTATAGGTTTTAAGTTTATTTAGATTTAATATATGTAAAACGGTAGTATGCGCAAAGAGTGCTGCTAAAAGATATTGAACACATATGAAACATTTCAGTAGTCATCCATTTCTCGGGTCATTGTGAGATATAAGAGTACTCTCAATTCACCCTTTCTGGTCTCAATTTTCCCAGGATACTTTGTGGTCGGTGACGTAACGTGGAGGTATCGCCAAGGATATTTTAAAGTAGGGGATCAGTTCTTACCACAAAATCGTGAAGCCATATGTCACAGCCATACGAATCCTATGATTGGTGACTATCTTACCTGTGAAAGGTTATTCCGAGTAAATTCTGTTCACTCCTATTCGTATACTTATATGTTCAGCATGTAACCATTGTAAACTGGGCCGTCGCGTGGGCAGGGAGACAGGGGCAATTGCCCCTGGGACCGCGACCAAAGGGGCGCTGGGGCGACAAATAAACAAAATTCAAAGAAATGAGATTATGTTGGCATTTTTTTAATAAAGGTAATTCATATATTTTAATAATGATCAGGCTACGGCTAAGTAAATTTTTTTTATTTATTTATTTCGTAAGGACAGCACAACAGTTTCGTGTCCAGTTATAGTGTCGTCTACATAATTATCTAACAAACACTAACATATATTATATATATATACTCAAATATTCGTCGTTCAACCCTAGGAACACCAAGGTATTTTTGGGTTACATGGAATACCAACGTGGGGGGCCTCTGAGGCCAACAGCATAAAGGTAGTTATTTCTCACGGAAAATAATTCTAATATGAACTTGGGATGTCTCAGACATCATATACTTCTATTCTCTATTACTACTAGGTTTCTATGTTCAGTGTTGCAAACTATATGTGTGTAAATAATAAAGTTATCATTATATTAGTATGACCTATTAATGCTATTTGATTGTCTAGAGAAACTATCAAACAAATCAATAGAAACTTAGTACAGTGTATACATAGGCGGCTTCTAAAAGCATTTTGGTAGAGGTACAGTAAAATGGGGTAGAATGGGAGAGTGGAGTATACTTCAGTATTAAAATGAATTCAGGATTAATCTTTTATAATTCCATCCCGGTTTCCCTTGGAATGGAGAAATTCTTTCAAATGTTGTTTCCGCGAAATGATAGACAGTGTGAGGGACACTATAGGGGATGTCACCAGAGAGTCAGTGTTGCCAACAGAAGTTACAATTTTTCTAGTAGCAGAACGTCACGATTTGGCTCCTATGGAATGAACATGTAAAATATAAGCAAAGAACCTACGACTTGTCTGTCAGTTTTGTAAACTAACACCGGTACAACATCATGAATATTACATGAGATTCATTTCAAGATACGTACCACTCCTTCCATTTGTTTCATTTACATTATGAAATAAAATGTTTAAATCACTTTTGCATCAAAATCTGGCGGATTATTTCCACCTTGCTATATTAGAGCTCACTACCTTCTATGTCAGATTCATTTTAAAGTTCTTTAAATTCTTTCTCAATTGCCATTTGGTGAAGAACACGATTTACCATTGTTCCAATGCTGCTACAGATTCCCACACAAAGTCACAGTTACAGAATAACGAACTGACAATTTGCTATGAAATATGCGTCTCCAGTAAGTGTTGCATGCTGCGGATTGTAACACCAGAGGTGCAGCAGTACAGTTATTTCTAATCACTATTGATAATTGATTTTTTCTTTATATATATATATATATATATATATATATATATATATATATATGTGTGTGTGTGTGTGTGTGTGTGTGTGTGTGTTTGATTAGAATGTAGAGTGACATATTTACATGTTAGCAGGTTTGAATTAATAAACTAGTTGAAAAATAAAATATTTTTTTGCCAAAAAATAATTAGAAAAAATGAATACTCTATTTTTTTACAATTTGCAGTTAAAAACATTGAGCCACAATAATACCTTAGAGTGCGCCTGCATACTGTAACACTAAATTTGTTTCAAATGAAAACGAAACAAATAGCCAAATCACTGGCATATAACAGTTAGCGCATGCGGTGAATAGCCCCTTAGTACTACCAAGGGATGACTCTGAGGCCCACAGCACTTTTTTATTTACAAATAGAAAACACTAAAAAAACAAGTAAAGATGGAATGAAATTTTTGAGTTTTACATCCCACAGCTTAGGCTAAACTAGACGGTGATGATGATACATGAATGAAATGGTGGAATGAAGAAAGTGGGAGGAAACGGGAGAACCCCGAGAAAACCCACGCACACGTTGTTTGTCCACCTCAAAATTCTCTTGGCGGGAGCTTGGTTTGAACCGGAGACCCCAAGCACCAAAGGTGAACGCTCTACAACTGAGCCACCCCGGGAAAAAAATAAGCAAGTATGTTTTATGACGAATGGGGTCTAGCTTAACAATATCATTTTTTCAGATTTTTTATGCAATTAGAAATGTTACAAAATATATCAATAATAATTTGTGGGCCTCCGAGAGTCACCCGTGGTGTTCCTAGGGTTAATTATGCAGACGTTATTGAATGGCAGTTGCTTTGACCTTGTTTTCGGACGTACTAAATACCTCTACTACTTGAAATCTAATCATTTCGTTACATGCACACTCTCCACAGAGAAGACTTATATAATACGTTAGTTCTTGCTTTTCTACAATAGAATGTCCCAATGTTTGCTGTTCTAGGAGAACTAATTCTGGACAGTCAATTATACCGTTTAATATTTCATGTAAACAGATCAAACACCCATCTTCTTTTTTTCTAATGTTTGAACATTAAAAGTCGTTACCAAGTCTTAATAGGGGCATACTTTTTTTGTAGAAACCTGTTTTCTTGTATGCAAGCATTAAAAAAAATAAATTGTAATTTTTTATTGTATTAGAGAATTTAGTGACATTTGATGTCCAAACAATACAGCAGCATTATCATTTTCATCTCACATACGAGAAATATTAAAATGTTGAGCAAAGATTAATTTGCTATCAAATATAAATCAGATGTTAGATAATATTTGTTGTAGACACGGAAGTGCCACTGATTGTATAGGTAAAGTTAATTGAATGTCCTTTCTTCATGAAAAATACAGATTTACATTCGGACACATTCAGGACTAATTTATTCTTATCACACCACATTTAAACTCTTTGCAGATCTTTTTTAGGTTGCGCGCAGTCATCAATTGAACTTATTGATTATAATTGGAGATTATGGGCAAACAAGAATTTTAGAAGTTATAGTGCGCAGAGAAATATCATTAATAACAAGAAGAAATAAGTGTGGACCTAGATTAGATTCTTAAGAGACTTCCGATAGAGTATCGAACTTGAGAATTGCCCGTAATGTAAAACATTCTCTAGAATTATTCAACTGGAACTCTCTCCAGCCCTCTATGAGAAGAGCTTTTTTATCTACAATTTAATATTTGTATCATTATTTTTTATTCTATGCTATTACAATGTTGATGCGTATCAAGTTCAAAATACAGTAAACGCTCTTTATTCGCGGGGTATATGTTCCATAAATATGCCGCGAATACAAAAACCGTGAATGCGGAATGGTAATTTATGTGGGATTATAGGGGATACGTTCCTAGGTGACAAAATAAAAAAAAACAAATACATATATAAAAAATCAATTTACTGTAATTGAAGTTTTTGACCATATTGATTAGTTATTATCTTCAGGCTTAGGCAATGATTTGAAGAATTTTGTAATTTTTTCTTGCTTGGCAGTTTTTAAAAGCTCCTTCCACTCAGACTGATATTCAGCAGTGGCATTAGCAATTCGCCTCTTAAAAATAAGACTTCGTTCCATAGACGGATCAATTTTCATCATGAAATCACAAAACTTATTTGCCATCCTTAAACCTTCACTAAGATTTTTCAAATTAAATGTCACGTTTCCAGTGCTTCTTGAAGCCTCTTCTTAAATGGGCTGTGAATTTAACATTTCCTTCAAGTCGGTTTCAGTCAAATCTTCATCTTGCGATTCAAGAAATTTCTGAATGTCACTTGATTCTATCTGTTCGAACCCATCTCGTTCTATTCCATTCGCAATTTCGGCTATGTTTGCAGTCAAAGTTTGAATTTGCGCACATTCTTCGTCATTTTCCGCAGTCAGAGCAGGCCACAGTTTCTTCCAGCATGACTTCAATGTGTGTGGCTTCAGTTCTTCCAATGATTCTTTTATGTTTACGATGCATTTCGCTATGTCAAATTTCTTCCAGCATTCCATAACATTCAAATCAGGATTACATTCCATATTATCCAATACGATTTTGAAGGTTCGTCTAATATAATAGAGCTTAAATGCCTAGATTATCCCTTGCTCCATAGGTTGAAGCAAAGCCGTCGTGTTGGGAGGTAAAAATGCCACTTTTATATTTGAATGCATAGTTTCAAGTTCGCGGGGATGACCTGGTACATTGTCCAAAACTAGAACTGCTTTATAGTCTAAATTCTGTTTTTTAAATAAGTTTCAACTTCAGAAACAAAACAATTCCGGAACCAGTCACAAAAAATAACGCGTGTAACCCACGTTTTCTTATTAGCACGCCAAAACACTGGCAGGTCGTTCTTGTTTTGATTTTTTAAAGCCCGAGTATTTAACGATCTGTAAAGCATCAGTGGTTTAATGACACATTTTCCAGAGGCATTAGATCATAGCAGCAGTGCAACTCTATCCTTATCTGCCTTAAATCCACGAACAGACTTTTCGCTTTTAGAAATGAATGTTTTGTTTGGCATTCTCTTCCAAAAACAGAAAAAAATGAAGTTTCGTCTGCATTAAATACTTGCTCAGGTTTGTATCCTCCATCAGCTACTAAGTTTGCAAATTATTCCGGATATCGTTCTGCAGCAGCAGTGTCTGCAGATGCAGCTTCTCCAACGATTTTAATGTTACGCAATGATTGTCTCGCCTTAAATTTATTGAACTAACCTTCCAATGCTTGAAATCCTCCATCTGTACATTCACCACTACAACTACCATCAGGTTCTTTAAAATGAGCGCACTTTGCCTTCTCCCGGACAATTGGACCACTTATGGGCACCCTTTTTGGTTGCGGTCTTCGATCCATAATGACAACACCACTTCCATTTCTTCTATTGCTGGATCACGAACAATTTTCGCTGACAGTGATGTTGAAACTACAGATGACCTTATTTTGTCCTCGGATTTTTTTATCGATCGTACAGTTGATTCGTTGACATTGAATGAGCGTGATATGGATTCAAACGACTCTCCAAGGCGTAAACGATCAAGCATTTTTATTTTCACTTTAAGCGGTAACACAGATCTTTTTCGTGTCGAAACTTGTGTCTCATTTTTTAGTTGACATTACTGTATAAATTAGGAAGACAGCGGTAGAGACGTGTTACTCGATCACAGTTTTTGTAACGAATAGAAAGACGAAACAATAAAACACGCAAAGTGGCTCTTACCAAAGGACGGAACGTCTAATAATGTGGCGGCATTTAAAAATATACTTTATTCATTGAGTAATAAGGTTGCTTTCATTCTGCTTGTTTACATTCTCAAAAACACCGATCGCGCCGAAGGCGGCTTATGACAAAGTCCGAACCAATACAGCGATATCATTTAACAACAAAGTCCGATATAATTTAACAACATACTTTAGGCAAAGTTGTAATAAGGTCATTTTTACATTTTATTAGTCCATTTGACGGCGTTTACAAAGGATACTGGGTTCGATACATATTGGAATCCTTTTTATTATTATGTATGTACGTACTGATTAGATCCGCGAATAAAAAATCTTTAGCCGCGAATATAGGAATTGGGTCGCATTTGTTTAATCCGGGAATAGTGAAAACGCGAATGAAGGAAGCGCGAATAAGGAGCTTTTAATGTAAACAAGAATAACACTTGATTTTAATAATTCAAAACTATGTTTTCATTAACTTTTATGTTCTAACTACAAAAGACATTCACTTTTGAAAAACTAACATAATACCAAATTCTTTTAGCTTACATTATTATCTTACATTCCATATTTAAATCTAGGAGTACAGAATGAATTCTGGTTATTTTCATAACACAGTGAGGGAGCGCCTGGGAATTCTCGCTCCGCGCGCTTTCAAGCCACGCGACGGCCCTGATTGTATAATATAGATCTGAAACAACGACTTCAATAAAAATAAACGATAGACACACTTAATATCTACATATGAAGATCACAATGTTTTGAGCCAACATATATGGCTTAAACAAGAGTAGCCAATCAGACTTGCTAATGATAGATTTTTATTCACTTGATTCACTTAATAAGATGAAGATACGTATGAGCAGATCCTCTTTTATATAACATCGTTGGGTATCGCTATGTATCGTTTAAGAGAACAAGTGAAATACTACATACGCAATTACGCTAATTCGTATACTGTTTCAAGATGGGCAAAAGCCCCACCACATGACGTCACGAACAGGGAGCCAACCAGAACACTAAATGGAAATTGGGGCAACCTGTTATCTTATGTACCTTGAACAAGTCAATCTTATCCTCAACTTATTCTTTGTTTCAAAGAAAGAAATTATTTTGGAGAACACGGACACCAAGGGGCTGTGTGCGAATCGAAGATTTTTTTTATTTTCTTGTGATCTGTAAGGAATAGCGTGCAGATGTGCACTATGTGTGGAAAGTGAGATGACATTAAAATAATTGTGAAATATTTAAGGTACTGCATACTTTTGCTACATATATTTTTAAGAAACAGTTTGTTTCTAAACAGATCGTGCAATGTACGGAGTAAGGAGAGTGACAGAAGCAGCACTGAAGGTTTTCACTAAAAGGCATCTGGATGGGGATATTTTAGTCAAAATACAGGCTTAACGCCATTTATGACCAATTACTGAAACTGTAAATACCAGAATTTCGTAACTTTCGGTTGAAATATGAGTACAAAACTACATTCTTGATAAACGTGTTTAACTTTCTTGTATATTTTCATGTAAGACTCTTTTAAAGGTCTAAATTATGGTATTCATAAATTGTGCAGGTCTTATACGTGGCTATATTGGTCTGTCAATCTATTAGTTGATAACCATTGGAGAAAGTACGATAATAACGAGAGCTTATTTTCTAAATGAATTCGGCGTGCCAAAAATATGTAATATTTCATTTGTTGTATGTTCTAAACCAAAATTATAAAATTCTATTATCATTTCCGGTTTTAATATTGATTTTCATAAAAGAAAATCCTAACAGCAAGAGGCGTCTTTAATGTATGGATTTAGAATCCCAATGACAGATTACATCTCCGACTTTACCTCTTTACTGGAAACGGAATTGGAAAGTCTATTTCTGGTTCCAATATTGAATTCCCATAAAGCCGAGGCCAATCTAAGCTTACAGTAATGTAAGCACTGGTTCACTGACAATCAGTCACGTTAGTTAAGAAACAACAGAACGAAATAACAGCAATCTGAAGGAAAATATTTTAGAACACAAGCACACACCTACATTCAAATGTAAATTGGTCTTACCTCGAAGCTCAGTGCAGTTCTTTTCTTGTTTTTGCGAGTGTTCACACTTTCAACGAAACGAATCACACGTTCACAGACTCCTATCATAAAAGCTGTAAGACTAACAACTTCACTCACATTCTTATAGGGATCAGTACGTCGTAAATATGAATACATGTTTAAAATAACGCCTTCCTTTATTATTTAATGGATTGCTATCTCTGTGTAATCGGAAATAACTTGCAGGTGAATATACACTTTGAATTTCCTTCGCTGAGGACGCCTTATTGCATATTTGCGGCATAAAACATCTCTCGCTCTATGCCCGTTGGCAACAAAATAAGCTATTTTATACATACATACGTACATATATATATATATATATATATATATATATATATATATATATATATATATATATATATATATATATATATGAATTATTGTACTCACAGATATGTTGTAGGTCATTTAACAAATCGTTCTATATAAAGTGTAATCCTTAAACTATCGAGTTATTTGTTTGCGTTCATCGACAAACCGCATTACTTGTTACAGAAAATGTTGCAGCACTTTGTTCGTTTCTATAACTTGAGATCATTGCGAGCATGCATAGCGCTTACATTTAATCATTTCTTACTTCAATGTACTAATTTTAACTATGTGCTGGCAAATCTAATAATCAGGTTCTGTAGTAGGAACCTTTCATAATGGTACAGTTCCAACATTGCATGATTATTTATGGTTAGTGATTTGGAGCTGCTGAAACTACGTCACTGAAACCTTAGGTTGGAAAAGACTAGTTTGAAAGTCTACATCAGTTTCACGACGTGAATCGAAACACACTTGTGTTCAATGTGCATCAATGTTGAAGTAGGTTATAACCACATCCAATTTCAGTAAAGTTATCAGGGTGAACAGGTATCTACTCCTGAGACACTGAATTCATATCAGAAATCCTTTCCTTGCTATCTTTTGTCGATTTTGCAACATCGGGACCAAAACTAGGTCACAAAATGACAATTTCATTCCACTTGTTGTTGGATTAGGGAGATAGAGACGAAGTTATAATCTATTTATTTTATACTAAATGTACTGTTTCGCTATAATTTATAGTTTGTGCTATGGCAGCTCTTGAAAGACAATCATTGTCATTTCCTAAGTCTTCTCATGTTTATGAATAGTATAATACGAAAGTGTAATAATTCTTAAACACTTTATGTATCATTTTCCGTGCCTTTATTCCCAAAGATTCAGGATTTTTTTCGCTCTTCTTACGTAGACTTAGGGGTGACTAGTAATTTTAGGGATGAGTTTGAAAAGGCTATATCCAAGATTAGGAATGGAAAGGCAACCGGAATAGATAACACACCAATCGAATTCATTAAAAATAGGGGAGACAAGGGAAAGAAAGAATTGTTCCGACCATGCAATGAAATATATCAAACATGAGAATGGCCAAAAGATTCTGAAAATGATCATGATACCGATGGCTAAGAAATCGAGCCCAAAGTGATGTGAGGATTATACAACTATTAGTCTCATATCTCATGCAGCTAAAATTCTGCTCCGAATACTGAACAGAAGGTTATATGAAAGAACAAATAAAAAAGTTGAGAGGGAGCAGTTCGGGTTGAGAAGGGGCAAGGGCACAAGAGATGCAATTGGATTATCAATGGCGATCGGTGAAAGATTTATAGAAAAAGGGAAAGAGGTTTATATTCATTGATCTAGAAAATGCTTTTGACCGCGTGAATTGGGAATTGTTGTTGGGAGTTCTAACGAAGATAGGATTGGAATGGAAAGATAGAAGACCCATAAGAAATTTATACATGAACCAACAAGTAAGTGTTAGGATAGGGGAGGAACTGACGGAAGAGAGTGCAATTGGAAGGGGAGTTCGACAAGGATGCTGCCTCTCGCCAACCCTATTTAATGTCTATCTAGAAGAGATAGTGAAAAAGATTTACATAATGATGATAGCATTTCGGTAGGAGGTAGAATGATTAGATGCATAAGATTTGCAGACGATATGGCGCTTGTTGCAGAATCTGAAAAGAAAATCAATGAAATGTTAGAAAAAAATGAGAAAGGGCTTTGAAGAATATGAGATGAAAATACATGTTAAAAAGACAAAAGCCATGGTGATTCGAACGAAGGGGTCTTTGACAAATACAAAGGTAGGAGAGGAGAAAATAGAACCGGTGAATAGTTTTCGATATCTGGGTAGTATTCTTAGTAATAACATGAAGTGCAAACGTGAAATAAAAGCAAGGATAGGAATGGCGAAAGAAGCCTTTAGGAGGAAGAAAAGTCTGTTTTGTGGGACCTTGAAAAAGAGTTGAGAAAAAGGCTCATAAAATGCTTCGTGTGGACTGTTGTATTGTATGGGGCGGAAACGTAGACATTACGTAAAGGTGATAAAAATCGACTGGAAGCCTTCGAAATGTGGGTGTGGAGAAGAATGGAAAGAATTAGTTGGGTCGAGCGGAAAACGAATGAGAGAGTGTTAGTAATGGTGGGTGAGAAAAGAACATTTTTAGATATTATTAGGAAGAGGAAGAGAAACTGGTTTGGACATTGCCTAAGAAGAGATTGTGTCATGAGGGACGTCCTAGAGAGTATGGTGGCGGGAAAGAGAGGAAGGGGCGAAAGAGACTACAATTAATGGACGATATAAAAACAGAAATATCATACGCGAAGACGAAGAAGTTAGCGGAGGACCGTGGAGCATGGAAGCTTCTCAGCTGCGGCAAGTGACCTGCCAATAAAAGCAGAATACCTATGATGATGATGATGATATGTAGACTATATTTTACAAACTTCATTTTGCTCATTTCAAGTAGAATATGCAAGGATTCGCATAAATTAACTGTTATTTATGTAGAGTATATCCAGTTGGACTTTTATAACTAGTTTCAAAATTATAATATTCTTTTAACTCCTTATTTCATCTGTGTTATCATACTTAATTTATGTAGGAAAATAATATATTTGTATTCTTTTGAAAATGTAATTTGTTCGATTAAATCGAATTACGCGTAGTAATTGAAAATGGATGTATTTGTCTATGAATAACTTGTCATTTATATACGCTCTAGTGTAAGTGGAAAAGACCTCAGAGAACGCTCTCCGCCTTCCAAGGTACACATGTTATTTTTGCTACAAGTTTTGCTACAAGTCACACTAATTGAATTTAATGCACGGATAAGGAATATTTGAGCCACTTTTAAACTCATTTACAGATAACCAATTCACAGAGTATATAAATAATATTTAAGGAACATATTATGCAGAGAACTAATATTTAACTGAAATACTGTATTAACAGCGAAATAGAACACAAAAATTACATCTAATACGATGATATTGTACTATAGAAGCAGCGTATCCAACAAATGTATTTCCTGATGCATTAAAGTACTTGCTCTTACCTACCGTTCCCTAACCTAAACTACCTACTTTACTAACCTAATTTATTATACTGCACGAACCTAACCAAGCCTACTTTAGTTACAACCTGAACACCATACTTTACTTATATAACACAGCATACCATGCCCTAAGCTAATCATCCCAACTCTACTAAGCAATGTTACTCCACTAACCTAACCTAATCTACTTAACTACCTAACGTAACTTACGAAACCATAACCAAGTTCACGAACGTACTGCAGCTCCGTTTGGCGAGAGAGACTCAATTTAGATTCCCTCTGGGAGCACATGTGGTTGTGACTCCATGTTAAGGTTTAGTTACACGCCTCATGTATTTAGTCAACTGAAAATCTGCTAACGTATAATAATCTAGCCTGCTCGAGTAACATAACATACTGCCACCCTAATGTAATTTACAATTTTCTACTAATACAACCAACTGTACCCAAATATAACCTATCTTGCTTTTCTAATTTACTTTATTTCATTAATCTAATCTTACCTATTCTACTAAACTAACCAAAGATGCTCAATGATACCTTATCTTAACCAACGGCGGCGACTTTCCAAAATTTATGTGAGTGCATATTAATTGCAGGTCTGTTATATGTTTTCGAGGCAGTCTCGATATTTTTTGATTGATTTCCTTTTAGATAAAAGCTTCAATAAACACTGCCATAAAGGGCTATGGTGTGGTGAAGTAAAATATACTGGTACTATAAAGATAAACTGGACCTACCCTAGGTCAGTTGGAGCACTGCTGACTTAAATGCAATAGAATCGTTCTCAAACCAGAGTTCAACGTTAAGGATAAGTTATTATTATTTCTGTGGGTGCTGGAGCCCCGGAGCACTCACGTAGTCGGCGCGCATGATCTTAACACAGGTTGCAGTGTTTCTTTCTTTTTTATGAACAATTTTTTCGTTGCTTTTCCGCCATTCTCGTTTATGTGGATAACCACTCATGCTGAAGTGCCTGTTCCCGATAACCTTTGCCTTGAAGTACCTGCAGGCCTCCTGCTGTGCACTTACTTGAGGGTTGCCATATTTCAAAAATGAAAATCCGAAACTGCACTAAATTACGAGATTCATTGAAATGCTTAAAATGAAAAAAGTGTTATATACTGATTTACTTTCTTCTATTAGATAGAGTTATTAAAGTGTTACGTAATCATATTTTTAGTTATTTTAGTAGACCTTCTTCTCACTAGCTAAGTAAACGTAAGGTTATGATTTACCCTTCCACCCTAGTAATCAAAATGTTTTTTTTCTTAATTTCTCAAGATCTGTTATGTTTCGTGGATTTCATAGTTTGTATGAGCTCATTCAAGGCATGATGCTTCCTTTCATATTTCTTTGTTCGTGTTGTCTTTGTTTCTTTCTTTCCAGTTTAGCGATTAATTGGTTGTCAATATGTTCTGGCAGCGTTTGTTATCTTCAAAGACTTCTTTCGTTGAATTTTTACTTATTTCTCTTATTTTTAACATACTAACAATTCAATAACTCGCACTAATATTTCGTTCAATGTCAAATTATATTAAATCCTTAACTTAATTAAATCAGTTCTATGTATTCAAGTTTAATTTTTTCAACTTTTGAATTGCCATACTCAGAAGTTCGAGAGAATAATTATATACGTAATAATGTAAAAGAAAAAGCAAACTACAATATACCCTTCCTTTCTTCTTCGCTGAAATCTGAGACATTTAAGCATCCCAAGAAATGTTTTCAGGACGATGAAACCGAGATCTCGATTCTATGACAGTTTCCGATTTTCCGGGACAAATTGCAACCCTACATTAGAGAGTATTCGTCTTTTCTGAAGTAGCCACCTGGTTAGTGGTTTTACACGTTTTGAACTTAATATGTGTTAGAGTTGCTCGCTCAGATACACAAGTATCTTATACATTTTCATCCGTACTAACCTAACCAACTCATATCTACTCTATCGTATATAACACGTTTTTCTTTTTCTTTGCATGAACGATCGTTTTCATGTGGTATCAGTTTGTAGGTACATTATCAATATGTACATGTATTAACGAATTATTTAATGTAAAATGATAGTATAGTGTGTCTCTTACCTGCAGGAAATATGATGTAATAACTTAATATGATTTTCTAAATAATAATACATTAAAAACAATAAACTTAAATGAAATATGTACAATCAAATTTTCGACTGAATCAATTCAAAATGTACAGTAACAATTTATGTTGACAATCTAAAGCAAGTAAAAGCATGATTACCATAAATATATAGTTAAACCGGGCAAGGCAATTGGAAATATAATTCTTGTGGCATAAATAAGCCTAAAATTGCTTCTTATCTTACCAGAATCATATAAGAAAATTCTTATGCAACTTATAAATATATTACGTAGTTAAAGTTTTTTTATAGTTTCACACATAACACATATATACATCAACAATATAAATGGGTGTATGTATCATTTTAGCTTACGCATGCGGCGAACAGTATAGTACAAGCAGAAGCAGCAAAGTCACCATTAACAATTTCAAAAAGGAAAAACGTTTAGGAATTGAGAATATATCTAAAGGCATATTAAAGCTGTTATTAAAACTATGATTTTGTTGAAATGAATTAATAAAGAAAAATAAACCGCTAATAATTTTAAGGAAGTTAAATCTTTGGTCACAGCTATGAGTGTAGTATATATTTTGTCAAGTGCTTCTAGTTCATATAAACACAAGAGATCATAGTACTGGTATTTATGTAAATGCTGTCAGAAAATCCATATGCTAAAAATACTTATTTGATGAAGGATTACAGGAAATGTTTCATTCTACGTTACTGGGCATAAATATGAAATTTAGTTCACGAATATTTTGTTGTAGCAAAAGTACAACAGAATAGAAATCTGCACTCTCAGAATACAAATTTAAGTATTATATTAGGAATGCTCAAATATATTATAGTAGAGCGAAATCCTTTAACTGGGTGAACGGCTAAACATTTTATTTTTAAATATTATTACATTCTTGCAGTTAGCCAACCTATTCTAACTATATTAACCCAAAACACTTTCCGAAGAGAGGGCGTAATCTTCTAATGACTGGGGTTAAATATGTCTGGTAAATGTTGTTATAATAAAATAAGCAAAGTTATGATTAACTCATTAGCAGTCGCACTTGCACAGAAAATGCGAAAAGTGTGCTTTTTTTAGCAAACAGAACTGCAGGTATTCCATCAGTTTGGGTGAAACATTACATTTTTTCTATTCCTCACATAGGACTTTAGTTATATAATCTAGAAGTCTTTATCATCCCGCTCGTCGATTTTTGCTTATTACGTAGTATTTGAAGGAAGTTAATTGTAGCATACGAAATATACAGCGCACCTACTTGTGTTACTAAGTTTTTCGTCTGAGGTAGATGCGTGTTTACGATAGCGGAAAAGAATTTATTGGCGAGTAATGAGTGACGGGTTCCTAGGGAACTGCAAAATGATGACTTATAACATAAAATTGATAATGATAATAACAAAATTGATAAACTAAAACAAAGGATATAACAGTAATCAAGAATAAGAAGGAAAAGAAATGAAATCTTTGAGTTTTACGTCCCACGATTGTGCCATTTAGGGTAAAGGAGACGGTGATGTTGAAAAATGAATGAAATGGTGGAATGAAGAAAGTGGGAAGAAACGGGAGAACCCCGAGAAACCTATGAGCATGGTGTTCGTCAACCACAAAGTCCACATGGCGCGAGCTGGGATCCAATCAGGATAACCAACCACCGGAGGTGAACGCTCTACCTCTGAGCCACTGAACCCCCTCCCCCTAATCAAGAACAAGAAATGAATATGAGAATACTTGATACTGAATATGAGAATTTGCCATGTATAGATAATTTGCGTGCTGATGAAAATTTCTTCTTCTGCTGATGAGAATTATCTTCTACATTAATGAATACTTCTCAGCATCGCATTCATCAATCATCAACAGAAAGAGAGAGAAACAAACAGAGAGGGAGAGAAACGATGACAGAGTAAGGAACAATTAGTGATATATACAACAAATCTTTGAATAACCTCGTATTGTAGTATTAATTTTTCTATTTTTCTCTAACTTTTTCTCTTTCCTTTGTCTTTAGAAGTATCATATTTGACGGGGATATTTCATACGTACCATCCCAATATTACTTACATAACTTTTTCAACCGCATTTCCAAAATTACCTTAAATAAACTACTGTCTACTACTTCACGGATATCATTAACTTTGTTTACTTTGGATACTATTTTCTCTATATTTTGTAAATCGAAGGACAATTCCAATACCATAGAATTACTTCTATGTTGATTTAAAGTTATATTTTAATTCCAAATTAAAATAATTAGATAACAATAATGATGGGGGATTAAAAAATGTACACTCGAATGTTCATATCCCAAAACAGGCTGTAGTTTGTTACGTAAGATACTAGGAGAGGGGGAAATGTAGAGTAGATAGTTACTTTACCTAATAGTAAAGAAATGAATATGTATATAACTGGTGGTACTAATTGTAGTAGAAAATATTACTTTCAGTTTTAGTGTTAATAATTTAATGTAGGTCCTATGAGAAGTGAGTTCTTTTAACTTAGTAGTAATAGACTCACTTGTTTTCATCTAAAGACGTAGTCGAGTATTTTATTCCTAAATGTGTGTAATTCATGTTACTGTTTATCATCGTTTGTCACAAAAGAATCTTCAATTAAAATCTAAGGAAAATGTTTCATCATGGTTACTTTGTAATGTAAATGCAACTAGTTACGTGTTTCATTACATATTTAAAATTACCTTATCAACAGCGGACACAGTTCTTCTGAGAAATAGTAATAAAGTTTGAAAGTTGGAATGTTCCACAAGATAAGTGTGATTAGAATAAGAAGTTTAAAGTCCCTTCTCATATATATACGTTGCATGCATTCGTTTCAGTGTTCACACACTCTATGAGATACAGACTAATAGGGAAAGTACATATGACTTTAATAAAAGCCCAATGAGAAATCAATCGAAATTAATAAATAATGAAATGTATTACTGCCTAGTATTGATTTCTCGATTGGTGAAATAACAATTAGTTCTGAAATATCCATTATATACACGTGTGCAGACATAAGAAAATGCTACACACACACACACACACACACACACATATATATATATATATATATATATATATATATATATATATATATATATAGCTTGTCCCAAAAGTAATGGTAAAAAGTGAAACCAAAGAATCCTGAAACCAATACAAGAAAAAGTGTTTATGTGACATATAGTATGGAAATGGATATGTGCGTAGTGGGGTGGAGCGAAAAAAAAATTGAAATTCGAATTTGGATAGGGGCAAAAGTTGCATCATATCATAGTACTTTACCATAGAAAATTTCAATTCTCTAAAATAATTTTTAGCCGGGGCGCAAGGGGCTTTAAGTTTGATATTTTGCAAATCAATTTCCGTTGACTATGTAACTATAGCAAATCTCCGCTAAATGTAAATTTTAATTTGTATTGTGGCTAGAGGGCAAAAGATGCATCCTTTGTGAATAGATAACAACATGAATTTTTAATTCTCTAAAGTTATTTTTAGCCGGGGCGCAATGGTCCTGAAACTTGGGAATAATAAGACGAAAAGTGATCAACTATAAGCATTTTGCGAGTTTGTCATAAAAAAAAGGTTTTTTGCTATTTAATGAGTCTTCTGATATCCTACAATGAACTTTTGGCAGTATTGTTAATAGTATAATAGTTTGGTTGGTGGTGACAGTGGCGGAACTAGGGGTAAAACGGGGCTTGTGCCCCGGGCGCTGAATCTGGGGGCGTAAAACTGGGCAAATAATTATTTTCACTATAAAGCAAGGAAAGAAGTTTAGCAAACTAAAGATCATAAAAAATTACCTCAGAAACTTAAGAGGGCAACAACGACTCACCAACCTTAGGATCATATCCATAGAGCATAAGTAGGACATTATAAAAACCTCTGCATCCAAAAGAGCCCGCAAGGTTAAATTTTAGTTCCAGCTTTTTGTGTTTTCATTTAACTTACTTCTATTTAAGAGATTTGTAAAATGTTCGAGTATACTCAAAACAACAGTTTGATTGTTTTTCATAATTAAATATTCTATTTTAAAGCAAAATACGGTACTGTTGATTCATTCTACACATATCCACATCCTGATATAATTCCAAAAACATTGTGATTTTCAGTTATTTTGTGAGGATTGTAAGAATGTGTCAAGCATGCTACTCTCAGATTACTTGTCAATCAGTTACAAAGTGGTTTAGTGTTTTATCTTGTACTAAAAATTGAAATATGTACTGCAATTTTGAAATCAAACTTTACCACTTGAAGAAAGAATGGAATAGGAGAACTACTGTCTGATGCCAATATCAGGTATAATTGGGGAGCCTTTTGGTTTGGTTGGTCGGGAGATGCTAAAGCGAGTTCTTCCCCGGGCGATAACTACCCTAGATGTGATGCTGGATGGTGAATAAAAAATGATATTCGGTATTATTGATATTACTTGGATAAGGAAATTCAAGAAAAAAGAAGGAAGGAAAGCCAAAAAGTGATCTTACGGTGAAGCTTTCAACCTAAGAGTATTATACTCTACTATAGTTACATTATCGAATCTTGAGACTACTTGTCATCTTCGGAAACAAGATAGGAAGGCAATAAAGAACACACTGAAGCTGGAGGAGATCAAATTTAGTTGGAAATATTCTTTAAAGAAGACAAGAGAGCAAGCATAGATTGGATGCACGCAAATGAGAAAATTCGTCCCAACATTAGCAAAAGTGAAAGAGAAAACCGTCATGACTAGAAGAAAAATTGCAGCAATTGCGGTTTTGGAAGATTTTCAATATGTGAGTCTAGAGCAGTTGCAAAACATAATTCACAGAAGTAAAATTCAAAGAGAGGTTGTGAAAAATGGTGTAAGTGAAGAACTAAAGAGACTGTTAATAAAGTGAAACCTCGTGCCGTCTATTTTGATTGGAAGAAAGACCAAACGCTCACGATGTCCGGAAGTAAGAGATATGAAGATAGAAGAACATTATTCTATCCATGTGGAAACGGGTAACAAATTTCTCGGCTATACCGGAAATGCTTTGACCGGATCAGCATCTGCAAAGAATATCTGCTAGCTATCGGTTGCGATGGCATTAATATTAATGTTGGGTCAAAGAGAGGAGTGATCAGAGTGCTCGAAAACCATTTAGGGAGGTCCTTGCAGTGGTGTATATGCTTATTGCACTTCATTGAACTACCACTTCGTCATTTACTAAAATAAATCGATGGTGTAAGTACTGCGACTTACACTTTCTTTGGCTCTATTCATAGATCATTTGTGAACTGTAAAACAAATTTAGTGTACGACTTCGAAAAGAATTCTTCAGAACCTCCTACACTCCTAAATGTGCCTGATCTCAGTTATGATCAGAGGTACTTGTGCGAAATACTCCACTCTGTAATAAGATGAGACTGATAAAAGCCTAGCAGATTAAGAGACCTGGGAAACTTGAGCATGTTGGCTGGTTAGCAGTGGCTTACAAACTTTTGCATCTATAGGTGTATATATCAATGCCAAATCCTTCAGAGGAGCTCAAAACTCTATCAAACGCCGTGGTAAAAGTATATGCACCGGTGTGGTTCAACATCAAACTGAAACCTCTTGTCAAATACGGAGCTAAACATTTTTTCCTGACCATAAAACTTTCGCGATGTTTGCAAGAACTATACAAGACTCCAGTCAATAAAGTAATTTCCAGAAATGCATTCTATGCGAATCCCCAAAACATTCTCATTGCCATAATTGGTGTCGATAGATCAACTACACGAACCCTTGCTGCTGATAAAATATTCCAATCCAGAAAGCAGTGTAAACCTTCTGAAATTCGTTCCTTCGAAGTGCCAGTATTAAACTTCGAGACTAATAATTACACAGAAATGATAAACTGTAATGAGTGTAACATAACGGAACGCTAATACTGACTCATGAGAAAGATGAAAAATTGCAAGAAATTCTCGCTTCATAAAATACATGTATTGATATCCCTGAGTTGAAATATCATACGCAAGTAGTGGAAAGATTAGTGAAAATAATTAATGAAACTTCTTTCAGTATGTGTGGCAGGAGAGAGCGATTTCTTTATTCGTTCCAAAATTGACTCGAGAAAATACATACCTACTTTTGAGACAAAGTCGCAGTATTTTGCAGGAAGATGTGAACGAAACGTATGAAACATTCAATCTAATGTTGGCGGGTGGGTAGGATTGAACTCGACGGCAGCCACCTCTTAGTGATGATTTCTGGCTTGATGTAGCCTGTTGCATAGAATATGGACTTCGGTAGCTTTAGAAATTCAACTCGTCACGACAACGAATCTTATCACCCTCAAATTACAGTCTACTTCAAGCGAAGAGCTGTCTAATAATTACACAAATACAGAACAAACGTGTATTTGTTTACAAAATCTACGAAACTTAAGGCCCATTGACCCCCGGCTAAGGATATTTTAGAGGATTAAAATTTTCCATGGTAAAGAGCTACGATATGATGCAGCTTTTGCCCCATATCCAAATTCGAATTTAGATTTTTTATTAAATTGGCCTCTTTTCACTTATTTGCATAATCTATCAAACTTAAAGCCCATTGCACCCGGGCTAAAAATTAGTTTAGAGAATTGAAATTTTCCATGGTAAAGTACTATAATATGGTGCAACTTTTGTCCCCTATCCAAAATAGAATTTCGAAAAAAAAATTTTGGCTTCTTTTCACTCCACCCTAGTGCGGAGCTAGACAGTTTCGAATGTGGGAAGAAAGAAGGAACTTCACACCTGCCAGCGGAATAATGAGACATAAAAATCACATCGGCTCGTCATTTAGGGATTCACGGAATGCCTGTACGGCAGAGGTAATGAAATGGCGTAGTAATGATAGAAACCATACAGAAAAAAAAGTTGTTATAAATGGCACGATTCCACGCATATATACAATGGGAGTCTAAACAAAGATTAGTTTTTATGATTGCATCATCTCAAGGACAATGGAAAGTGTTATACCAGATAGAAATTTGCACAGAAAGGGTAGAAATAAGAAGAAATGTAACTACTTGTGCCATGTAACGAAATAAAACTTATAATCTACAACGGCGTACTGTATATATACATGTATCTTACACAGAGTAACAATACAAATTAATAGATCATACACACTAACAATAAACATATCTACACATGCTGTTCAGAGTACTGTCCTCCCACATATATCCAAACGTGCTAATCGTGTCTTTCGAATGCATTCCATCACTCGAGATGTGTTGCGTGATGAGCACATGCAATGTGGTGGCGGGTTTTATAAATCTTCAACGTTGTTTTATAAATCAGCAAGTTCCATTCCATAAGTGTGAAGTTCCTTCCCCCACATTCGAAGCTGTCCAGCTCCACCCCTGCCCACTTCTGGACCATATGCCATATAAACTTTTTTCCTGTTTTGGTGAATGGAATTTATGGTTTCATTTTTCATTTTCACATCTGGGACACCCTTTACCTCTCTCTCTCTCTCTCTCTCTCTCTCTCTCTCTCTATATATATATATATATATATATATATATATATATATATATAAAGCATTTGGAGGACTGTCTATTTCTACAAGACTTCTGAAAGTTTTATGTATTTTTGGACACTTTTCGCGTGTGGGTATTTGGCAGTGGGAGTTATGGCTTAATTACGTTACCATTGAGTGGAACGATATACTTAGACCTGTCCTATCGGTAATTAAAATAAGTTCCTTGCAACTCAAAAGGAACGGCAGGAGCTGGTCAATAATGCATGACGTACACCACTCTGACAATGTCAGGCTCCATACATTTTCAGCGACGCAAGAGACAACCAGAGAAGCTGGATGAAAGGTTGTAATGAATCCACTTTATAACTAGGGCTTAGAATTATTCGACTGTTACTTGTTTCGATTTCTGTAAACCTCCTTGAAATGTCTGTAGACCTCCTTGAATGATAAGAGGTATGTGAAAACCACATGGATCACTTAAAAAAAATGTACGATGAACTCAATCATTTGGGAATTATTGACAGAATAATACCGAGCAAATTTTGCATTTATGTTTCTTAATGACACTTGGAATGAATAAATTTGCTCTCAATTTTGAGCTCTAAAAATTAGAATACGTTAATGGAAAATATCTGAATCTCCCTCCCCTTCAGAATATATATTTCAATGAATATGTAATAATAAAAATACTTTAAGTTTGGAATACATTTTGAAACATCCTTTCCCCACATAATACGCCCTATATTCAATTTTGAATGTTTAAAAAACTAGATTGAAGTTGGTACTTATTATGGTCTAAAAGTCAGTTCAAATTGTCTTCCGGAGCATTCCGAAACATTATATTTTGACCCCTTCTCTCCCAATGAATATGGTATTGAATTTGTACTGAAACGGCAATGAGAGCAATACTATTCATTTAAACGACCATAAATGCTATGGATTGCACACTGATCAGTATTATCGGCCGATTTGTATTATTCTTACACGTTTACAAAGCAAACCACACACGAATGTTTGCCTTAGTCTGACTGTATTTTTTAGATTTATTTATTATCTATCACCTACATTAGATTTTAAGCTCCAATTATAATAGGCATTTTAGCAATGTATTTAGTAATATAGACCACTACAAACATTCAACATATCACAGTGCACATAGACTATCACACTTTAATGTAATATAAATATTCGAAACCATATCAGAATACGCAACAAGGGCACAATATGAATAGAAACAGCATATTATGGAGATGAAATAAAGCAATACAGAGTTCCCCAAATGTAGGTATATAATCCAATATTGATCTATCAGACATTTTATATCATTTACTTAGAGTTAATTGTACAGGTATTGATTTAGTCTCTTCCTTATCTGTTGTTAATTTATTTTCACTTATACCTTAAGCTCGGAACAAATCAAAACAAATGAATTCATTTTCTTAATAAACTAAAATGTTATGCTTGATTGATGAAGTCTGTATACCTACTTTTGGGCCAATGAAAATAAAAATAAAGAATAAAATATCGTGATAAAGCGAAGCAGAACATAGTCATACATATTCAATATTAAGGAATTTCTAAATATGTTCTAAAATTATAAATTTCAGGCACTATTCACAACAACAAGTATTGTAATTTCATTTCTCTAAATTTTTCCTTAAATTTGCCATATGCACTTTCAGAACCACTACAAAATCTATTTCATATCTTCCTTAACAGCATTATTATGTTTCCTTAAAAGTGCTCTAAGTGGTAAGTTTTGATAATATATTGAATTACATTTTTTACAGTAGAATGGTTACCAATTATGTAAAGCATTCATTTTATCACTGAAATTTAATATTTGTAAAGAATCACCACATTTTAATATACCAGTGATTGGTGGTTGTGCTTATTAAGACTTTTCTAAATATCACAATATTTATAACATATGTCAGTTTCAAACAATTACACCGAAATCAAATTGCCATAACGATTGTTAGGAGTCCTTTGTGCTATTGTTCTCCTTGATAAGTTATTTCTCGCTATGAGGAAAGAGTGGTTATGTTTAAAGTGCGGAACACCTCATGGTAGCAATGGGGTCGATGTTAACATGAGTCGAACAGTGGTTTTCTCTGTAAGATTTATGCTAAGCTGTGCATAACCTGTCAAACTAGTAGCGATTCAATACTTAATGCTGAAACTTTGTTAGTTTCATTTCTGACAGCTTTCTGTCTTTTCAGCCATTAGCTTTGTCAATCGCTTGCGAAACAGTGACGCCAGACTTTTCTCAAACATTCTCTTTAATTTTGCTCATATTTTTAACTTTTTAACTTCTAAGATATAGTCATATCTTCCCTTCAGTCTTTCCAGTATTGAAAGCTGTTCATGTAATAATTTATGGTCTGGTTCTAAATTTTGCCTACTTGTGAAAATGCAAATAAACTGAATTAACAAGCTATCCCTTTCAAGTTGCATAGTTTTCAATATTTCCTATGCTACTGATACACTCGTGTCTCTTAAGAAATAATTTCTTACAGCGCGAGGTCTTTGACTATAGAAGTAGGTAGGACTGGAATGCAGATTTTCCTTTGGCTTTCAGATGCTACAAGGTTGGGATGGTCTCTTCTAGAGCCTCATTCCTTGTGAGGAGGAACTAGATTGAGTTGCATGTATGGTAGTAACGTTCAACGGAAGAGCTACCACCAGAGACCAGAATTCGGGGTAATCCATGGTTTCTCGCGAGTTAGACCTAACTAGATATTCTCTCCATTAACTCGCTAATGGGTAAAGGTGAGGCTGGGGTTTATTTTACCTATACAAATCAGTGACTCAGTGATAATAAACACAGGATCGACACAAATTCTCGCACGTCTCTTCACCAACTTCGACGACTTCATAACGAGTTACTTTAGTATGAAACATCCCTTCTTTTATCAGGGAAATGCACGCATAGTTTGACATATTATTTTCATTTGCAGTAGATTTTTTAAATTTAATAGTTGTTTTTAAAATATTTTTTAGTGCATTAAAATGTAATGATGTAAAACATTTATGTTAATACATGTTGAACTATGTTCTCTAGTTTCCTAAGAACTAAAGAATAGGATTTTATTTCTAAAGAAGAAAACATTTATATTTAAAATTAGTACCAACAATAAACAGTATTAGAGCTAATGTGCTATCAAGACACTCAAGAATTGAAAAACTCAAATTCATTTGGTCAAGTATATGGACTGCAATGGAAGGAAACCTAAATTACTGGTTAGCTCTGAGTCTATTCCAAAATTTTATTAATATAAACTATCTATTCCTAAAAAGTAACCACTTAATACTCTTAAGATTTAGTTTTCACTAATAAGTAACATTTATTTTTCTAAGGCATTAACTTATTTCTAATTTAAAAGTGACTTATTTGCAGTGACGAAATGCTCATGAAAAAAACCTTTAACTACATTGCCAATGTTGTTTAGAAACGGGGTTGGAATTCATATAACAATAACATAAATCGACAAAAGATAGGATAGTAGAAAGAAAGAAAGATAATAAAAGAAAATAAGCTTAAAATAAGATGCGGAACCTAGAAAGCAACTAAAATATAAATAAATTACGTGTTTAAGAAAAACACAAATTATTAAACTAATTAGCGCCAAATTTTTAGCAAACTATTTATTTGTTTTCACTAGAAGAAAGAAACCAATAAATTTCACTCATATATTTGCCAGTTTCATGAAGAAATGTCTTATCTAGGTAATTACAGTAATACCAGTGGAACAATAGAGTTGTTATAGATTAAAAATGTAACACAAATATGAAATGTACTTTTAAGCAAACTTTGCAACTGTTTCTACTGTATAACGTTGACGATCTGTGATGGCTCAGTGGTGGAGCGTTCACCTCCGGTGTTTAGGGCCCCTGGTTCGATGCCAGCTCGCGCCTTGCGGACTTTGCGGTGTACAAACATCGTGCTCGTGCTGTTCCTCGGGGGGTACTCCCGTTTCCTCCAACTTTCTTCATTTCACCATTTCATTCATTTCTCATCATCACCGTCCCCTTTAGCCTAACCGGTAAATCCCTGGGACATAAAACTTAAAGATTTAATTTCATTTCTGCTGCATATGGTTGACCAAAAAACAGTGTAGAAAGTGTAGCTGAAATATCTGTACTTTACACGAGAAGAATATGTATATGTAGACTGGTTGTACTGTACAAGAATATGTATATGTAAAACATTCGAAAGGCATAATCTAACGCTTCTTTCTTTTATGATGTGAATTTAAATTGAAGAGAAATTTTAAAAATAAGCTTAGCAGAAATGCTCAATAGTTTTACAAAGTTAACCAGTATAAGTCCAACAGTTCTCTTGTGATAGTGAGAGAGACAAAGTTGATGTTCTTATACTATCTATTAAGAAAACTATTAAATAACTTACCCATTTTCCCTTCCTTCTTAGAAGCGGAGTTTTGGTAATGCTGAGCATGTAAACATTTATTAAGAAGTTCATATTTTGCGTTTCAACTCTGTCACCCGGCAGCTGTTGAGAAAATGTATTTTGGCATTCATTTTCTAATTTGTTCTTAGATTATACATTGTAATTAAAGGAACTGATAAAAATCCTAGTTCGTTTTATACACAGAGTTGCAGAAGATTTTCACCATAGTAATAATCCTTGTGCTCATAGCCTTACCTATAACTATTAAAACCATTCAATGCATCTTATATTATGATTTAAGATTCCTGACGTAAATATTAAATAGCGGAGTTATTATTTGCTTGTGCTTTGAATTAAGAGAATTAATTTTGCAGGAATTATTTACAATTATTTAGAAATAAAAAGAACGCCGCACTTCTTTTATACTGTGAGCTAGGTATGGACCATATATTCAAATAACTCCATACGAAAAACACATACGATGATACATCAGGTGTGCGCAATTGATATTCATCATCTTCGAAACGAGAGATTATATACTGTGAAAATATTCCTCGGCCAGTTGACTGCCATTGAATTTCATCCTCCGTGAACTGAGTGTTTGTTTCTATAAAATAATATTTAGTCACATAATGAAGATATTCGTGGCACGTCCAGAAAGTAAGTTCCGTTTGGTAATAAAATTAAATTGTGTACAGATACAGAAAAACTATTTATTGCACAAAATTCTACAATTCTTAAACTACTTTTCCACATAACTGTCGAATTTATGCAGGCATTTGTCATAGCGTAGCACAAGGTTTTGTATACCTTCTTCATAGAAGTTTGCCGCCTGTGTCTTCAACCAGTTGGTAACAGTTTATTTCAGCTCGTCGTCATTGTTGAAGTGTTGGCCGCCAAGCATACCATATTCCATACCGAGAGAACGAATTGTAAACCTGCGGTTTTCCTGGATCTTGTCATCAATCGCGTGAACCAGTTCTTCTGTAACCAAAGGTGGACGCCCGCTTCGTTCTTCATCGTGCACGTCACTACGTCCTTCATTGAATTGTTGGACCCATCTTCTCACCATTGAATCGCTCATCGCATTTTGTCCGTAAACATCGCAAATTTGTCGATAAATTTCACTTTCCTCGCATTCAGAATCACCGCTCTGATTTCAGAAGCGGCGGGATTTTCAATCAACACCGACATTTTAATCAAGCACAACAAAGCGTACATGACTGACAGCGATCTCCAAATGGCGTACGTTTCTTCTTCTTGATGCAGAGCGTCTACCGCGCATGTGCAGAACTGCGATCGCAGCGCTGCAGCGAAGATAAATTGAAACGGAACTTACTTTCTGGACGTGTCACGTATCATGAAAAAAATAAACATTTTATTGAAATGTGTACTCTATAGGGTCTTTAAAGTGGGTGTAAAGTTCCTATTAAGGCTGGAATGTTACAGGAATATTCGTGTTGTAGAGACGAAATTCGCCGTATTCATTCAAAACAAACTCGCCTTTTCCATTTTTGAAAGTTCATTTATATGGACTACATTTTTATCGTTTCTACAATATTCAAATTTTTTGTCTTTATTCAACAAGTGCCAAATGTGAAGATATGTTAAAGTCGGAAATGTGGAATTTAGCTCTCAATTTAAATAAGGAAATATATCCCAAGAGTTTGAAATATCCACTTTTAACTGGATCAATTTAAATGAGAACTTCTCTTTCTCTTATTTATTGTGAGAGAAAGAGAAGTTAATATTTTTTTAAATGGAGATATGAAATTCGGTAAATAGACTATCAACTACAAATGAGGTAATATGAGTTTCAGCGCTTCTAACCATTTCGTCCGTAAGGATGGAAATATCGTTTTTGTAGTATCCAAGTTTCCGTCCTTTATTCAGGAAATGATCAATCTAATGATGACTAATTTGGAAGTGTGAATTCGGTATAGATCTATAACTCTTAATTAAATCTAAGAAACAATGTCTCAGTATTTTCTGAACCCCCGCCCCTAAGGATGAAAAACGGAAATTATAAATATTTATATTGATCTTTCTTTATTCAGCAAGAGCCTCATATTGGGATGTATAATTTGGAAGTGTGCTACTCGGTACACAGTCTATAACTGTACACCACAAATCTCTTGGGCATATTTTATTCGTACATTTCAATGAAACTGTTATAAAACTATTTTGTTTATAATAGAACTCAAAGCTCTTGGTATCGTTGCTACGGAAACACAAATGGGATTTATGCAGGGAAATTCGGTAACTAAATAGAGCCGTTCGAGATTAGCATCGAAAGTCTAACCAGATACTTCGTAAAATTAGTAACTAGTAATGGAGGAGAATCAAACTCGCAACGTGATATATACAGGAACTAAAATTTAATGTCAGACACCTTTTTTGTCTCCGTTTTGTGCTGCAGTGGGAACACAAGTGTCAGATTTAAACCCTAATCAGCACAAGATCAGTAAGGATAAAATAATATCTACAAAAGAATTTTGGTAGGCTGTAATTCGAAATGGCTGAAAAACATTTCTATGCTGAATATACAATATGTAATGTCAAAATAAATAGCCAGCTAAGGTATTGGAATTTCAGTTACCTTGTTTTAACACTTAACTGTTTTATTATTAGATAAACATAAAAACGCATTTACTAATATAATGTTGTACATGGTGTTTCTTTATTTGATGTACACCCTGTCTCACAAAGCTTGGCCGCTCTCTTTATTGCTTTTTCGAGGCAAATATTATCTAAGTAAAACTTGGGGTATATTCTGAAAAAAAGTAAACTAATTTCGAACCTTCAAGCCAAATTTCAAATCGGGAAAAATTTGGAGACGTGTTTTACTTCTTTTAAATATAATAAGACTTGTTACCAAATGTAGATAAAAGCAACATTGATTGAAATACTTAATGATGCAATATTTCGAAACCTTGTATTAATGTCAGGACATGCTTGTTTGTCATTTAGCTCCCCATACGCTAAAGAACATTTAGATATGTAAATGAATATTTGCATATGTAAAAGAATGCCGAACGTTAAGACATAGAGCACAATTCTCGTCTTAGTACTAAAATAGATGTCAAAGTAGAACAAAAATATCGTTTTTAGTACATATCAATGTCAATGTCCTGAGAGATCGTTATACATAGCTAGAAACATGTTACGAAGAGTGCTTGTGTATGCTCAGTGGTAAGCCGTTGGATCTTAAATAGTAAGGTTGTACTTCGATTTATTTTTGCTCTTTTTAAAATTCTATTTTCCGCAATGGATGAAAAATTTTATAAAATAATTAGATTAAAATACATCACTTTTGTATATATATATATATATATATATATATATATATATATATATATATATATATATATAATATCACTGCAGAACATAGTAATTATTATGTTAACAATATGACATTTAAGATAGGTGTTCACAGCAAGTTGGTGTTCTTTATGCGAATGTTAATTACAAATTAAGAAAATAATATCATAGCAATAAATGAGTTATATATATATAGTATATTTATTTGGAGGTTCTTGTCACACAGTGGTTACTTCTTAACATTCTCATTACAGTACTTCATTTACGCTCTTGAAATATTATTGGAGATATCCAAAATCGGACCGCAGTTCCAAACAAAAAGCACCAAAACTCCGACAAACATTTCCAGAATAGAAAGGTAAAGTAAAGAGGCTGTAGTTATTCGTAGAATTAAAAAGCCTTCACAGAGGGTTAGAGTTTAGACGTGGAGACATGTAAAAACATTTCAAAATGACCTATATTAGTGTCAAGTCCATAGCTTTCGCGGTCGCTGAGATCAATCGTGACCATTCCATTAGCGACCACCTTCAACCTCAGCCATGATTGTATGGGAACTGCGAGACAAATGCGGAATGGGGTACCAGGATAGGTAGAAATAATTGAAAATGACCGATATTTGTATAAAATCCATTGCTTTGCCTACATTCTTGTTTGTGTTTTTCCCTTTCGTAAGAGATTGTTTTATTGTGGTTACGAAAACATGTTTGTTAATGTTGTATTAAGTATAAGCTGTTTTTACTATTAACGTCGTTACATGGAAACACATCTACGTCTCCGTATATGCATTCACACAAAAGAGATCAATTTTAGATTTGTTTAATTGTCCTTTCACTGTTCAGTTTGCTTACATAGATATTTTATCTGGCCATTGCGAAGAACGGGCATAACAGCTAGTATATATTAAAGTGCATGCATACATGTGTCTGTGTGTGTGTTCCAAAATAATTCTGATATGTATAGAGCAAAACGATTAATATTAGTACCGGATACATAGTTTCTGTGTTGCTTAGGTAAATAGTGTAACTTGCAATTCCGCTTAACTTCAATTAAGCCTCCATTAGCACCCAGGGTTCTTACGTAGGGACATAAAAAATCGGAATCGATTGATATTAGTGCCAAATCGTAAGTTTTCAGCGTAGAAAAATTAATTGATAGAAGTTGTTATGCCATTTAAGTCCAAACGAACCCCCAGGGAGTGGCATAAGCCCCTTAACCGTCCTAGGAGAAATGGGAGAGGCTGACTTCAAAATGATAAAGGAAGACAGATATAAGTGTCGAATCCAAACAAGTGGGGTTCGCTTATATAAAGAGAGGTACTCCGGATGCTATGCCAGTTAAGCTCCCATTAGAACCCTGAAAAAGTGTGAAATTTTAGAACGACCCATACCGCTCAGTGCATTGCAGAGAACATCTTCTGAACACTGATAAATTTGTCTACATTTTACTTTCAAAAACTTTATTTTCTTCTTTTTTGATTTGTACCTACTGAAAACGAATGTTTAGTCACTTTTGGATTTTGAAATTTGCAATTGTATTAATAGTAATAGGAAATACTACTTTTCTTTGGAGATGCAGCCTAAGAATTTTTAGAGAAGCTAATTACTGGAAAGTATAACCTCTTTAGTCGTCTTGTCCCTGCCTCTGTGGTAAAATTTTCAAAATGGAACTAGGGCCACCGCATATCGTTGCTGCTGGGCCACCAATTTTTGGCGAGGGGTCCATAGTTGACCATCTGTGGTCCACCGACGCTTGCAGCTTTGGGAAGTGAACGATGCCCCTGCCTTCAAGACTTTATGACTATCGACGTCGGTAGTCAACTAGCTTTTAGTACTCCGATACAAACCGTCTATCCTTCATGGTTATACACGGTGTTGTTATAATAATAAAAAATAATAATATTAAATAATAAGTTGTAGTAGTAGTAGTAGTATCATTGATAATATAACAATTACATTGTCTATGTATTTTCTAGGTAGGACTCGATTTGAATTGTGTTAGTTCGACACGACCCGAAACTCAACCCTAATCCGAGTCGAGTTTGAGGATATTTTTCGCGCCGAGTTCTAGAGTAGACTTGAAAGATGTCCGTTTCGAAATGAAAAAAATGAAATCTTTTACGTTTAACGTCCCAAGCTTATGCCGGTTAGACTAAAGGAGACGGTGATAATGAGAAATGAGTAAAATGGTGGAATGAAGAAAGTGGGAGGAAACGGGAGAACCCCGATAAAACACACGAGCACTGTCTTTGTCCACCACAAAGTCCACACGGCGCAAGCTGGGATCGAACCAGAGGCCCCAAGCACCGGAGGTGAAAGCTCTACCACTGAGGCACCGCGCTCCCTGTCTGTTTCGAGTCCAGTCGAGTTTCAAAGAAAAGTCGCTCGTTCCAGTCCTGTTAATAGAAGCTTAATCGAAGTTACAAGAAATTGAAAGTCACATTATTTACGTAAGCGACCCTGAAAACTACGAATTCGATACAAATATCGATTGTTTTCTAGCTAATTTTCATGCGTATCCCCCTATCATTCACCGTAGCTAACCAAGCAGTACGCTTTTTCAAACTATAAGAAATACGGTTAAAATTACTCTAGGTCAGTAGTTCTCAACCTAATTCCTATCACGATCCCCTTTTTATCACATCCTCTTGCCAGCGTTCCCATTATAATGAATGTTTTATGATAAGCTTGTGTGGGATTTTTAAAATAATTATTTAATAGTAGAATCAATTTCTTGTTTATAGTGATCAGTGTCATGCCATGGAACATAGGCACCCAGAGCGAGAGTATACGATGATATCCCCGTACCTATAAGTGAGGTTGACAGACTAGCTACAAAGCGCCACCATGGTTGGCGCGAAGAGTAATGAAATTTTCAAAATAAACCCTGCGTTTGAGTGTTTTTTTATTATGTTTTCGTTCTATTTTATACATGCGCACATGATTTTTCCTAACATGAGTAACACACTTCCCCCGAATTTTGTGCTCTCTTTCTTCAGCCTCAGGTGATACGCCCCTACGGCACGGCACTGATCCTGGATACACTAACAGTAATATACTCCCTAATGATGAAGGCGCAGCTTCAAGATGGATGTTAAACTCATTCATTAAAGAAGTCATTATACAACGACTCACCAAAGGTAGTCGTCAACCTGGTTCGGCTAATGATATAAGTAAATCTTGAGTGGTAGTAATTGTTTACACATAAAAATATCTTCAATAATTATATACACTATTATTCTCACCTTTTCTATCGAAATTACAAATCGATGATCGGTATTAAATGATTTATTAGTTGATACTCTTTTTAACGTATTTTTACACAAACTGTCTTGTAAGCACACATGTTAAGTTAGGTATCTATAAACAACTACATAGCAACGAATTATACAATAATGCATATTTCTTTACATATATTAAAAACATTCTTCTTTTGTTATTTTAAATTAACATTATATCAAGTATATTGCTTGAGTATGAGCACTTTCTGCCCAAGGTACAGGTAATTATTAAACGATACTAAGTATCTCGTTGTATAAAAATGTCGCCCGACGATGAAACTGAATATAAAAGTTACAAGCGAGCTGGGCTTTTTTACTTAAGAACCACTGGTCCGTTTACAATAATGATGTTACATTACTTTTGTCCTTTACATTTTGATCGCCCCTCGTATGTATCTTCATTAAATTTCATATATATATATATACATTTATAATAAATCTTTCATTCCATTAATATTCATCTTTGACAACAAAGTTTCAACACAGATTAATATAATGTAAATAACCTTTTTTGTTTAATCAATTATGAATCAAATTATAATTCTTCACATTAACAAGGCAGAATTAAAATCATTTGAAAATTATAATTGGTTAATGAGAATTAAAGAAAATTAAATTAAGTAAAAATCAAAAATTAAACGTAACCTACGTTCAGACGAACAAAAAGAAGAAAATAAATCTATTTTTACACAAACAGAAAACACCCTTTTATTTTTTTTCTTAGTCTCCTTCATTCTTATTAATTTGAGCAAGAATGTCAGGTGCAACTAGTCTCTTCACTAAACGCATCCATTTTCCTCTTGTATACTGGGTAGGCCTCCAAACCTTCAACTCGTCTATATTACGAAGTCCAATTGACGTAGCCGTTTTAGCGTTCAACAATTCAAAAACTTTAGGGTTTATTTCCTTAAAACATAAATAAGGACCTGAGAAAATGTCACAAAATTTATAAATCTTCTTTAACAACGCATTACTTTGCGGATGTTGTTTAACAAAAACTAAGTCATTGATCTTGATTCGATATTTTCCTTCTTGCAAAGACTCTAATTGAGAATTACGTTTCACAAATTTGTTATGTCTTCGGATTTTTACCATATTCACTAAATTGGAAGAATCTACGATTGTTGAATCTTCTAACTTGATATTAAAATGTCGTTCCACAGGGAAAATCAAATCAGAACCGTTATGTACATTAGCAGGAGACACGCCTAAAGTGTCTGATATCGAATGATTCAAAAGATACGTGATTTGACTGACATGCTTAATCCATTCGGCATGTTTATCTTTACGAAAGTGTCGAAACAACATACCAAAATTACGATGCACATTTTCTACAACAGAGCTGCTAGGGTGGTACGGAGTTACGAAATGAATTTTAATGTTAGCCTTGTTCATAGCTTTGATAAACACATCACTTTTAAACTGTGAACCATTGTCACATAATATGTGTTCGATAGGACCACAATGTGGAATGTATACGTTCAAGATTTTATTTACGATAGCAGCGGAAGTTGCTCTACGCAGAGGATAAGCTACCACATAACGCGAAAAGATATCCATGGTAGTAAGTAGATAAGTTTCTCCGGTAGCTGCTCTTGGTAACGGTCCATATAGGTCGATAGATAGAAACGAATGTGGTCTCTCTGGTGTTATTGAGAGCATAGGTTTATGTACAGCCTGGTAGTTATGTTTGATTCGCATACATTCAACACAGTCCTTGATGTGATTTTTGATTTGAACTCTCATTCCTCTCCAATAAAAGGATTTGTTAATCAATGCACATACCTTTACATAACCAAAATGACCGAAATCGTCATGATAGGCTTTTAATATACGGGTTGTCAGCGTAGGTGGAATGCAAATTTTGTTTCTAGACTTGATTTTGAAATCTTTAATAAGTAGAATTCCGTTGGATAATTTAAATCTAGAATTCCATTGTTTGGGGCAATTACATCCCTCACTGCATGAAGACAAATGTTCCATGATTTGGTTATATTCCGGATAATTCATTTGATGATCTCTTAGATCTTCCATTGAAATGGTAGCTATTTCATCCTGCAAGACCTTAAATTCGTTGATGGACAAAATATGTTGTTCTTCTCCAGGAAACAGACGTGATAAGGTATCTACGGGTCCATTATATACCCCTTTAATGTGCTGTACTTCAAAATCATAAGATTGAAGCTCCAACGAAAAACGAAGTAGTCTGTTATTATATCCTTGTATACTGTTAAGGTATCATAATGAATTATGGTCGGTAAGTACTATGAAATGACATCCGCTGAGATATGGAGCAAATTTTTGTATCGCAAAACGTACGGCCAAAAGTTCGATTTCTCTCGTGGTGTATCCTTTCTCAGCTTTCTTCAAAGTACGGCTAGCGCAATGGATAACGGCCGGTTCCTTAATGGTTGGATTTGGTTGCCAGAGTACTGCAGAGATTCCAAGTTAAGAACCATCACACTGGACATAAAAAGGAACGTCATATCGAGGGTGATTCAAATGGATGTTTCGCTTCACGCTCTCCTTCAACTTATTAAAACTGTGTTCTTGAATCGGACCCCATTGCCATGGTACTCCTTTCTTTATAATCATAAATAAAGGCTGGGCTATCTCAGCAAATCGCGGGATGGCTTTGCGAAACCAATTGAAGAGCCCTAATACTTGCCGTGTCTGTTTCACATTTAACGGCGCGGGCAGATCCTCTATGGCTTGTACTTTAGATTGACTGAACTGTAAACCCGAGGCATCAATTTGGTATCCAAGAAATTCTATAGAATTTTATAGAAATTTTGATTTCTGTAGGTTGATAGTAAGACCCGAACTTTCCAATCTATCCAAAACTATATCTAAGTACTTCAAGTATTCCTGCGGATTCCTTCCCATTATCAAGATGTCGTCAGCGTAGGTTATCACGTTGCTGCGTAAGTCTTGTCCTAAGACTTTATTTAAGCAGGAAGCTAACGCCGCACTACCATTGATAAGCCCAAAAACTACACGGTTGTATTCATATAAGTTACCTTCAAAACTAAATGCTGTGTACGGTTTCGAATCCTCATGCAATTCGACCTGATTATAAGCCATTACGAGATCTAAATTTCCGAGGACTGCATTCCCTTGTAAAGAGGCTAGTATTTCTTCCACTGGAGGATACCTCACTTGTTCCAGATCAATATGACAATTCGTGCGTCTCAAATCCAAAACCACACGTAGAGAACCATTTTTCTTAGGAACTACATGTAATGGATTAAGGTGAATGCTTCTTGAAGGCCTAATGATCCCATCTCTTAACATATCTGTAATTTGCTGACGTACATTTTCCCTGTATCTGTAGGGAATTATATAGGGCTTAGTCACAATGGGTTTATCTGTCTTAACCTTAAAAGAATAAACAAAATCCTTACAACACCCAGGACGTTCTGAGAAAACATTTTTATGTTTATATAGAATATCTTTAAAGTGGGTTTTTACTGTATCATCTATAAAATCAAGACTACTTTCAAGTGACTTAACACACTCAGAAAACAATACATCATCCTTAGAATCCATCAAATTTTGTGTGACTTGCGTTAGTTGATCATTTAATTTATCGCTTTCTGAACTTACAGAAACATTATTCAATACATTAGGAACATTATTATATTGACAAGCAATATCATCAGATTTTGGAAGCAGTTTCTGAACGATTTCCTGAGGTATGCCGGGTATAGTTAACGTTTGATTTCTAAAATCAAGCATGACACGCAATTGAGATAATAAATCTAAACCAATAATTAATTTTTCATTCAATTCCTTTATCACTAGAATAGGGATTGATATTTCAAAATCTTGAATAGATATTGTCACACGAGTAATTCCAGCTACTCTCTTTTTATGTTTGCCAGTAAAATCGACTATAATAAGATTCTCAGCCTTTTGTAATTTAGAATTCGAGTAATTACTAGTAATTGCTTTCCATGACGAATATGATAATAGAGAGGCGTTTGCGCCTGTGTCAAGTAGAGCTTCGGTGCTTAACCCATTGATTTTGACAGGTATTTTAGCTGTACTGTATGATTTTAAAAATACAAAATTTTCTTCAACATCAAAACCATCATTGACATTATCATCTTCGGACCAACAACGATTTACTACAGGCATAAATTGATACTGACATCTATTGATTGCTATTTCCGAATAATTATTTACAGATATGTCATGTAAAAGATCGTTTTCATCATTAACATGAACACAAAAATTTGAAGATAAATGTTCATAAGAATCGATAGCTGATATGGGTTTGACATTATCGCATAAATTTGAAGGTAAATGTTCATGAGAATCTATAGCTGATATGGGTTTAACCCCTACCACATCAGCTGCAGTTAGTTTAAATTCATACTCGTGTATGGTTCCAATAAAGTACATTGTACTGCACAATCGTGATTATGTCCCGTATTGTTATTCTGTACAAGAATTGGGTCATTCTCTTGATTTTGATGCGAAGTGCCATCTCTTGAATCACGACTACGTCTATCCCTGTAGTTTACTGTATTCCTTGAATTTCGCCATGTATTTCGTCTATTTTTGAATCTATTTTGGTTATATGGTCTAACATAAGGATTGCCACGATTAATTAGGTTAGGTGGATTCCCAACATATCTTTGCCTAGTTTGCTCGTTCGGATTACTTAAATTCACTCGATTTAGGTTGTGTTCAGTATTGTTCGCATTACGGATATTTAGATTACGAACAGGTACAAAATGATCTGAATTGTTTTTAATTTTGCCAGATCCCGCTTGATGATTCTGAGCATGGTATTGAGTTTCATAACATTGTACAAGCATTAATAAATGATTAAAACTCATACACTGGGTAGAAAACAGGATCTGTTGTAGCTTCACGGTAGCAAATTTCGGATTGATGCAATTACTCTGGATTCCGATTGCAACGGATTAACGACTTTTAATTCGTTATATGTATTTACAACAAAGTCAACAACAGATTTGTGCAAACGAGGATTGAAAGGTTGATTTCTAATTGTGGCATCTCTGTTTGCAAGCAAAAAGTCATTTTCGTAATTTGCAATCAGCGCTGCTTTGAATTCTTCATATGTATTGACGTGATCTCGTACGGCTTTAAACCATAAAGAACATGGTGGGAGTAATAAATGAGGGATTAGTTTCATATATTGCGATTTATCTATACACATTATATTGCACTCGTCCTGAAATTTTTCTAGGAAAGAGGTAGCATTTTCGTTACATTTACCACTGAACTTACTCATAGCACGTATTTCACTCATCTTTACACTTAACTTTACCTTTCTTTCACCTTTCCGTGTTCGTGTTGAGTGACAATTCCTACCTACTGCGTGATGTGTAGTTCCACCATCTCTTTTTCGCCCATCTGTATTCCTTGGATGAATTCCTTCCAAAATAATGTCCTCATCGGATGGGTTACTTGAAGGTGAGATAATGTGAGGTCCACTTTGATCTGCTACGGGTGAATGCGAGGTCATCTCCTGTGAACAAGGGAACTTCAGATGATCATTAACCATGTTGTTGTGGTATGCGTTGTCCTTAATCTGTAGCATCCTGATTTCCTCTTGTAATGCAGATATCAACTGAGTATTCGCACGTATTTTGGTAGAATTATCCGTGACCTGAATCTTTTGTTGCCGTATAGAAGATTCTATTACTTCCAAATCCTTTTTTACAAAGTTGACTTCTTGAATTGTATGGTTGTAATTATCCTGGCAATCTTCAGATACTCTTCTTAGCTTTTCATCGAACTGTGATGTAATGTCACTCACCGCCTGGATAATAGATTGTTTCGTCTCTCCGGATGTCTGTTCCAATCGTTTACTTAATTCCTCGTACTGTTTACTGGAAGTCTGCTTTAATTCTTCATACTGTTTACTGGAAGTCTGCTTTAAATTTTCCGACATCTGGGCTAAACTTTGTTCCAATCGTTCTTCTTGTCTCTGTAAAGCCATTAAGATTTTGTCTTCTAACGTTAACATTTCGGATACAACAGGAGCTGTATTTTGTTCTTCGTTACCACTGTCACCAGTTTCGTTTTCCATTGCCTCACCGATCATCATTTTTCTTGTGATTATTCTACCACTTCTAAGTACAGTAAAGTTCGTAGTCATGAACCTTATTACAGAAGTAAATTCACCCTTACTTTATACTTCAGGATATGAATTTACAAAGTTCCCGGGTGAGGTAAACCAAAAATTTTACAACGACTCACCAAAGGTAGTCGTCAACCTGGTTCGGCTAATGATATAAGTAAATCTTGAGTGGTAGTAATTGTTTACACATAAAAATATCTTCAATAATTATATACACTATTATTCTCACCTTTTCTATCGAAATTACAAATCGATGATCGGTATTAAATGATTTATTAGTTGATACTCTTTTTAACGTATTTTTACACAAACTGTCTTGTAAGCACACATGTTAAGTTAGGTATCTATAAACAACTACATAGCAACGAATTATACAATAATGCATATTTCTTTACATATATTAAAAACATTCTTCTTTTGTTATTTTAAATTAACATTATATCAAGTATATTGCTTGAGTATGAGCACTTTCTGCCCAAGGTACAGGTAATTATTAAACGATACAAAGTATCTCGTTGTAATTAAAGTAGCTGATCTAAGTCCACAACTTTTTGACCAACTAATAGAACTTACGTGCAAGAAACTCCTTGCAACTGGTTTTCTGTAACGAAGACTTTTACAAGTTCTTCCTGATGAGAAGAGAAGAATATACTAGTCTGGTATCTGCTGCTTTAATATTATAATTCCATTTGCTATGTCGTACCTGTACGAAAGTGTTTTTTTTCAAGCATTAAAACAAAGACAAGAAATCACTTACCAATTCAAAATTGCTTTATAATGTGTCACGGAGATTGAACCGGGCAATGATGCAATAGTGAAATTACACCATGCTAAGATATCTCATTAGGTCTCAATTTTAATTGTACTTCAATATGCAGTTTTGTTCCATTTGAATTTTTCTGGTATTTCAATATACAGTTCTCATTATTTTTATATAGCATCTTTTTCATTTAAATTCATTTTTAAACAAACCTGCGCTTTTTAAAAATGTATAATAATCTTAGTTTTTGTTTTTAGTCAGTATGTATAAAAATAAAGTATGCCTATCAGAACAAAATTGAAAATAATATTTAAAAATAATTTCCGGTATTAGAGTCTAACTATTTATTTTTCCGCTTGTTTTCGCGACCCCCATTAAACTCTCTCGTGACCCCAGGTTGAGAAACCCTGCTCTAGGCATACATGAGTTATTTTGAAACATACAAATTCACGCATATATACATACAGTTTTATATGTATAAATACAGAGAAGAGAGTGTCGAGAGAGAGGGATTAAGGTATTACCGCTTTCACTCTCTTCACCTGACCTTGCGATTCGTGAAGTTCTTAAGTGACAGTTTGGGGCTAACTACTTTTTGTCTTGAACCACTTTCAGATTTTGGATATACTTTACCTAAATCACATGCTGTATTGCGAATATGAAGGAGTTACCTGCATATGAAAATAGCTGCAAATAAATACACTACATAACTTATGTATCGCTATGATATAAATAAGAAATATGCAGGAAAAGGTAAAAAAATTCCAAAAAATATTTTTATGAAAATTAAGAAATAAAGAAGTTATAATTGAAAAGAAATTTCCGTAACTTTCATCGCCAAATTCTAAGTTACATTCTCGTTAAACTGGCAAAAGGACAGCGAAATTTACAAAGAGAGAGGAAGTGTATGCTTTAGTGAAAATACAACGTAAATCTTTCATAATATGATGTATTATACATATTGCACAGCTCTAAATCATAAGTATTAAACATTTTACAGATAAAAACTACTAAAATGAAATAAGCCACAAAATATGCAAAGTGATCAGGCAGTTTGTTGTAGTGATTTCCTCACATACGTCTACAAAGGGAATAAACTTCAACATACCTTCGTAGAGTAGATGGTTAGCGTGTGCTCCGTAATTATTTTATTTTTATCTACGATCATCAGTTCGAATCCCATATGCTACACTACCTTTTCTTATATGGAAAACTTGATTGTGTAATTTTGTTAAACTATGTTTGTTGTAATAATGTTATTTAATAATATCGCTTTATTCTAGTTTATTTGAATGTTTCCACAAAATCCAGAATTTAGTATTTAAAAAAAAAAAACTTTTTCAATAATTAATAATTTTGTTAACGAGGAAATTTCATTTCTAATCATCCTAAACGAAAGGGTAAACTTATATTTCAAATGGTAATTAATATATGATTACAATTTAATGAAACATAACTAAAATAATACATTTATTCCCAACAGTCTCCGAAAGTAATTTGCAGAAAATGGACAGTAATAATGAACATAAGCTATTAGTTTTCAATTAAAAGAGTAGTACCGAACGTTCTAAACCCAATTACAATATTCACTCTTTTATTCATGTAAGTAATAAACATTTTACAAAAACTGGTCTTTTGGCCATATCGTAAACATTTTAGTAAATAAATAAATAAATAAAATGCTATATATATGTCCAGTGGCGTATTTACGATTTTGTTTCGGGAGGGGCTTTGCTAACTTTCGGGGGGCCGCTTTGCCTGAAAATATGAAAATTCTGCAAGATATTTCATATACTTTACTATAGTAAGTAAGATTTCGGGGGGGCTTAAGCCCGGAAGCCCCCCCCCCTAAATACGCCACTGTATATGTCTAATTTAGTAACGATGACTCGATAGCTGATTGCGGGACTGAAGTTAATGAATATTATTTTAGTGGCTCAATAGAAGCCGGTGGGTGTAGCCGAGTGGTATGAGGTGTCAGACTGACGATAGTGATGTTTTCAAGTCACTCTGTAGTAGCAAGGGAGAGCTTCAAACTGTTCTCGATGTTTCTGTTTTCATCTCCCAGTCTAGTCTAGTAGTCTTGAATTGGGGTTAATATAGAGAAGAGTCAAGAAGTTAAGCAAGTGATAGAGCGTTCAGCTATTGTGCGTGAGTTCCCCGGTTCAATCCCAGCTCGCGCCAAATAAACTTTTTGGTGCACACAAAGCGTGTGTGCGAATTTTCCCGGGGTTCTCTTGTTTCCCTCACTTTCTTCATTCCACCGTTTCATTCATTTCTCATAATTACCGTCTTCTTTGCTCTAGTCGGTATAACTATGGGACCTAAAACTGAAATATTTCTTTTTTTCCTTTTTTATTACAGGTAAACGACTATAAGTAAAGTACTGCAAATAATTGTTAATATTGTACCTTGAGATAAAATATTAGCTTTCAATGCTCACTGTTGGTCTAGCAAGTTGCACGTGCACCTTTGGTACATGTGGCTCCGGGTTTAATTCCTGTTAAGAGAACTAAATATAATTACCTTTTTATTTACTGTCATTAGTTATCCGTCCTTTTTAATCTGAGGAGTATAATTGTAAAACATTGAACTACATAATTGCATTTCAAGAAATCAGAGTGATTTTATTATCTCCATCACCTATGGCTTGTCGCAGATCACCTGAATTATAATTGTGGTATATAATTTTTGTTCAAATATTCAATGATTGTAGTGTTAATTCTTCGGCTACTACTACTGCTATGGCAAGCTGTTTTGCCTGTTGGCAATTAGCTGCATAGCACCATCTAAGGACTTGGTTGTAGTCCGTGCATATGTGTTCTGTATTGTTCTTAGCACAGTAGTCTTAGCAAAGCATTCTATTTTTTTTCTGCATGAAGTCAATCACATAAATCAAGTATAGATGAATAGTCTTTAGAAACGACACAGTTTTCGTACGTCATTCACTACAGACGAGCTTCTATTAACCAGTTTTGATTGTTCGCAGAAGCTACTGAAAATTGGCATTTGATGCTCAACTTTTGCTATGAGACTTCCAAACTCTGCTATGCAAAAATATCTAATGTCTTATGGAACACCTTTGTCCGTTCGTCCATCCGTCAGTCGACAGTAATAGAGTGAAAACAGTAAACGATATAGAGACAACTGATTTTTGCAATCGATTCAAGTCCCAAAGATAGGTAACGTTTTCTCTGTTTTCTCTCTGTTCAAATCGTAAGTTGTTCAAGTTACTCTTTTCCAGTTTCAACGTTTATCTCCATAGAACAAAATGGTTGCAAGATAACAACAAGCGATTTTCTGTAAACCATACAGCGTTTGAAAGCAATGTATCATAACAATGGCGAGCACTCTACCAAAAATAAGGGTGGATTACATTGACTACTATTTCCAGTTTTAGTACCGATTTCCGTAGAGAAAAAAGGGTAAGTGATATCGAGATGTAGTTTTATCCGATCGATTCCGCTTCTAAATAGTTTATTCTATCTTCCATTCTAACCATCTATTTAACCAGTAGGACGCGATTCAATTTAGCGGTTTCTGATTTCAATCTTTAGCGCCATAGAACAAAAGCACTAGGGGATAACTAGTAATGGTTTTCTGATATAGATTAAGCGTCCATGGAACAGATTCTATCTCTGATCTTATTAGTCTATTGCAACCACTATTTATAAGTATACTACTTCAAGTATGACTATTGAACTCCCATTATTTGGAAGGTTTGAATAGTTTCAAACTGTGAAAAGAAACTCACTTGTTTACACACGTTTTGGCTGTATATCTTACAAGATTCAACCTTTCACATCCAGATATTGTAAATAACTATTAATATTATAATGTGAAAAAAATATTGTAAACGTTTGTCGTTTTGTTAAGCGTTTTTGTAAACGGTATGAATATTTGACTCACACCTTAAGTAATACTACTTGTTTCCATTGTTCTCTGAACGACCCAATTGTCTTCCTGAATACCGTATTAAAAACGAAATCCCAAATAATGTTTCCTCTCTACTTTACATTGGATTGTGCATGCACTGTATTTTCTGAGGGTGATTAAATAATCAGGCACTACTTATTGACTAATAATAGGAACAAATGTTTTACTACCTCATTCTAATATATTATCATCTAAAATACTTATGAATTAATTGTTGAAAGTTTATCGATCCCGAGTCTTTATAAGAACTGGACCTGCAGCTTAAAGTGAAATCCGCAACTAATTCATTTCTACCGAGAATCGAATCCGAATTTCCTGTACTTCTTTCAGGAAGTTATCAATTCAGGAAATGGTCATAGAGTATACAACTAATTTAACTAAAAGGTATAATATTTGCCGGCCTTAGATGGTGCGGGACCCGATTGGGAACTTTTTGCGGGGCTCCAGGATTACAACTAACTTCCAGATACCGTATAAGCGCTCTCCCTGCTGGTGTAGTGGTTAGCGCGTGGGCCCGTGTGGTACATAGTCTCGAGCCCGGTGGGAGATTACAAAATGTAATTTCCTAATACTCCCTTTCATGAATCGTCCATCTCCTAAGAAGAACAACAAATCCTCGTACGTCAAATAAAAGAACAAACATTATTTTCATTTCATTTTAAAAGTTTAATAGGGAATTTGAAGTCAGAATGGATGGCTATCAAAATTTGAGCTTAAATAGTGAGCGAAAGTTAATAGACTATACATATATAACTGACATTTCTATATAAAGTATACATATCTAAATATACAACTAGCAATATTAGTATATCATATCTGAAAAGTACATAGTCATAATACTACTTGTTTTAGTTATCCCCCTCGAAATTTTGAAAAGTTGTTAAAATAAAACCTAAAATTACGTTTCTGGTCCCCACATTACCAAACACTGAGGGTCTTCGGAATCCCCGAAAATTTTAAAGTTGTTGAAAGAAACCCTAAAATTGCTTTGTAGTTTCCCCATTGCCGAAAACTTACCGGGGAAGGACCCCCTGACCAATCCCGAAATGAAATCCTGGCTAAACCACTTTTCATATATTAAATATTGTAAATATATATAGTATTCTGGAATTTCGTACTAATCAATTAAATACAACAATGTATCACGAGCCTATCTAACAAGTTTCTACATATATTTTGAAGAATTGAAATTTTCGAATATATAGGTGATGTAAATAACCATTTTGCCCATCCTGTTAGCGGCAATGCATACAATAATAATTATTCTTTAAGACGTGTTTTAAAAATTTAGCAAAAGCTACCAAGAACCCTTCTTTTGTGGAAAAGATGAGAGAATGGCATCTTAAATGTGTCATAATAACTATAAATACCACAGTTTCATTGTCAATTTGGCCTTATACGAATGGTCTTTGGAAAGTTATTTTGCAATTTAATTTTAAAATAATAGGACCTACTTGCACTGTGTGTTCACTGACTGTATAAGACATAACCCCTGTGTATAATTTCTTATGAAAAGATTACATTAGTGAGACATAATGAAATGCACAATGATATGAATTTGTTGGTGCAAAGATTTGTTAACAGCTGTATCTTTTCCAAACGAAAAGACTAGAATACGTAATATACGCTATTGAGAAATCGTAGGTAGCTCTTATGAAAGGTATAATGAGCTGAAACTCGTTATCGATTGCGGACAAAAGAAATAGTTATGAGCCGATCACTTAAGGAACTGTTGGAAAGTAGATGACGTATTTTCGATTCGAATATTCGAGTTATATGACTCGGAGTGGTCGAATAAGTCGAAGCAGCCACCTATTCAGTACGCACTAATATACATTCTGCTTTCCTGACTTGATTAAAAAACATTCCACCGTAATTTTAGCAGGAGAGGGCGAATTTTGTTTTCTGTTTTTTTTAAATATAGCTATAATCAGAAAAAACGGTATGAGAAGGAGTCGCAGTAATGCTAATTTATTTGATACCATCTCGGTATTCACGATAGTATCATAGGATATAAGCAGTAAGAACATCAGGAACTTTTATTTAGTCGGGTGTTCAAAATAAAAGATGGTGTGCACCCAAAATAATAATATACATTTTTATACAAACTCAAGGAAAACAATATCTTTACGCCCAGGGGTTTGTGCATTGACATTTCGGGTGTGTTGTGTTTGTTGGGGGTGTTGAGAATATTCCCTGGACATAATATATATTTTTACAACAGAAGTTGAAAGCGTAAGAAATAAATAAACTACTGCAGCATTAAATTCAGAAAATATTTGCATATACCAGGAAACATAACACAAATTATTCTTTTACTTGTTAGGGAGAAACCATACCCTGTCTTGTTGAGTCCATGGATGTACCTGCAGTACAATGTTGTTCTGTGTACTTGACAACCTAGAGTAGCACTGCCATCTTAACGGTACCATAGCTACTTGCCCAGGTGCCCCCGCGAGCAGAACATCATGTAGTAATTACATGTATTAGGAGCAAAATTTAGTCATATTACCACAACACACTTGTTTGCTCTGGGGCCCAATATGCTGTTAAAACGACACTGGAGAAAAGATTATACTGGAGAGTAGAGAAGACTTCACAAGCGCGGGGCCCCCGTAGGCACAGGGCCTGGCTGGAAGCAACCAGTTCAATCGGCTTAAGGCCCGCACTGGATATTTACATAAATTTGAACCATTCTCAATTTTTCTATATAGCAGTAACGTAGAATTCAATATACATAAACCTTTAAGACTGGTGAAGCAAATACAAGTGTGATGACTAGTATAGTCTACATATCAAGGACGCACTTCAGTTATTTCTACTTACTGTATGTGAAAGAAAAGAGTAATTTCACCTTATGTAATTTTGAAAGATATGCGGCAGTAATTCCGGACAGAAGTGTACATGTTCTCAAGCTTTGAGTCTCAAAGGAAAAAAATATCAGAAGCATGGTACTTACCTGTTTAATATGTATTGCAATCCTTTGTATAAGATTACTTAGCCTAAGCTAGAAATATTCACAATCTTCCGGGAATTTTCATATTCAATTGAGTTTGTTTGCTTTTTGTAAGACAGAACATTTGCCACCACTTGTACAACACAGAATCAAAACAAAGAAATTCTAAATATGATTATAACAAAACTTGTACCAATACGTACTAGTAAGATCATTAATCACGATATAACCTCCACCGCATTACCATAATTGGCCACTTCATTGCCATTTGTATGTACTGTATAGCTAGCAGGAAACTAAAACTGTATAATGTACAATTTCGGTGTGTTAGGTAATGTAATTATTCCACTGTCATATGACTATTTATTTGGAGATTGGTAATAAATAGGAAAGTGTATACCTTGACTATTGATTTGCACTGTGATCATATTGATGTGTATATCTAACTTCTGTAATTGGTTGTAATTAAACACACGTAAAAGACGCAATTAAATGGAAGTTCTCTTCCAACATTTAGCTCGAATATTTTTTAACACGAAGGAATATTTACATAAAACACAGACATGCTGGCATTATACTTGTATGGAAGTTGAAGTATGATATTCTGTGTATACTATAAATAAATACGGGCAACATGGGACTAATTTAGCATAAATAAGATTGCTGCTTTGATGTTTAGTTTCTTGAGTGTAATAATACATGCAATTATGTCCAGAATATATGTCGCATGCCTTTAGAAATTACATACATCAGAATAACTCTCTTTGTTATGTTCAAAAATGTGACATATTTTCTTAAAAATAAGCAGAAGAAAGCAAAGTATTTCGGTTAAGAAAATAGAAATAGCCAAGTTGTAATTTTAAAAAAAATCTCCAGAACTTTCATCGCCAAATTCTAAGTTCCATTTTTGTAAATATGGGAAACGAATAGCGAGATTTACAAAAAGAGAGGGAATTTTATGCTTTCTTAGAAATATAATGTAAATATCTCCTAATGTTCGTTACTATACATATAGCACAGCTCTAGTAATCAAGGTGTTAAACATTTTACTGCAATTAAACGACTAAATAGAAACAAGTTACAAAATATGCGAAGCGACGAGGTAGTTTGTGTCATTGGTTTCTTATATCTGTTTACCAACTGAGTGCCTATTTAGTTACATTCATGGAGTAGTTGGATAGTGCGTTCTTGTTGGGTGTAGAACATCTCCCACGATTGACAGTTCAAATAACATACCCTATATAAACTTTTTTTTAAAAAAACTGCTTGATTGTGCGAATTCGTTAAACAACAATATTTTGTTCTAATAATGTTCCCTAGTGTTATAATTTTCATTCTAATTTTTCAAAAAATATTTCCAAATAACTCTGAATTATGTCACTAAAAATGTTACAATGAACAATAATTTTATAAAAAGAGGAAACAATTTTTAAGTATTGTCTTGTCATAACCGTAAAAGGAAACTTGTGAAAAAATAAAATGGAAATTAATACATGACTAAACTTAAATAAAACATTACTAAAATAAAGCATTTACTCAAAATAGTCCTTGCAAGTATAGTATATTGAAAATGACCATTAATGATGAACGTAACTATTAGTTGTGGATTAAAAATATGGTAGGCATAATACTCATCCCAAGCAGAAAATTCATTTTTTCCTTCATGAAAGTAATAACTTAAACATTTACTAAAATAATTATAGAAAAGTGATTTTATAACCTTTACTGAGAGAACGTATGTTATTGGTTAGCGTTTACACCTCGTAATTGGGAACCTTCATGTTCGAATTTTGATACCAAGTATCATGACTAGTGATTTTGCAGTACCATCAGGCGAATGCGAGGATGCGTTTAATACATAAGATTTCGCAAACTTTCTTTAAAAATTTGTTCCTTTCTTGTCAAAGTTTCAGTGTAAATAGGCCTTTTGCTACATCGAAAATGTTATTAGCCTTTTAAAGGCGAATGTTCCCATATTGGAACATGTTTTGAATTTTGTAAAACGTAATTAACATCAACTAGAGAGTATAAAAAGTTGATTTGTAGGTAAGAAGAAATACTAAATAAACAACGTCAATAGAAATATAATACAATTCTTCATTAGTAAATTATTTATGCCCTTGAATTTTTTTAACATTTGAAATTGTCGTTCCTACCTTGTATTATATATTTTTTTTATCAAAAGCCTATTAGTACAATAATCTATAATTTGTAGCAAATGGTACTTTTAAGTCCTTTTAAAAGGCTGATAATATTTGTTCGTTATATACTTTACATAGTAGTTCTTAATTACATGCTATTTTACAATGTTCCAATATTGAAACATTGGCCTGTAACGTATGCCTTACTTAGGATAAATAGAGCACCTATCTACTGGGGACCAGATACGTTTCTTTTTTTTCAAATTTCGATCCAGGGGGCCTCAGGTTGAATTTACCATGATATGTAAAAGTAGTAGAAAATGACCTACATTTTTCCTTTCTTTGTTCAGTTCGTTTAAACATATCTATTATATGGCACATGAAAAAAGGGGTATTTCAGCTAGTAAATAAATAAAATAAAGAGTATGTTTGAATGTTCATGTCTGTGCGACTTTGTACGGCATGCGGATCAGAGGCGTGCACCGAAACTTACCTAAGGTTGGTAACGGTTACCTTGGTCCAAGTCCCAGACTAAGACGAACGGTTTTCTCAATATTAAAACCAGGGTGTCTTAGGCTTTTTGCTTACCGGGACATATAAAGGCAGTAGATAATGACTGATATTAGTGCTGACTGCATACTGTTCGCGGTTACTGAGATCAATGGTGAAATTCCGATTGCACTGATTCCCCAATGCACTCCATTCGGTTGAGGAGCGGAGGTCACTGGGGGTAGATACCGAGACACATAAAGATAATCCAATATGATGGTTATTCGTTTTAAATATATAGTTTTAGCGGTCGCTGAGTTCAGTGGTGACATTTCCATTAGCGGTGACTTGCAAATACAGCCCTTGTCTTTTGAGAACCAGGGGCTGAATAGCGTATCTCTGCAAGAACCCGTTTTAAAAAAAAGAGAATATTGACTTTTCGATGTAGTTAGTTCCAATGTTGGTGCTAGTGATGATGGACAAGTGAGGGATGTGAAATCCGTATTAAATTCAGTCCAGTGGTTGAGTAGTTTAGTAAAAACATATTTCCAAGCATTAATTCAGTTGACTACAACAATGAAAAGGACAATATCATTCGTTAATATTTGAATCAAATCAGCTTGTTTTAACCTATTTTAAATTAAATCTTAAATCAAGTTGATATAATAAGCACAATTATGACCAATAATGACAGAAAGAAAGGTTACCAATAAAACAGAAGTTGGAGTGGAGGTTCAATATGCTACAAAAGTTCATGATGCGGATTGCGATTCGGATGCCTCTTGCCAGAAGGAGGATCCAGGCCCGAATTTGAACACATCTAGCAAGACAGATGAAGCGCAATGTTCATATTGCCATAGGTGTTTTCTAAGCCAACGAGGTCTAGCCATACACACTTGTAGACGTAACCGCGAATCACTAAAGAAAAATCTATCTTCTTCCAATGCGAAAAGTGCCATTACCTATATTTCAAATATGTTAACACACGAAGCGATTGACAAAAATTTAACGGACTCAACAGCTAAAATAGGCAAACAGTTAATTTTTTTAAAGTCCCACATTCCTACAATCCGACGAGTTTCCCGAGGCGCCAGATCAGCTATGGCTCACTCCTTAAGTGAAGTTATACAAAAGGTCACGAATACTAATAGTATTGATGCTTGGCTAGATCTTTTAATCTTCCCTTATGTGGTTCTCTGTATTCCACTATATGCGGAAAAAGTTACCAACCTCACCACATGGGTGAAGCAAAGACTACGAAACTGGTCGGATAATCATCGAGAAGCTTGGTCAGCCGAAATCATTAATTTATGCAAAGTTCCTTATTTGTCAAAGTCCGCATAATTCCACAGCAAGAACATTGAAAATAAAATATTGGACAGTGATGTTAGAGAAGCCGTAAGACTATTACGATCAGAAGACTCGATAGGAACTCCAAATAATTCATTGTTAGAAACACTCAGAGTAAAACGTCCAGCTCGCTCAAATTTATTTGCCATCCCTGAACCTCCAGACGCATCAGCATCAGCAACTGAAATATCATCAACGGAATTATTGAAAGAAATTAAATCTTTTCCTTCTGGATCCGCCGGTAGAATGGATAGCCTCAGAGCTTCAATTCTAAACGATTTATTTCTATCACACGATTATGAATCTAGAGATCAGCTTATCAATGTTATCAGAGAACTGCTACACCTCATTATATCGGGAAATGTACCTTCAATATTGATACCAATATTCTTCGGTGCGTCGTTACTTGCTCTTAAGAAAAAAAGCGCAGGCATTCGGCCAATAGCCGTGGGCAATAATTGGAGACGATTGTCGGGCAAAATAATCTGCCATAAGATGCGCGAATCACTAATCAACATACTATATCCACACCAACTAGGATTCTGCGTCCCATTTGGTGCGGAAGCCGCAGTCAATGCAGCCCGCACATATTATTCTACTTCGCACACCCAAGTGAAAGCGTTTTAAAAGATCGATTTCAGAAATGCCTTCAATGAATTAAATCGAGATTCGATGTTGCGATCTGTTAAAAAGAATTTTCCAGCATATTTTCTTACATCTCTCAATGCTATTCTCAACCAAGGAACCTATATATAGGAGATAACACTATTCTTCCACAACGAGATGTTCGACAAGGTGATCCGTTAGGTGAAGCACTGTTTACTATGACTTTCCAACGAATTGTTAATAATATAAACGAAGAGCTGAATGCCTGGTATTTGGATGATGGAACAATAGCTGGAAATACAGACTTAATACTACAAACATTAGACAACATTCGTACACATGCATCATCAATTGGATTATCGCTAATTGCTCCAAGTGCGAAGTAGGATTCCTCGGAGCTACAGAAGAACAAATTAAGAACCTCTATGATATCTTTAATAAATCAGCGTCTGATATTCAGCTCCTTACACCAACTAACGCAGAGCTTTTAGGTTCAGCTATCTCAACAGAGGCACGGAGCAAAATGTTACTAGACAAAACCTTCAAACTAGAATTTATTGTAACGAATTTCCTAGCTTTTAGCCCATTCTGCTGTTTGTCTGTTAAGGGCTTCATTCGGAATGCCGAGATTATTTTATTGCCTCCGATGCTCTCCATCTTGGAAGGAAGATGTCCTATAGGAAAAGTATCACGATAGTCTTTAAACTGGTCTGGTATCCATCCTCAATTGTTCTCTCAATAATAACTCTTGGATATAAGCTTATTTACCAGTCAAAAATGTAGGTCTTGGAATCTGTCGCGCCACAGATATGGCTATTCCGTTCTTTTAGCGTCTTTCTACGGTGCAAGTCAAATAGTTAGTTCTCTTCTTCAATGGGATAACGACGAAATCATTAATCCAGGTTTGATGGACTGCATAGTTAAATGGACAAATTTAGTTGGGCTAGACCCTCCGGGTCTCAAAAACCGTAATGATCAGTCGGTTTGGGACGAGCCCATCGTTAATTGCCAAGCAGCTTCTTTATTGCAGACTAAAAATAACAGTGAAGATAAAGCCAGACTTTTAGTGGTCATGTCCCCAGAAAACGGAGCATGGCTTTAAGCTCTACCATCACCATCTCTGGGCCTACACCTATCCAATGAGAGGTTCTGAGTATCAGTTGCACTACGGTTGGGAGCAGATATATGTCAACCACACCACTGCTCCATTTGTAACACCTTTGTAGATAAAAAGGATTACATGGTTTGTCGTGCAAAAACAGCACAGGCAGACATTCACGTCATTCAAGTGTAAACGATATAATATTAAGAGCATTAATATCAGCAGGGCTCCCAGCAATAAGTGAACCGATTGGATGCAGCCGATCTGGCGGAAAAAGACCCGATGGTATGACATTAGTACATTCGAAGAAAAGAAATGCATTTTTTGAGACTTCACATGTTAACACCTATGCCCCACCCAACCTACAATATACCTCAATACAAGCTGGAATCGTATCTGCTCGAAGAGCGAAAGAAAAAAAGGAATACATATAGCAACCTACTAGATAACTATTGCTTTGTTGCAATAGTAATTGAGTCTAGCGTTTCTTGGGAAGAAGGAGGCCTCAAATTTATGAATGAAATCTTCCACCGTCTATCAATTAAATCAAGAGGTAATCGAACAAAAAGTTTCCTGATTCAACACATAAACATAGCCATTCAACGTGCGAACGTGTCGGCTATAATGGGAACGTTACCCACTAGAAAGAGCTGGAAAAAGTCTTTCTTCTGTAATTGCGGAGAAGGAAGGTTAGGAGTAAAAGCAGACATCAATGGTGAATCAATTTATGTAGCAACCGAGCAAGGAGTATGGAGAGACAGTTCTCAGTCCAAAAGTTTACATGAAAAATTACGGCATGAACGTTGTACCGCATGTGAAGACAGTGACATAACATGAAATTGGAAGCTTTGAAAGCAGAAGATTTAGTATTACCTGCCGAACATTATGGGAACACAGTTGCGAAGAATAGATATAATTACCACTTCATATTCAGAGTATACACTTGCTCTAATACATTTCACTAGATCTGGTGTGTTTAATAGATCTATGAGACTATTGGCTTAAAAACAAGGAATAGGTTTGAGTGAACACACACTCACTGCTGGAATTGTACAACAGGGAAGGAATAAGCTAACTGACTGCTACATAATTCCGAAACCAACAGAAGAATCAGTATTTCAGAAGTTAGGATTTATTTTCCCTACCTCCAGAGGAAAGAGACCACTGATTGTACTGTACATAAAGTTTGATATGTCATTGTATTGTTCTGATATATATATATATATATATATATATATATATATATATATATATATATATATATATATATATCAGGCGAGTGAAGAGTCCCTACGGTAACTATTGAAGATATGAAAAAATGAGAAGAGAACTCTTTGATTGCTAACTGTGGACTTTCAATCTAAATTGGAAGAATTTTCGTAATCGGACCAACCGTTTACGCTCTAACCTGGTATAGCGAACATTGTATATTAAAGAAAATGCAACGTTGTGACGTCAGTGGAGGACAAGATGGAATTAAATAATCTGGAGTGTAAAACACCCTGAGGCAAGGAGAATAGAAACGGGAGAAAATTGAAGAACAAAGGCGCAGACCTATTTACATTGCCCACGACATTCTATCAGCAGCACAAGACTGAAGGGGACGAGAAAGGAGGTATACGAAGAAGACAAATAAATAAAATAATCTGTGTCGTTTTCGGACAGGTTTGTGAAAAGAAATATACATACCTCACCAATGCACGGCATTTGCTTCCAGGTGCAACAGTTCTGGGCACTATGCCAATAGGTGCTGAAACAGGTGTCCTCCTTCTGGTGGCACAAAAAAGATACTACGTCGCACGCTACCACAGATACGACAGAGTTTTTGGGATGTTATTGCTCTACACACGTTCCGAATATTCTTCTGCATCTGTTCCGCGGTTCTGGGTCTATTCCGAAACACAAAAGACTTTAGATTCCCTCACAAGTAAAAGTCTAATGGCGTGAGGGCAGGTGTTTTGCGCGGCCATTCCACGGGTCCCCTTCGATCAACCCATTGGCCATGAAGCACCCCGTTGAGCCATTGTTGCACTGTGCTGCTGTAATGTGGCGGTGCTCCATTATGCTAGAAATAAAATGCAAGCCGCGATATCAAAGACATTTCATCCAGATAGGGCTGTAATTTGGTGTACAGATGATGAAGATACTGGTCTGATGTTAAGTTATTGTCAAAAACACGGAAACTAATATGACGTCTTGAATTAACCCTTTCGGAATCCTATGGTACAATGTGTACCATATGCACTTTTCATGGTACATTGTGTTATTTCTCTTCTATTTGAGCTTTTCGTCCGGTTTTTTTTTGTTTTCCAAGTCCAGAGGCCTTGTAGAAGACATTACGTATGGTTTCAGACCGTCCTGCGTCCAGACATAGGAGGTGATGACGTCATAAGTCAAAAATTTATTTTCTCATTTTCTAAGCCTAAGTTCAATATTTTTGGCGGGCTTATTTTTCTACGTAGAAGATTGAAATTTTGCACAAACATCAGTCCACCAAGTAGTATTTACCAGATTATTTGTTCCGATGTCAGTGCTAAAACAGGGGGGAACCAGTGGGGAAAATGGGTAAAAATAGGGATTTTTTAACCCCCAAAATCACGTATTTCGTCATTTTCCCGCCTCACATACATGATTGGACCACGTGAGTCATACCGTCTGTAAGACCGTTCCATTCTAAAGAGAATGACCGTCGAATTATTATCCTAGGGTAATTAGGGACGTCTCAGGGATTTTTTGAAAAATATACTTCTATATAGGGAAATATGGGGCATTGTCGGTATATATATTTTTGGCGGGCTTATTTTTGAACGTATAAGATTGATGTTTTGCACAAACATTCAGTCCATCGAGTACTATTTACCAGATTTTTTGTTCCGATGTCAGTGCTAAAACAGGGGGGGATCCAGAGGGGCAAAGGGGTAAAAATAGGGATTTTTTACCCCAAAAATCCCGTATTTCGTCATATTCCCGCAAAAAAAACATGATCGGACCACGTGAGCCATACCGTCTGAAAGGCCGTTCCATTCTGAAGAGAACGACGGTCGAATTATTATTCTAGAGTAATTAGGGCCGTCTCAGTGAATTTTTATCCAAACATACTTCTGTATAGGGTAAAAGTGGGGCTGGTAGGAAATTTTTTTCTGGTGGGCCTATTTTTTCACGTAGAAGATTGAAATTTTGCACAAACATTCAGTCCACCGAGTAGTATTTACCAGAAGTTTTTTTCGATTTCTGTGTAAAAACAGGGGTCCAGAGGGGCAAAAGTTGAAAAAGGGAAATTTTGCCCCAAAAAATCCCTTTTTTCAGGAATTTCCCGCCTTAGATACATGATGGAGACATGTGAATGGTAAAGCCTGAAAGGCAGTTCTATTCAGAAGAGAATATGGGCGACACATGACCCTAGGGTAATTAGGGATGTCTCAGGGATTTTTTTCCCTGAGATCATAGTGTTTTATGGTACTTTGGGCATTGTGGGAATTTTTGTTAAAAATTCTCCCGCCCTTAATATTTAAGATAGAAACTTGAAATTTGGCACACACATTTTGTATACCAAGTACTATTTATCAGATTTTTTTTAGATGGCTACGATCACACAGGGAGGGTCCAGGGGGGGGGCAAAGTTCAAGAAAAAAAATTTCCCTCCGAAATTCTCACTTTGACATTTTTCCCCCGCTTCTGGTATATGGTATGAGCATGCAAGTGGTACCATTTGAAAGCCAGCTCTATTTTGAAGAGAATGAGGTATGAACCATGATCCTAGGATAAATAGTGACGATATGGTAGCTGCTTGACTGAAAGTCTAAAAAATAGCCCAAAAAGCAAGGATCCAGAAAGGGTTAAACACCACACATTCATACACGGATTGGCTTGATTGCGTGCTTCAAGAAATATGTGGGGGTTCTCGCAAGACCAATACATAGTTGTGTCTGTTGACTGTACCGTTGAGATGGAAAGTAGATTCATCATTGAATAGAATGTCAGCCTCTAGCGTGTTAGGTGAAAACACTTACAGAACTCTGTTCGTCTGTCTGTGTCATCCCCATGTAACGCTTGTGCCAAACGTATCTTGTATGGATGAAACCGTTCACGTGCTGAAACTCAGGAAACCGACTTCTGAGATATGGACGCCTCTTATGCAATCTTCTGTGTTGGTCTTTCACGTCTAACTGCCACCTTTGCAAACACATCAATAGTCATGTCGCAGGATGTTGAAGTTCATGGTCGTCCATTATTGGACCTGTCCGCCAACCTGTTGATGCAAAGCGTTCCAAGAGTATCGAAATGAATTGGTGGGACGGTGCTACCTTATTTGGATGACGCATGTGATACTCTGCTGCTACTTCCCGTTCATTCATTCTAATTGCATGAAGGAAAAACGTTTCAGCTTTTTCTTGCATTGAATACATCTAACGTCCTCAAAAATACGCTTCCCAGGTGAAATCGATAAAAAAATAACTACTATCAATTCATCCAGAACGTTCACATTAGACATCCCACGAACAAATAGCCACGTGGCATAGGCAGCTTTGATTGCTATGTACTAATTCCAGCACCACACTCTGCTGATACCGATCAAATTCACTCACACAAATGATCTGTCTGCGTACAGGTGGCGACCTTGCCAACTTTGTTTAAGTGTATCACAGACCACCAGTTCAGTGGATTTGCTAACCCGTTGTTTCTTATTGAGTAAACAACACCGATATACTGCTCTAACAGAGCTTAGTGCGTAGTCAATAGCAGCAACGCGTAAACCAACGGGAAGACACGAATCACTATTTACAACATACAATTACTGCTATTATTATTTTATTATTATTACTACTACTACTACAATAATAATAATAATAATAATAATAATAATAATAATAATAATAATAATAATAATAATAGGACATGGCCTTAGAAACATAGGAAACAACTGGGATAATCGCTTCCGCACACTTACCTCTCTCACAGTGAACCTGCGACTTATTTTCACTAAATGTCTTCCTCGTATACCTCCTCTCTCCTCCACCGCTACTGTCGTGGGACCTGCAAATAGGTCTGCTCCTTTTTTCTTTAATTTGATCTTTCTATTCTCCTCGGTCCAGGTTATTTCAAGCTTCAGATTATTTCACTTCATCTTGTCCTCCACTGACGTGGCAAAGTTGCATTTTTCTCTATTATTGAGTACTATACCAGCGTCGAGCGTAAACGGTTGTTTCGATTACTAAAAGTCCACCATTTTAGATTGACAACCCACAGCTGGCAATCAGAATGATCTCTTATCATTTTTCTCTTCTTCAATAGTTACCGAGTTGGCCTATGGCAAGAGACTTTTGACTCGCAACATATATATACAAAATGATAGCGAGAAATCGACCAAGGCATCGCCATGTTACAAAGCATGTCATTTCCATGTTACAAAAGGATATCAGAGTATTGAACTGAAATCCTCTTTATGGACTTTCTGTTCTAATTACAATTCAGTCTGTTCACGTAACCTTGGGGAATCGGGACTTTCTTGGAGGGTATTGGTACTGTTGAGTTCTTTTTCTGGAACCACGACCCGACTTTCTACATTCTCTGTTTATACCACTTCTTTACGCCTAGAAAAATATTTCAAGAATGTAAATGCCATGTTGTAAACAGAATTTCGAGAATTAACCTCTATGTGACAAATAACTGCAAATAAATACCCTACATAACTTATTTATTGTAATTATACGATTTTCTTAATTAGAATTTAACATTCACCTGTGAACCCTATCCAAGACGTTATATTTGAAAACATAATACTTACTGATGTTCTGCTATGATTATATGAATAGATATACGTACAACTGGTAAATTTTAATGTAATTATTTTAATAATTTTTCATGCTTTGCGGAAAACAGATTTTCATAAAAAAGAATTGACCCAAGTGGGGATAGAACTCACGACCTTACAATTAGAACACCAAGGGTTTTCCACTGTGTTAATACGGACACTTTAGGCTACCAACTTCTAACGAAATATAAATGCCTTTTCAAAACGATTACATTCATGTCCATTGCAAATGCTGCTTTTGATAAACTATGTATTTTATATTACTATGTTTTATGTCTTAACTTTCAGCATTCTTTTACATATGGAAGGGTTTCTTTACATATCTAAATGTTCCTTTTGGTATGGAAAATTGAATGACAAATAAACACGTGCTGACATTAATTCAAGGTTTCGAAGTATTATACCATTAAGTATTTCAATCAATGTTGCTTTTTTCTATCCTTGGAAACAAGGCTTATTATATTTAACATAAGAAATTACATCTGCAACTCTTTTTCCGATTGCGAAGTTTGGCTTGGCTGTTCGAACCTGATTTACTTTTTTTTTCGAAGATACCCGAAGTAGGACTTAGAAAATGTTTGGCTGAAAACAACAATAAAGAGTGTGGTCATTCATTATGGAACGATATGTACATTCGAACGTCAGAAAAAGATTTCCCGCATTTTTTCGGAGGATATTCTACCAACCTTTCTTCTAGTAAATTATCTTTGATCCTTGAAATCCTGTAATTGTTTTTTTTTTCATTTCCTCCATTCAACATTTGATAAAATACTCGAAGGAATGCTCCAGTTTCTTTAAGAGCCACCCTTATGCTGCGACTGCACTATAAGCAATTGTACACCAATGGAATATACGACTAAAAATAATGGATATTTATTTTTAACCTACTTCGATCCGACGTTTTGTCCTTGAGTTTTTCCATATATGCGACAAATTTTAGTGTAATCAAGATTCCAAAAGAAGGCATTTTTACACACAGTTTGGGCTGCATTTTCCGTTTTACCTAGATGTCAATAATCACTTTCCGAAGTTTGTTTAGTCAGCTATTTTCTGTATATACAGTATATATGGTCCTCATTTTATGTATTAAAACCACCAAACTTCTTTTGTAAAGTAAATAACTAAAATGGGAAAACGTCTTTGCTACAGAAACACTTTTCAGTTCTTGTAAGAATCTTTTGTCAAACAAAATTAAGCTAAATATATACTAATAAATCAATGTAGCTATATTTTAGAATTACTATAAGCACTGATTATGATTCGAATGCTTCGCTAAAACACACAGAACAATCACATTTGTAAATAAAGAGCTTCAAAAAACGAATTGTTTAAATTTAGCTATATCGATTGTGCTTAGTCTCTAAAAGTTTTTTAGGCAACAAATGAGTAGAACCACAAAAACATTCTATATTATCTTACCAAACAGACCTGCATGTTAGTTGCTTTTCAGGCTTTATACCTATTTTTAGAAAAGTGATTATACTCTATGCGTGTTCTCTGCCAGTATCAGCTGTGTGAATGTATAATACAAATCTGGTATACAAAAGTTTTTTTTAAAAAAAAATATTTATAATGTGATATGTCGAAGGCCGGGTTTAATAACGGCGCATTGTAAACTTCATAATTTCTTTACCAACAACAACTATACAAAATTTACTATACAGAACTGGTATAGAAAAAAACAACGAGAATCACTTATCTACAATGAGTTATTTCACTGGAGCTCTATAAGCAAGGCGCACTGTACCCTTCAGGGGTTCTTTATCAACAGTAACAGTATGAATTTATTGTACATAATTGTTATATACATAAGATTAAATAAAACTATTTGATGTGGTTTTGCATCTTACGTAAAGGGCGCATAGTACGTTCAGGGGTTGTTTAAAATCAGTAACAGTACTCAGAGCTGTGCCATACAGAAGAATAAATCGTTTGTCTTTTATGTTGGTTAACAAGGGCCATTTATGTAAAGAGTGCACTGTACAGTCTTATCAAGTGAATTATTTACCAATAACAACTGCAAGAATTTATTATAAAAATACAAATATAAAGTTCAAATAATTGAAGGATATCATTAGATTTTTGCACGTCTATAATAAGCAGATATTTACAGTTTTTCTTGGCAATATATTATAATTTTAACGTACTATACCGTTCGCTGCAAAATGTACTTTCTTGAATAGCTATTAGATTAGTGCAAGTGAAGTTTCTAGTTTCTGTCATCTGGTGTGAAACTCACTTAAATAGCACATCACAGAGATGGCTAAGGACATGTGTCTATCTTTACAAAGTGAGTGCGGGTAGTTTGTAAATTGTGCGTTGTTGATCAAGATAGCTTGAACAGACAATTGAGAGTTATTTTTCTTCGTGATTAAACTCAGATTTTGGATTCCCACACACATATGTATACACAAACACAAATATTATTCCAGAAATGGCGAATTAATGTACCATTTGCGTTCGTTTCCCAAATTTCACTACAGTGAAAAAATCATTGTGAAATGTGAGCACTAACGCATATGATGTTCTGATTAGTTCATCGGGGAATATTAAAAGTTGACCATAAGAAAGATTTTGTGAAGTTTCAGACGATATAGGTATACAGCAAACCAACTATCGTTTGTCTTACCCATGCAGTCGGAAATGTGAAAACTTGAATTCATGGGTGCTACGTAAGTTGATATTGAACAGGAAGAATCGCCGTCTCGAGGTGTTCAGTTGTTTGAATGTAATGAATAATCGGGAAAGATACATGTATGTGATTGTCACGTTTCAGGAAAATGGAGCAATTACGACAATAGTAAATAATAAAGACACTGCCCAGATTACGATCAAAGTCCAGAACCTTGAGCAAAGCATACAGAAGTTGCTAATATAAATGTGGTGACATACGTTGCAGTTTCTCACATTTTTTAATTCACGAAAATGACCTCTGTGATTTTTTGTAGTAGCGAACTAAATGCATTGAGCTATATCTTTAATACAGTTCATCTAGATGTATCCAAAACATTTTGTTTCGTTTTATTTCATAACAATACTTTTAAATGTATAAGTCAAAACGTTACAGAATCTCCATGAATTTAAGTATTATCCACCGTATTTCCTTGATATATATTCTATTGTCTACTGTTTCTTTACGTATCACGACCACCTCTCGGGAAGGATAAATATACCTGACGATTGGATAATGCTACTCGCTACTGAGGACCTCTTAATATCCTCGACTTAAAACTTATTTTATCACTTAATCTTATCTTATCTTTGGTTGCGCCATGACAAAAAATCGTGATAATGGAGGCGAATATTATTTTGATTAACCAAATATTGTAGTTTACATTTCCTTTAGCATTTGGAAATGCAAGACTTTGGATTGATGTTTCGTTCGCACCAACGTCGCACAACTACATGTATCTAGCTAAGTACTTTTGAAGAAGTAACGTTACATTGTCACTCTTGAATTATGGAATAATAAAAGATTTAAAAAAATATTCAATCATTACAAAGTAAGTTTAATTATAGACAATATTGTCAATACAGTGATCCCATTCCTTATATAATTAAGATGTCTTCATTACCATTAACGAATCTACCATTCGTAATTTGATGTACTCCTGCCATGTACGAGGGCTGTGAAGAAGGTACCAGACGTTCGACTCATCGACACATAGGAGAAGCTAAACTTATCATCTTGTCCGAATGTTGCCACACTCAGTTCTGATACAGCTGTGGTGTCATGAGGACTGTGACACTCTTCTTGCGCTTCCTGTGAAGAGCCACAACTTGAACTGGGATACAAAATCCCGCTTCTTGTGAGGAGCGTTCTGTGATTAGATTTTTGTTTCCAAAAACACAAACCAATTAAAATCTTTCGCCATGGAATAATAAGCAAGACCGAGTTGGACATGGCAGCATTAGTTTTAAAATAGCTCTTGCAATGTTCATGATAAAGGTCACAGTGGTAGGCCTAGCCTTGCGCCTCATGAACTTTTTAGTCAAATTAACGATATCATTCGTGCTAATGATCGCTTCACTATTACGGAAATTGCTGGACACTTCCCGCAAATTTCACGGAATTTGCTGCTTGAAATTCTGATGGAAAAGCGTAGTTACTATGAATCTCAGGCAGTGGGTTTCTACCGCGACGATATTGAAAAACTTGTGCCAAGGTATTACAAGTACCTTAATTTGCATGGAGATTACTTGGAAAAATAGATTACGAGTGTATTTTTCAAATGTATAACGCAATTTGTTCATTCTGCTACCTTTATATTTCATAACATCTGTTACTTTCTGGACAGTCCTCAACTACAATCATTTAGAAGCAGCGAAAATCGTACTAATAAATGATTATCAAATGTTAGTGTTGTTACGATCTTAATAACATCAGTATTTGTTTAATGATCAAAAAGTAAATAACTTCTGCCAAACTCATGAAACTTGCTCCGATGAAGAAACCAAATGCACTTCCAATTGAAACTGAAAGAAATAGGAAAGGGTGTTAAATAGTTTTGTAACAAATATTAAATCAAGATTTTAAAAAAATGCTGCTCATTTGAAATTCAATGAAACTAGGTCTTTTATTCATGTACAGGTATGATTTATATTTTGGAAACGAAAAATGGTGTTTAAAATGAAACTTGTCCAAAATTCAATTATTTTAAATTATGGGAAATATATAACTTATATATTACGTTTTAAGCCTTCAGAAATACCGGTAAAGCTATTTATTGTTTCATATTATTATTATCACTAATAATAATAATAATAATAATTCGAGCTGTGAAATACAGCACAAAATTACAAGGACAATAACGAAAGAAATAAGTATACCACAAAGTCTATATGGATTGAAGCAACAAGTTATAGGCTTACATTTTGTGCAAAGGGAGTGACAATTTAAAACATGTTTGCAGTTTCCCTAACAGTTAAAAATAAATCCTTCAAAATTCAATGAACGAAACAGAGATGGGGTCAGCCAATTATTTCATGTCCTGTAAAAGGGAAAATAAAAACTCAACTGCCAAATTAACCACAAGACACACAACATTGAACTGGTGTGATGATCAATCTTTTGATCGACATTGAAACGAAATTTCCTCGACTGACATAATGTTTAATGAAAACAATTACGAGTACCACTAATATCTATTTGTAAGTTTCGGAATAATTAATATACAGTTTAATGTAGTCGCAAGTAACTTTTGATTTATCATCATGTTATATTTTGAAATCCAAACTCCCCAACAGTGAGAATGAATATATATCTTCATTATCCTAATTTTTGGAAACAAATTTCTGTTTTTGACCCTAAAATTTAAGAAAAAAACTCTAAAACACCAATTTTATAAAAATTTGATTCTATATGCATACTTTATATAATCATCTATAGTGAATCCAATAGGTTTTTATTATAATAAAGGTTCTACGTCATTAATTGGTTCGACAGTTTGCAGAAACGTTCTTCATTTTCTTTAGGAAATTTATTAAGGACACTGTACTTTTATACGGCAGATAAACACGACGGTCTTTTCGTTTTTGAGTTACTCTCATGTAGTCACTCACGATGTTTCGTACCAGTCAAGTGTTGTGTATTATTTTATATGGAGATACATAATTATTTCAACTGAAAATGTAAATTAAGGAAGAAGAAATGACTATATATGAAGAAGTAACTAACTGATCAACGCCCAGGCGAAACCGCTTAAGCTATAGACTTGAAATTTTAACAGTAAATGTCATTTCTGGCGAAAGGCACCACTGAAGAAGTTTTTTTGTAAAAGGGGAATTAGACTTCAAAGTGTAAATGAGAAATGGAAGTCGTTTTCCAACCAGCCTTTTGCATTTTAGGAGAAATAATAAAATACCGAAACACGTGCCTAATTATTTTAAATGGAATGACTATATACCTAATTTCAAGCTTTCTTTCTCATATCCCGTCATATGATGGAGATAAATTATCTCTGTCTATAAAAAGTTCTGAATTACCGACTGATCTAAGAGGGGAGAACTCTTGAAGAAAGAAAGTCGAAAATTTGACAGTGTATAGGATTTCGACGTAAGAAGCACTAATGAGGAGCTTCTGGAAATTAGACGACGAAGGAAATTAGGATGGCAATTATGATACTAAAATGTTCATTATATCCGAATCTCTGAAGGGTAGAAACATGAAATGACTTATATAGACGTCCAATTTAAAATAATCAAATAGAATTTCTCTATACAGATGTATTTTATACCTATTTCTCTTAATTTTTGGGGTACGAGGGTATATAAAATGTGGTATAATATTAGTACGAACGTGCTTCAAACAGTTAAAAGGGAAAAATGACAAGAAGAGAAAACAGTGTGTTTAAGATTTGTTATAACAAGATGTCCATATTTCTAAATCCTCTAAATCCTAAAGCTGTTAAATGTGGTTATAGTGTACATTACTATACTTAACTGCTGGTTATAGTGAAAACTTGTGTTGATATGCAATAGACATTCTCACTGGTGTATGCTGTTTGTTAGGTTTCTTGTGCTGATAGGTTGCACAGATATTTTGGTTATTATGTCGTCCAAGGAATATTGTTATATAATAATTTTATTGATGATGGCTAGAAGTAGCACGAAGATGTAATGGTAAAATTCCAATATAATAGAATGTTAATCAGGAAAGTTATTTATGAGAAAATATTTTTTTACAAACATGTTGAAGAGAGGCAAGTAAATGAATTCGCGCTGCAGTATAAATCATAGAAATCAATATTTTATAAACACACTCAGGAATTTGTCTCTTACGTAAGTGTGCAGGCGCTAAAACTATAGGGGATTATGCCTGCTTATGGTGCAAACAGACGTTTGGCAAACAAGGTGCCCTTGCTACACAAAAGGTACAGAAGCACCTAAAAATAGAAAAAGAAAATATTAAAAAAATTAGTCAGAGAAACAAAAAATGGTATGAAACAGAAGTTAACGAGTTTCTGAATATTGCTCTAGAAAACGTAGGTAAATCAAATGTAAATGAAATTGTTCTTGCGCGATTTTCTATAAAGACTTTAGAATACGTCAGAAATAAAGAGTATAGAATAGTAATATTAGGATAGTTTCCAAGGAATGTGTTCTCTCAAAACAGATATAACTCAGAATCGGGCTTTGAAGCGTATGATGAACTGGAAGTTACAAATACTCCAAATGACGAAATATTAGTTGACAATAATGTAACTGAACCTGCCATTATAGACAAAAGATTATGTGAGACAGATATTATTACGGAAACGTTATTGGGTCGAGATTATGATCTATCCAAAGCAAAATTGTTGAGGGACTTAAAAATTTAAGGAGTAGCTCATTTGTAGATGATAATGATTCGTTGTATATTCTTGTCAGCCTATAAGAACAGCTTATGATTAATACTGAAAATATGTTTAGGGAAAGTGTAGAAAAAGAGGTCACTAATAAACTAATGCTTTAGACGGTGAAAAAGATTAATGGAAATATTGAAAAGTCAAATTAAAATGTTGGAAATTGAGATTGATAATTTGAAAAAGAAATTAAGTACTAAAGAAATACTACTTAAAAAAGAGAGAGCATGGATAAATGAGATATACAACGTTAAATATTACTGTTTAATGAAATTGGTTAGAAAGAAATTGAGAATTAGGAGAACGAAATTTCCATTATTAAAATTAGTAACCAAAAATTAAAAACTAGAGTCATTGGCTTGAAGGAGAGAGGCCTGGTATAGGCAATAAATATCAAAATGGAATAAGAGAAATTATTAAAGAGAAAGAAAGTGAAATGGATAAATGTACAAAATCATTGTTATAACAGAAGGATCAAATTGTAGTTTATGAAAATAGGATAAAGAGTTAGAGAGCAAAGTCAGTAGTTGGAATGTACATGGTAAGATGAAATGTAGTAGCGTGGCTACATTAGCTGAGGTAAGTGTGTCTGTAAATGACAATATTGTTGGAAATGATAATCTATGTCTAGATGTCAGTAACAACACTCGCATTCTAACACAAGAGTTAAAGCAAGTGGTTAATGAAGTCTTAAGTGAAGATGATATTAAAAGGTATGGAATAGTAGAAGACACGATTGAAAGGGTAGTTAGGGTGGATCATAAAGAGTTACTGGGAATCTGGCAATATTGTGATTTTATCTTAATAATTATAGTAATGAGATTAAGGAGATTGACAGAGTCGTTGATAGAACTTGGGATAAAACAGGATTGTAATTTGCGAAATATATTATGTATGATTTAAAACGATTAGGAGAAAATACAGGAAAATCAGTAATGGGGAATGGAGAAGTAAAATGAAAATAGAGGTAAAAGTAAAACACTGATAGACTGCTCAGCATAAGTATGGTAATGTACACAGTATGTATTATAAGGATCCAGGTCGTGTAGCTAAATATGTTTTTAACAATGGAAATATACATAATGATCAAGAAAATGTTACTTTAGAGTCCGACGAAATTCGTAAATTATACTATGAATTATGGGGCAAGCTAGGTGAAAACAGGTTAGGGGCAACAGTTTCTGAAAGAAATGGTGAGGGTAACTAAGGTCAATAATATAGAAAACAAGATAGCAAATAAAATATATATTGAACGACCTTATAGTTTAGTGGTGCTGAAATAATGAAGACTAAGTTAAATGATAAGTGTTTTGATATGTGAAAGACAGGGTAAAGGTATTCAGTACTTTCATAAGAACCCTATTTCTAATTGTCTTCTTTTTGATGACAATGTTCTCCCAGGAAACAGGTTATTTGAAACTCTAAAGATGGGTACGAATACTTATCGTGTGAGGATACTCTTGCTAGGGCCCAGCCAAACTTAAATGTTTTATGTTGAATCTGTAAGAACAAAAGCAAAATAATTTCTCATGTAGCTGGTAAATGTATTCAGCATCCTAATCTCAGAATTTGTACACATAATCAAGTTGTTCATATCTTGGGGACATATTGTCAGATTAATCTGTTCAAAACTGGAAAAGAACTGGAATTTGACACATGATTAACTCAAACCATATCTAATTATCGAAGATCTCAATCGAAGATAAATCTTAGCTGCTACAGTTACTGTAGATTTGTAGACGGCAATATTCAGGAAATTCCTTTAGAAGACATAATTAACAAGTATAAAGTTTAAAAGATAAATTTAACAATAATAAGAAATGGGAAATATTGCAAATTATTATTGGTTCTAGGGGAGCGATTATCAAAAGATCCAAAAAATTCCCTAAGAAATTTAACGTGTCTCATTTTATTGTATAACGTATTGCTGCAATAGCGCTAAAATCAAGTATAGAAATTATAAACCCATATTTAGATTATACAAACTAGTTATATGCATTTCGGAAAGTGAACATTTATAATAATTGTATCATATTACCTGGTATTTTGAGAACTTAAATAACAATGAATTGTTATTTTAATTTGTTTTAGTGCTTTTAATTAATTTATCATTGTATTTTAATCTATGTCGTACATTTTGACATGTGTTAATCCAAGTATTAGAATTCTAATTACGTACGTTGTATTTCCTATTGTAGGTTAGTTGCTCTTCCTTGTTATTGTAGTTTAGTAGAAATATATAAAAATTATGTATTCTTGTTGTTGGATTCTTTTAGATTCACTTTGATATTTTTGTCAGGTCTTTTGTGGTAATTTATGTCTGTCTTATTTTGTGGTTACAATGAAGATTATTTAGTTGATTATTCATAAATATATAGGCTCATAGAAGAATTAAGAACACTAGATATATAAAACAGGATATGGGCGGAGTTTTTTAGAATGTTGCTAACATTATAATAAAAGTTCTGTTTATTTAATTTAACTTTTTTTGACATTAATGTCCTATCAGCGACTTAATGAAATTGCTTAGATAATCTGGTTTATTCCAAGAAATGGTAGCTATTTCGAGAGTTTGTATTATGTTATTTTCTTATTATTTAGATTTGTATGCAATGTTAGGTCTGGGATCATTTTATCCACACAATATCCTTTTTTAGATATACACATATTCAGAGAACATACTTGGAATGATATATTGTGTGTTAGTGTACTTGTAATGTGTATTTCTGTTGGTGAATAAATTGTTTTTTAAAACGTATAAATGTAAGACCTAGTTATAGGGTCAAGGTGGATCCTGAGGTTATTAAACTTTTACCGGCATTGGGAAAACTCATTTATGCCGTAATAAATTAGAGATGTCAAATTTAGTATTTAGATTTTCCATTTAGAATAATTAAAGGTATGTTTCAACATTGTTTTGAAATTTTCCCTGGAAAGGATGAAAACATCGGATAGGAAAAAGAGTGGGGATAGGAACTATTAAATCAGATATATTTAAACTATATTAAGTTAGAGACCTGAAATTCGACTTTTAGACTTTTCATGAACGCTCTGTTTCATCGCTCTTTCATACATTCAATATAAGGGAAGGAAAAAGACGTGCTGCTGAAATTTTCAAAATGAGATAGCAATACCCCGCAAACCTTGAAGTTTAAACTTATTAAAGTTAGTATATATACTTTCCAGAAGCTGAAATAAGACTTACGACTCCCTAGGTCCTGCAAAGGAACGATTCTTGGAATAAAACTCTCAACTATCCGAAGGCTAGTCTCAATATTGTAAAAGACAGTAAGTCTTGGGTGAGTATCTGACAGGGTAGAGAAATGGAATTTTGTATATTGATTTCCCATTTAAAATAATTGAACTCGTTAGGATTAAAATTTGAGATTCGATTTCAAGGCTTTTGATGTCTATAATCATATCAGCGCCTGAAACGATTGTGGTAGCGACTATCCCGTCATTTGTCTGGTGAAAATGAAGAAAACTCAGGAAAGGCGTACTCAAGATGACTGATATGAGAAAGCATTTACACTTTATTGATGAGTGTTTCCACGAGAAATCGAACCCGTACTCGAATCGAATCTGGTACTACTAGCACCAGAATTGAGAACTAGTTTTATTATATTACTCTAGAAGGGAACAAAATGGAGAGAAGACAAATATGTGAGATAACAATTATTTGGAGGATAGCTCAGGAAATCGATACCATAAACTTTTTGCTGATGTTATGAGCTAGGAACTTCACTGGCTGCGGCGACTGTGGACAGTGACACAAAGTTGTCTGATCATTGCGCTTAAAATCATAGGTAAATAGCCAAGTTTGACTAAAGTACTACTACGATCTAATAATCCGGAGTGTTAGCGACAAAATACACTTACACCTTCTTGATGCTTTAACTCATACATTCTGATCACTTTTCAAATATTCGATACTTCACATAAACATGAACAATACACTGCTAGTAACGAACACAAGCTATCGAATAGTGTTCATTGTATAGTTATTTAGTTCTAATGTACTCCGTTATTGAAGGATAAGATCATGTACAACTTTACACGCGGCCTAATAGATATTGGTTGGAGGTTAGCACTACAGTACTCATTTTTAAGATTGAAATTGCCACTTTTGAACGAGCTATCTATATTTTGTTTGTGCTGTGTAACTTGCTTAAGACTACAGCACTGCTGCAAGTTAAAAGCAGTAATTTTAGCTTTAAGAAACATATATTTGTACTATTAAATTCTACGACACAAGCCTTCTTCATGAACTTACACTCAGGGTGTTATAAGGAAATAACGGAGAAAAGCAAGAAACGTTTAGGCATATTCGTTTCCTTAAAAATATAAAAATATATATTTTAATATGGTACCGGGAAATTTAAACATATGCGTTTCCTTTAAAATATAAAAATATATATTCTTATATGGTGCCGTGCACTATCTTCATAGAAATGGTTTCAATGATTGTCCTATTAATGTAACAGCAAAAAAAAAAAAAAAGTACGTATACTTCTAATTTATGTCTCCCTTATTTTCTTTATCTCTGAATCTGGCACAGTGTCTCTTTAGCAGATCCTTTACATGTAATGCACGGGGTCCCTAATGCCATCCTAGACCAAGTAAATTTGTGGATAATGCCATCGAGGCCATGCATTTTGGCTGGGTACTCCCACTCCTTCCTTTTTCGTCACAGCAATTATTTCTTCATATTTCACTTACCATAATAATCTGCAACTCTTAGCATAAATGGTATACCCATTGGACCTTAATCTGTAAAGAAATTTTCTTCATTCTCGGATTCGCGGGATACTTTTCAAAAACCAGATAGATCATGTATCACTCAGTTTCATAGTTTTGAGTGTTTACATTGGTTGAGATATATGGGATGGTACATAATTATGTTGCCGTCGAGGCACTTCTAGTTCTTGAATGTTTCTCGAGAGGTATGTGTTTAATGAAAATACCACAGTGTTCTGACTATGTGTCATATCCACAATTAGTGTGCACAATTAGTGTCATATCCACAATTAGTGTGCGCAATTAATGTCATATCCACAATTAGTGTCTACGATTCCTTAAAAGTCAACTTTGGTAATCTAGATGTCTATTTTGAAGTAAAGTTTTCTCCAGTATAACAGATTTTAATAGAAATATATCGTCTCTGAAATTAAAGTTTCATCTTATTTGTAATTGCAAATTGCCTGCGACATATATTTTATTATTTTCTTCAATCCTGTCATCAGAGCGATTACAGACTACGTTTAGAGCTTATACTCAAAACATTGGATGAATTTAAATATAATTATTATAAAATTTTGGGCTTTTGGTCCAGATGGTAGGACTACGTATGATGTGATTGAGAACCGCTACGAAAATTCTGCGCTCATCACACTGCAGTGGCTCAGTGACCAATCATTCGAAAAGCTGCTATCCAATTTTACAGTTTATTTTTTCTAGCTGCTATATTCAGCTTTTTATGCTAAAGGAAATGCAGATAAATAAATATTAATAGTGAAATCAATGATAAAGGGCAAGTTATATATTTAGACATTAAACAGGATTTGAACACGGGACAGGCACTTCTTACACAGCCAGTCTCAGATATTGGAATCATATATAACCTACAACTCTAAAAATAATTATAACTACAATAAATTAACAAAATATATTTATGTAACATGAACTGACATGCATCAGTAGGGAGATTGTTTAAAACTTATTTTGTTAAATATATGAGATACTACTTTTATTTGCGTAATATGTGGAGAACCTCCATCAGAAGATACGTATAATTTTCAATATCATAAAGAGTTGTAGGATTGTAATTTAAATCAAAACATTGTCCTACTAAATGATTATAATGCTTTAGATGTTAAGGTTCAGTTCATAGTAAGCCTTGATATTTTAAAGTTGAGTATATTTTCCCGTGCACATTCACATTGGTTTCAGGTTTCATTTCCACTTTAAGTAGAAATTCAACACTTTATGTAATTGCAGCGTATACAGCCAGTACTTTTCATAAACAATTTAGTGTTTCACTATATGTCATCTTTTTATATTGTCTACCTAATGTGAGCGTTTAATACATACTTGCATCTAGAACCTAGATGAGTTTAATTCTTATGTAGAAACTTGTATAACCTTTCTGTCATGGACATCCTAAGTATATACAACATTATATTGATCAATGTCCTAATTGATAATAAAAACTTACGAAAGAGATCTTAATGTTGATACACTAAATCTAAAATACCTTTCTATTTTAGACAAAGCAATATACTCCAGCTCTGTCAAATTTATAATGATGAAATGACTGAAAATGATGTACTGAAGAATGTGGCAGAAAACAGGAGAAAATACGCACACTCAATTATAGAAATTCATTTTTATTTGTGACCTCATTTACAGTAATGTGTGAAGACTTACCTGTAATATCCAGCAATCCTCGTACGACCTTTACTTTTCGACGAATTTTTGACTGTTTCATTTTGACTACTAGATGAAAATATTCGCCATAATTTGCACTTCCGACTCTGGAAAGAATATTATTTTACCAAGTGAAATATCAAGCAACTACTACATCCGAAAATGACTTCATTTGCCAATAACATAATGATTTGAGAAGCAATTGTAGACAAAAAGTATTTAATTAAAAAAAACATCTTAAGATGAATTCGGGAGATGAATTTACAGGTAAAAACAAGCAAAAAATGTCATATGAAAATTAGGTGAATGCTGCTTCGTTTTTACGCTAGAGGCGTCTGAAATGTCATCTTCTGATGCGGCAATTTGCAATATCGCAAGGACGGAAAGAAATACGAATGTCTGGTAAAAAGTTATCAAAGAAAACCCCATCCGAAGAATCCAATTATGCATAAGTGATTGCGAAACAGTGGCGGCGCTCGAGGGGGGCACAAAGAAAGTGAATGTAACATGGAGAAAAGTGAACAATTTACACTACAGCAACAAGTATTAATGAACAAAGGCAACAATGTCTACGCTGTGGGGACACTATGGGAGGCGGAATGTACGAATAAAGTTTCTTTGTAACGGAAAGAAATAGGAATGTCGGGTCAAAAGACTTCAAAGGGAATCCCATCCAAAGTATTCAGTTATGCATAAGTGACGGCGAAACATTGGCGGTGCCAGGGGTCACAAACGAAGTGAATGCAATGCGGAGAAAAGTGAACAACTTACACTGACAAACTGTAATAGGGGATGTTACATGGAACATCAATAATAAATGTTAATGAACAAAGACAACAATGGCTACACTGTGGGGACACTATGGGAGGCGGAATGTACGAATAGATATCTTTGTAACGGAAAGAAATAGGAATGTCGGGTCAAAATATGTCAAAGGAAACCCCATTCAAAGTATTCAGTTGTGCATAAGTGACGGCGAAAGAGTGGCGGTGCCAGGGGTCACAAACGAAGTGAATGCAATGCGGAGAAAAGTGAACAACTTACACTGACAAACTGTAGGAGGGGATGTTACATGGAACATCAATAAGAAATGTTAATGAACAAAGGCAACAATGTCTACACTTTCGGGACACTATGGGAGGTGGAATGTAGAAATAAGGATCTTTGTAACGGAGAGAAATAGGAATGTCGGGTCAAAAGATATCAAAGAAAACCCAGTCCGAAGAATCCAATTATGCACACGTACTATGAAACAGTGGCGGCGCATGGGAGCTACAAAGAAACTGTTAAACACTCTTAGTGATGATATGTGCAAATTGTACAAAATACGTACGGACGATGAGGCTCAGTGTATTGTAAAAACAAAAGGTATTGTACTTAAAGTGGTCAACATAATGCTGTCTTAAAGAAGGTGTTCAGTATGTCCTTCTTGTTCTTCGAGACAGATAGTTACACAATGGCGTAAGGATTCTCTGACTTTTGGCAATAACGCTGGAGTTCGCCGCAGTGTGGCAAATGCAGCTCATTCTTCAAGTAACCCCACAGGAAAAAGTCTAGGGTATTTAGATCGGGTAAACGTGGGAGCCATACTCTTTTGCTTCCACGATCTATCTACCTGCGTGGAAATTTTTCGTTCAGATATGTGCGAATAGTGGGACATGAATGGGAAGGGACGCCATCATGCATAAACTACATACACTGTCGTGTACTCAGTGACACGTCCTGAAGTAGAATAGGTAGGCCCTAGGTCAGAAACTGGAGATACGATATTGCTTGCGTTCAATCGCTGTGGTAAGAAATGTTTCACAACGTCGTCATCAATAATACTAGCTTACACATGGAATTGGAAACGCTGATGATGCTTCGTCTCTACAAGTGCATGCGGGTTGTTGGGTGTCCATCCATGGTCAATGCGGACATTTGTGATGCCATCCCGTATGAATGTCTCATCCGAGAACAACATCTGTGCAAGAACTTTTTTCCGCGTTTCATTCACTTTCTTTGTGCCCCTTGGGCCACCACTGCTTCGTCATCACTTATGCATAATTGGATTCTTCGGATGGGTATTCCTTTGAAATCTTCTTACCCGATATTCCTATTTCTTTCCGTTATACAGACACTGTATTTCTACATTCCGCCTCCCATAGTGTCCCTACAGCGTAGGCATTGTTGCCTTTGTTTATTAACATTTGTTGCTGCATGTTCCATGTAGCATCCAATCTTACAGTTTGTCAGTGTAAATTGTTCACTTATCTCCATGTTTCATTCAATTCGTTTGTGCCCCCTGGTACCGCCACTGTCTCCCAATCACTTATGCATAACTAAATACTTTGGATGGGGTTTCCTTTGATATATTTTGACCCGACATTCCTATTTCTCTCCGTTTCAAAGATACTGTATTCCTACTTTCCGCCTCCCATAATGTCCCTACAGCGTAGCCATTGTTGCCCTTGTTCATTAACATTTGTTGCTGCATGTTCAAAGTAACATCCCCTACTACAATTTTTCAGTGTAAATTGTCCACTTTTCTCCATGTTTCGTTCACTTCCTTTGTGCCTCCTTCTAGCGCCGCCACTATTTCGCCATCACTTATGCATAATTGGACTCTTTGGATGAGGTTTACTTTGATATCTTTAGACCCAACATTCGTATTTTTTTCCGTTCTTGCGATATTGCATATTGCCGCCTCGGAAGGTGTCATTTCAGACGCCTCTAGCGCCCAAACGAAGCCGCATTCACTCAATGTTCATATGACATTTTTTGCTTGTTTTTACCTGTAGATTAATCTCCCGAATTTTCTGTCATTGATGCACGACCACCCTGTATATACCTAACAATGTGCCCAAAAAAGGACAATAAATTGTTCAATGGTGTCTTAATTTAAATAATAACATATAAGACAAGGGGAATCTATCGATTCTTCATCTAAACTAAAAACATATTTCATAAGAAGGTATATCACCTAAGACACCGATTAGCCTCACATATCAAAGCCCAGGTGCACAGCGTGCATTGGTATATTGACCTTTACAAAGGCACTGTATTTGGGAATATTCTACTCGAAACTAATTTTCTTAGGTTTCATAACTATCGGTCCTTTATGGAACAGATGATTAGGAAATCTAACTCTCGGACAAAAATTTAACCATCGACTGACGAAGGCGAAATATAGAAAACATCATAATCCTGATAGCTACTAAATGAATATTAATATTAAAATACGTTCACAAATCGAATTGTGATAGGTCCCTATCAATGATATCGTTATTCACTATTTTTTTATATAAGATTGTTCAAAAAAGTTACCTAAAACTTTTAACTCTGGATCACAAATCGAAATTGAATACTCATAAGATATCAACAACACTGTTAGCTATTGCGTAATACGACTCCAAATGTCTATTCGTGAAACGTACTGTTAACATTTATCTTCTGTTTACGTAATAACACCGAGAATTTGGTATATTAATTGGTAATCATACTACTTTACTTACACGAACGTACGAATCAGTTGTCAACACGCATAAACAATTTTTGGACAGACGATGTGATTTCAAAACAAACAACGAAATTCACTATCCAAACGACTCAAAACAGCTTATCGCTACTTAAGAGCAAAGCTAAAGTTAAATATTGCATATTTCTGCTCTTGCCTTCTTTGAATCGTCCTTTATAACCGAGACGTTTCATAAATACACTTCTTTCAAGGACCTTCGCTTTAAGCAACATATAACAAATCAAATATGAAACACAAATTTTAATCGTTTTACCTTGGTCGGGGTTCGCTTTAAAAACTAATCTATCGTTTAATGAAATAAACTACATGGAAATTAGCTTACATATTAAGGATTTTGTTGAGTATACAGTACAAGAGTACAAGAGACACACGGACCTGTAGTTGATACAGGAAACACAAAATACATATATAGGTGCATGTAGATTAATGTCGTCCATATACTGATATGAAACTATTTTAGAAGTAAATAAATAAATATCGCACAGGACTAAATATTTCCTCGCACGCACTGAACACTTACACTAACTATCTAATAAATTTTAATACCTGCATAAAATACACACACACACACACCGTATATATATAACTCCAACTCATAGAAACCTATATCTTTTTGGGGATCTCATGGTAAGTAAACTTTTGCACCATACGGATGTTTCATGGTACATTGCGTTATAACTCTCCTATTTGAGCTTTTTCGTCCGTTTTTTTGTTTTTGTTTTTGTTTTTCAAGACCACAGCCACTGTAGAAGACCTTACTTATGGTTTCACACCTTCCTGCGTCGAGACATAGGAGGTGATGGCGTCATAATTTTTAAACATATATTTTCTTTTATTAAGCCTATGTTCATTATTTTTGGTAGGCTTACTTTTCCACGTATAAGATTGAAATTTAGCACAAACATTCCGTCCATCAAGTAGTATTTACCAGATTTTTTCTTCAGATTTCTCCGTTAAAACAGGCGGGATCCAGAAGGGCCAAAATTGAAAAAAGGGATATTTTTACCAAAAGATCTCTTTCTTCGGGATTTTCCAGCCTTAGATACATGATGGAAAAAGTTAAATAAAATCTTTAAGTTTTACGTTCCACGATTATACCGGTTAGGCTAAAGAAGACGGTGATGATTAGAGATGAGTGAACTGGTGGAATGAAGAAAATGGGAGGAAACAGGAAAACCCTGAGAAAACCCACGAGCACGATGTTTGTCCATCACAAAGTCCACACGGCGCGAGCTGGGATCGAACCAAGGACCGCGAGCACCTGAGGTGAGCGCTCTACCACTGAGCCACCGCGCCCCCTAGATACATGATGGAGGCATGGGAGTCCTACCGTCTGGAAGGCAGTTCTATTCTAAAAGAATGATGGGCGAAACATGACCCTAGGGTAGTTAGGGATTTCTCAGGGAATTTTTATCAAAATATACTTCTGTATTGGGTAATATTGGACATTTTCGGCATTTTTTTGCTGGCTTATTTTTGCACCTAGAAGATTGAAATTGTGCACAAACATTGAGTCCACCGAGTAGTATTTAACAGATCTTTTCAGATTTCTGCGTTGAAACAAGGGGGTCCAGGTGGTCAAAAAGTTTAAAAAATGGATATTTTGACCAACAATCCCTTTTTCGGGATTCTCCCGCCTTAGATACATGATGGAGGCATGCGAATGGTACCGCCTGAAAGACAGTTCTATTCTGAGGAGAATGATTAGCGGATTATAGTCCTAGGGTAAACAAAGATGTCTCAGGAAATGTTTTACCTGAGATCATGATCTTTTGCGGTAATTTGTGTCATTGTGAGGATTCTTGATAAAATTTCTTCCGCCCTTAGTATTCAAGATAGAAACTTGAAATTTGGCACACGCATGCAGTCTATCAAGTACTATTTACCAGATTTTTCTGAAATTTCTAAGTTCACACAGAATAGTCCGAGGGGGCTCAAAGTGTGAAAAAATCCCGCGAAATTTTACTTTGACATCACTTTTCCCTCTCCTGGTATATGGTATGGGCACGCATTAAGTGGTACCATTTAAAAGCCAGCTCGATTCTAAAGAGAATGAGGTATGAACCATAATCCTAGGATAAATAGTGACGATGCAGTAGCTGCTTGACTGAAAGTATAAAAACTACCCCCAGAACCCAGGTACATGAAATTGGATAACATAATTCTTAAATTTTAGGTAACTACACTTACTATTTGTTTTCGGCTCTATTGGGGGCTGAAAATCACAAACGTCCGTAGTAGAACTTTACATTTTTAATAGAGCATTATGCTAAAATATCTGGATCATTCTCTGAAGGAAAAGGGATCCTCGATCAATAATCTAACTAACCCATCTTATAACGGATGAATAATAACGTATCGAGAGCATGCTTTATACTTTCGCGGCATTCCTGCAGTATAGCACGCAATATAATCAGAGTGCAACACATGTTGTCTCGAGGGTACCTCGAAGTGCCTATATAGCGGCACGCAGAAACCTATGATCTTCTCATATAACGGCAAAATCATGAATAGTAAGGTGGAAGTTTCAACTGGCATCATAAGGCAGACCATCAAACTGTATTTTGGCTAAATGTTTGTGGCTAACGTCAGTTCTAATTACCGGGAGGGTTCGTTGTTGTTGAGGCATAAAAAGCATTCACTGGGAAGGCCCATAAATTTTGAAAAGTATCACATACAAGAATTTCCATCAAAGTTAAGTCAGTTTCGTAGAATACTACTCTGTAAAATGGAACTTTGATGCAATAGTTGAAATTGGAATATGTAACGTTTTAAAGTAATAAAAAAGTAAAACTTGAAGAAGACGGTTTCAGCCGCAAATCGGAGTTATTTTGCACAGGCCGAAAATAACTCATAGATAGGAAATTATTACTCCTGGAACCTCCTGCATTATAAATTTAGGTAAATTTACTATTAGGTACATATCGGAATGGATTTATTGTTGGGAAACAAATTATGGACAGTGCCGTAGCAAGAAGAGTAATTTGAGAGGGGCTTCGTCCACAAAGTCTTCGTTTCTTTAAAAAAAATAATTGGACTTTTTGGGAGGCCTGCAGCTTATGTGGATAGGAATGACTAGCATTAGATTTTTTGAAAAAGAATCATGCAGTATTGATGGACTTCAGCCTGAAAGTCCGAAACACCGTATATCTTCCACTAAATCACGGTTTGGATGATATTCTTGGAGATAAGGAATAACCAAGGCAAATCAGTTTACTGAATTTTTTTCTGTTCCTGAGTTGGCATTTGTGTGGTACATATGCTAAACCATTGGAATGTGAATCCTGTGCCAGAACCAGAAAATGCATAATTTTATTCACAAATATTGGTAATTCATACTAAGTATTGAGACCAGTGCCCACATTTTTATATCAATAAACTGTATACAGTTTCGTGTAGAAGTAAAATGTATAAAAACTGAAGGGAAAACATTGCACAGAAACGTTATATTGGTATGTTGTGCAAAGTAACCTCAACTATGGGGTTACTTTACACCAAAGTTTATATTCCAATAAGAATGGTAATACGGAATGTTAATTAATGAACTTGCAGAATGTTTTCCACATATATCTAGCTATTATATCTTTAAAATACAGTGTTGTAAATCATTACGTTTGCAAATTACATGTGCTTTTCTTTAAAATTCCTAAAATCGTGTGCAAAGTAATCCTGTCTTATGGAATTTATTTTATGTGTGTGGTAGTATTTATTAGTTACTGCAAGTGTTGAGTGCGTGTCAGGATTTATTTAGTCGTGATGTGATAATTATCTATTTACTTTTTAAAAAAGTTTCATCTCTGTATAAGGAGAACATTCCTCTATTTGCACATATATAGATATTTCTTGTTCCCTATATCAACTACATATGCGTGTTTCTATTGTACACTCATCGAAATCCTTAGTATGTAAGGTAATATCCATATGTTTTATTTCATTAAGCGAGGGATTAGTTTACTGTTTGTCTCAAACCCCAGCTGAGGTTAAACGATCAAAAGTGGTGTTTCATATTTCATTTGTTATCTGTCGCTTATGCGGAATCCGCAACATAGTTAAGGTAGACTACAATCGTATCGCGAACTTCGCGCATAAAGAGACGAATAACAGAACATCCTCTTGTAAAACCAAATCTGCTTTTATCTGTAGCATCACGATAACTGCAACATTGTATATTGCTGTGGTCCACTATGATGGACGACAACTACATTTTTCATTCGTTGAATCGGTCAGTCAATAACATTTTTTACTATATATATCTGCCTTTGTATTACTAGTCCACTAGTTTCTTCTACGTATTGATGTACATTTGAGTAGCCTACGACGTATTCACGAGATTTTGGATTATATTACGTTATCTCTAGTGCCTGTTTTACAGAATGCACATTCCAGCAGGACAACATGTTTACTCATATTCTACACAACGTCTTAGACTTTTTCTTTTACAGAATGTTTCTATGATTTCTTGGTCGACAAGTTTTCAGAAAATTCAGACTATTAAGCATGACTGATGAATTATTTCACAACCTTTCTCACTTCTATTAACACCGCCAGCTAAAATTAATGAGCCATGATATCATGTGGAAGACGCATGGTTTGTCATACCAAAGGAGGAAAATCCAAGAGCTTACCCTCTTCTCGAGTCGTCATGTAGGATCAATTCTGATCAGCAACTATGGACCCATATGCTCTCCACCGCTGCCAGTTGTGCATGTTTCTCGTTATATTGACACACGTTGTGCAGAAGGGTAAGTGTGTTAATTAGTATCCGAGTTCATATTAGTAACTGTGGAGTTTTTCTCTTTCGTTCCCGTTGGTGTTGCACTTTCATTCCTGACAGTGTGTTTTTTAAGTCCTAGTTGGTAATAAATGGAGACTTTCGCAAAGTGTTTAAAATTGTTGGTTCAAAATAGTCGTTTTCCCAAAACATTTCCGCTCTGAGCTATTTGATACCCAGGTAGAACCATGAATGGTTGTCACTCTTCACAATAAAGCAATCAATACATAGGGGAATTTTCGAGAAATGTCTAAGGTGGAGACGGAAACATATTAATCACTTATATAAGTATTTAGTTAAGTTCACTTTCTTTCATCCCATTCTACAATTTGCAAGTTTGAAAGTTCCTATGTATTTTTTAATCGGGGTAAGAGATAATAGTGTATCGTCCCATTCCCTTAAAACTTTGTTGCTAGGGGGAAAATTTAATGACTTCCGGACTAGAAGAGCTGTTACTTAGCTTTCAAAATTTCGTGTTTGATCAGATGGTATAATAAGTAACTTCTATATGTTTTCAGTTCTGAATACAAGATATAATGATAATCATATAACTATACTAAACAGTTTGGAATATTTAAACAATACAAGATTCTACCCTCGCCATAGCTACATATTGTTAGGGAAAAACACATGAGTTGTTTGTAACGTAAAGGTCAGTAGAATGTTGTAGATCTATGAGAAGATCATATCCTACTCAAAGTATCTCATGGTAAGAGAACATTTATGAAGATCACTTCTTTTTAGTATTAGCATCACTGCAGAAATAGGATAATACAGCATTCGACTTGTGTTTGTGATCCACAGCAAATGCAACGCTCAACCGTTTTAGTTCATGTATCACTCGTACTTTTTAGTCACTCCGAGTACTCTTCGTAATACAAACTTCGTGATATTTATTAAGTAATTGACACTTAAATACATATACACGCTACTAGTTCACACGCTAATTATTCCAAGGACACCTTTCTTTAAAACTTCAGTAATTCAATATCATTAACACTCACAAAGTAAATACTTGTTCAGTCTTTTTCTGTACCATAAAGTGTTTTATTTTGCACTAAAGACGTGCATACTGCAGCTGGTTTACATATCTCAAAAGCCTCTTTTTATGTCAGTATCTTGTACCGTTTACGAGATTGTCAAATGTTCACTTTCTGAACACAAAACTTCCGCAGTTCATTCTCCAGAAATCACAAATAATGGTATACAATATGGTAATTAAAAGTAACATGACAATCTGGAGCAGTGATATCGAACAACTACTGCCCTTATTAATTTCTCAAAAATAGGCGATTTTTTCTTTCCAAAATATATTTAAATAATTTCAAACATATTAGCTGCTTTTAATTCATATAAGTGTAGTTTAAACTCAAACTATGTCACTGGATCACGCTTGTTTCACGAGAGTTGTAAAGTGGTCTACTAACACTGAAACTCCTATATCTCTTGTTTCATTGAACAGCACACTTTCTCCTCAATATATGTGATTGTCAATTCTAGTTTGTTGTGAATTTGTCACTCATTCTATCTACATTTCAAATAATAACAATATATGTTTTTGACAAAGATTTAAAAGTATGAATGAATACACTTCAGCAATATGACCCACTAATGAGTAAACAATATAGTTAATGGTAAATTTGAGTTGCTCTGAGATAGCTGCACATAGAAAAGTCAAGAGAAAACGTGCAGAGTAACTGAAAATAAGATGGAATTATGAGCCAATACCATCAAAAGTTTGTTTCAAGAAATAATATGTTCCGCATCCTATGTTAATGTGGAAACAGGTAATACCACCATGTAGTTGTAAGTGTGTGAAACCAATTAACGATGAGACGATGTGCAGGAAGAAGAAGAAAATTAGTTGCATTCTGTCACTAATACTACAGTAATGTGGGGAAATATTTGCATTTTTCACAGCTTCTTCATTGTGCAGAGATCATTGATTTCTTAGATTGGAAGGCCCACTAGGGTGTGAGTATCCATTGCATGATCACTTTCCAATGATAAACCAAATCTCCCATGTTCCTGAACATTTGTTAACGGCAGACTATTGTTTGCTTGTGTTTTCGGATAGTGAATGCATCTATTGATTGCTGATAGCACTTTAGTTAAAAATAAGCTGAGAAGAGTATCTTTCTCTGGGATTCCCAAGGCCAGTAGTAAGTGATTTGTGGAACAAAATTCGGACCTTTTCGTAAACACTAATTGTAAATTTAATTCAGGTTCACATATGTATGGCTCGATGTTCTTCAGAAGGATTCCAAATACGACTTTAATTCGTTTCCATAATTTGGGCAGTGGATGTATAGCCTAAAAGCCATCGTTCTTCGCCAGTGACTTCCAGAATTGTCCAATCTAAACTAACGTTTGTATTTATATAAGTATCTAAATAAATAAAAACGTTAAAACATTCTAGCTATAGTTATTGTCTTCTGCGGAAGATTTCTAGGAATTAAGTAAAACCAATCAGCTCCCAAATTTTAAATTTGACAGTAGTCGGTTCTGACGGAGATTTGTCGAGTCTTCGTAGAAACTTGAAAATCCTGAGTTTGTCTTTTCAATCGACTAAAATGTTTATTCGTATTCTCTCAACGTGTTAGACGAAGATGCCTAAATGTACTAAAACTTCTGCACCCGTATTCAATAATAGTACGCGGTATACGTTCAAGATGAAAATACCTTTATGTGTGTTAGATTTCAAAACAAATCTTAAATATTTAGGATATATCCATCATTTTAGCATCCATTCGTGAACTTCCACTTTCAGCTGTACAGACGTAGGTCACAGCTGGTAAGTAAAAATACTTTCGTAACGAGATTATCAGTAGAATTTTGATACTAATCTAATATTCAACATTCACACATATTAGCAGTACAGCTTGAGTTAGTGATAAATTTTGTTTTAGCGGGCATGCCATAGATAATAGAAGTACTACAACTTTCTGACTTTACCTCTGAAGCACGTTTGTCTCTCAAGCATGTTCATACGATATTATAACGATACTAGCATTGTTACGAATTCAATATTCAGTTCGATACACAAATTGTAATTTTTCATTTATTAATTTTTGACATTATTATACCTTTGAAAGTAATAGAAAATAAGATAATTAAACTATTTGGTTACATATGTCAAAAAGTGTTGGGACTCTTACATACGACTACTATTGATATCTCTAACAGTACCAATACTGTACACATTGCCAATTTTATCTCATAAATAGCAGATCAAGAATTCAATGTTTTTATTTTTTTGAAATAATATTTTTGTACGTAACAATATTCAGTAACGGTCATGATCCAGTCAATGATAATATCACTACTTCTCTGAATTTTTTAGTATCATTTTTGGGATCTCCTTTGAGAAATTTAACTGTATGTTTATACGGTCTTCTCTAAGTTGATCAATTGGTCAGACAAATGTTGGTGGTATTTTGAAAGTAGTTGTTTAGGAGTCTTAAAATCAAAGGATGTCAGTTCAATTGTTTATATTTAATTAAGTTGTCATCATTTTAAGTATATATATATATGTATATATATATATATATATATATATATATATTAGACTACCACATATGTAATAATACTGCATTTTAATTTAACTAATTTAAGGACTATTTTATTAGAAGTGAGAAACCTGCAGAACATACCCCTGGCCTCTCACTTGTTTGAAGGTCTGTTGAATGCAGTTGGTGTAGCAGTCACACCTCAGGCCTTCAGTTCCAATTGAATCTCTTCTAGTTAATGTCAATTTTCCTGAAAATTCAGTAAAAAATTAAAGTTTAACATGTTACTTCATAAGTGCAAACAACCGCTAGAAACGTATATGTTCATTACTATGAGTATCATAAACAGCCTGCCTCATGCTATTACAACGTTCTTACAAAATGCTTTATTGCAAAAAAAGTAGAAAGATCATCTCCGCGGCATCGTACAATTGTAGTAGAACCTGAACTAGTTCAAAAGTGAAACTATGTGGTAATTGTCGAAGATGTCTTTCAGATAGAGAAAACACCTATGGTCTTCCGGTACCACAATCGGTCAAACAATCTGACTGGTATTAGAACGATCTGTGATGCTGCCGAAGTCTACCAGATTATATATATATATATATATTCAAATTGCTATACATTTCGAATTACATCATTTTCTATGAAGCCATAGTCTATCCACTAACGAGGAAGGTCCATAAACTGTGAGAGTTGAATTTTGATGAAAATTACTGACAAGATTCAGTTCGAGATGCTAAGTAACGTAGTAATAGTCACTCGATGCGCAAATGCTTCGTTGAGCTGATACACCGACGCCATCTTGAAATCCAATAGGCAATGTCCAAAATACCCTTTTGGCACAAAATGAAAAAGCTTTTGATAGATCTTACTTCGATATTGTAAACCGGAATAGGGCATCTATATGTGGGAGTATTTCCAGTGCATGATCGCCATCCTGAAATGCGCCATATTGAATCGCGATCAAATATGATTAATGGCAAGGGGATTATGTGGGGTATCAAATAGTATTGGAATTTACTCCTGGATCAATTTCCGCAACCAAAGTTTACATATCTGTTTTCACTTCAGAGTTGAGAGCTCTCTCACCCACAGGAACATATGAAAACTGTGCGAGTTAAATTTGTATTATGAAACATGGTCGTGCAAGCAAATTCAGGGTTTTAACCAATGTAGTAGTAGTCACGTGATCTACAAGAGCCACTATACCCATAAGATCTTGAGCATAGTGATAGAAATCGGTAATTATATTGAAATCCCTATAGTGAAAACAAGAATAGCAGCACTGTAACAAATTATACCTATTTCAAAGTGCGATGGAATAGACTGGTGGTCGATGAAACACGTGTTTAATAGTACTGACGGGCATAGAATACCAAAGGGATTATTCGGATATATATTATAAAATTCACTCTAATCAGTATGTCCACGTCTCCTTTAGCGTAGCAGGCATATGTGTGGGACTTTCAACTGAATCAAACCAAAAATCTATTTCAGGCAATTTTATATGATCCATTATATTGTGTTAAGTTTTCTTCTCAAATTTTGAAACGTTACGCAAATACCCTCATTGTTGCAGAATGTTGCGTTCTTTTCCAATACTGATACGTAACAACCTATATTTTTTTGTGCATATTAAGAAGTTAAAATTCTTTAATGTATTTATTGTAGTTTGTGTAAATAGAATCAATTTATTGTTGCATTGAACAATGAAAGAGATTTAAATCATCAGCTCACAGCCTATTCTTAGAATATAGACCTGGAAACTTAGAATTGACTTTTCTCGTGTCTGTCCTGCTATTAGTGATAATGGCTACACACCTGCTAAGAATAGATTGCAATAAAGATTATAACAAGATTCAGTATCAAGTTGCAATCCATAGAACAAGCCTCTTTCTGGCTTTTCCTTCAATATTAAATAATTAAATATCTGCACCATTCCACCTTTAACGATAAAAAAACTCCCTTATAATAAGGGCAAGACTAGTTTTCATATAAAAACTGTGATAAATTACTAATTGTAGGAGATATTTCGAGGATTTATTTATTATTGAAATCACGTACTTGACAACTCAAGAAATTCATTTTGGGACTTGTTTATTCATGTGCTTTAACACTCACAATGATATGTATGGCTCTTTTGTGTGTGGATGTTTGAAATACTCTTTGGAATGTGGTGAATTTCCCCAATATTATACCCCGTATTATTAAAAACTAACAAAGTAGACGTATTAGTTCTCTTGACGTTAGACTATTGTTTAGGTTTTTAAGACATAGCACGCTAATTTAGTGTGTTTTCCTACAGACAATTGTAACATGGGTGTGCAGTGAGGTGTATGGTGCCTGTCTCCGAATGACAAACGGTAGTAGTGCAGCAATTTTGGTGCGGGTGTGTGACGTTAGGTACGAGTGCATTTTTTGGACTAGTGAAACATTCATTCCGTGCTTAAAATGCGAACAATTAATCCGATAAACGTTGTCAACATTTTTAATCTAGCAATAATGGAAAAATATAGTGTCGTGAGTGAGAATGGGGTAGAAGATAAGACATTTGCAGATACATTACTAGCAATGATAGCAAGCAAATATTATGGTAAAGTTTCTCTAACAGTTAGTGACACATTAGATGTAGACACTGACACAGAGAATGAGCAAGAAGATTCGACAAACGAAATGGATTTGGAATAGATAACTAGTCCATCTATTAGTGACAGTGAGCCTTCTACGAGAGAGTATGAGATGTCATCTACAAGTCGGACTAAATCTGTATGTGTAACAGAAGCTGTCGTTAACAAATACAAACAAATTCAGGAGCACGTTGCATTATTGAAAAAGAATGGGAAACGTAACACTGTTGCAGCTGCAGCGAAGAAATTCAAATGCGATACGGCGTTTGTGTATAAGGCTTTGAAATACCATAACAAACCCCCTGGCTCTCATGTCATGTCACTACTAAAATACGAAGTACTAAAGACATTCAACATTTATCGCACTAAAGGACTTATGGTACATGATTATCATTTAAAAGCGTGGATGTTACTGACAGGGAGGAAATTGAACTATCCATTCCGTGCTTCTCATGGTTTCATTAATTTTTTTTTTAAAAAAAAGGAGCACAGGATTCGTTCACGAAAGATTACCCAATTTGTAACGAGGAAAGATGTTGAAAACGAAGATGAATTACTTGATAATGCCCAAAATTTTGTGATTAATGCATGAGAAATACATGAAAAACCGTACAACAGTGAATACATCTTTAATACTGATCAGTCTACCTAGGTAGACCTGAGTACGAAATGACCTCTGGTAGAACTCTTTCAGAAATAGGTGAGACACATACTACAGCAGTTGTTGATTCTTTGGCTTCAGTGTCCCACACATATACAATCCAAATTCACATTTCTCCAATACGGCTAGGCAGACACACACACACACACACACACACACACACACACACACACACACATATATATATATATATATATATATATATATATATATATATATATATATATATATATATGTGTGTGTGTGTGTGTGTGTGTGTGTGTATTTCCAGGAGCCTAAAGTCGTGTTCGGACCCAAAGTGAAACAACAGTTAGCTAGACAAACTTCCTTCAACATTGTTATTGATGCGAGAAAATCAGGTGAACTCACTCGCGAACATGTCAAAGGATGGCTATATTCCTGATGTGAAACTGGATTCCCTGCTGTTGCTTGAATCGTGGAGTGGACAGCCAGGTGAAGACGTGCGAGAATTGTTACATGGGAAAAACATTCGTGCTGAAGTTATATCTCCAAAGACCACTAAATTTATTCAGCCTCTTGGTGTATACCTTTTTCGGCAATATAAGCTAGTAATTCGGAGACGCGACGATTATTTTTGACATAAATTCATTGTTTGTGGTACACCGAACACGTTATATAACATAATTTTCATAATGAAAATGCATTCAGTTGTCTATTATCAATTTGTGCGCCAGTCCTAAAGGACATGCTTGCATATGCATGGCAGAAATGTGGGTACGTCACAAGAGCAATAGTTTACAGATGTTCTGGAGACTATGTTGCTAGTAGAAAATAGTGATTGTGGTCATGAAAATTGTGACCTAAGTGCATTTGTTAAGTGTTTGTACTGCTCCATGTTGCTGTGTGCTAATCACTTCGTTATGGATCTCCATCATCACAACTGAAGAGCAAAAGGTTTGTAGGTTAATATTTGCTTATGTACACCAGTTTACATTCTTTTTGTGATAATTTTTCTATTAATTATCTAATAACTTCAAGACATATCCTTGTAAAGTCATATGTGCCGTAGCACCTAATTTATTACATCATTTAAATACTATGAATAATCGCAACACAGAGAGACTCATATATATAACGAACTTTGAAATAGGTTTAATCTGTTACAGTGAATCTATTCCATTTTTCACTACACGTATTTCAATTTAATTAATGATTTCTCTCACTAGGCTCAAGATCTGATAGTTATAGAGGCTCTTGTAGATCAAGTGACAACTATTGCATTAGTTAAAAAAACTGCAGTGCTCGCTCGACCTTTTTCATAACACAAATTTAACTTGCACAATTTTCATATTTTTCTGTGGGTGAGAGTGCTCTCAACTCTGAAGTGAAGACAGATATGTAATCTTTGGTTATGGAAATGGATTCAGGAGTAAATTCCAGTGCTACTTGATACCACACATGACCCCCCTTGCCATTTATCATATTTGACCGCGATTCAATATGGCGCCTTAAAGGATGGCGATCATGCACTGGAAGAACTCTCGCATATAGATGCCCTATTCCGGTTTACAATATTGAAGTCATATGCACCAAAAGCTTTTTCATTTTTGTGCCAAAAGAGTATTCTTGGACATTGCCTATTGGATTTCAAGATGGCGTCGGTGTATCAGCTCAACGAATCATTTGCGCATCGAGTGACTATTACTACGTTACTTAGCATCTCGAACTGAATCTTCTCAGTAATTTTCATCAAAATTCAACTCTTACGGTTTATGGACCTTCCTCGTAAGACCAAACTTTCATTGAGATAAAACTTCCATGGTTGTGCATTTTAAAGTTAGGTGTATTATGTTACGTCGTAAGCCATTCTGTACTTATTTAAACTTTAACAAGTTCTGATCAAATTAGCAACTCAGGACGATTCTCATAGTTAAAATTTATCGATTAAACTTTTCTGTCTTCACTGAAAATTTTAAAGTTTTGAGTTGAAAACAAATTTTGATAATTATAGTTCCAAACTTTTGTTTGAAATATTTTAGTTGGAAATTTGTTTCAAACTATTTAGACTAATTGAAATTTTGTAAAATTATAGTTTGAAAATTTTAATTTGAAAATTTTTGATTCAAATTTTTATCTAAAATTTTTGGTTGAGATTGTACTTCGTAAAATTCGAATCAGAAATGTTTATATTCATTATAATATTGCATTTTTTGGTTTGAAATATATTTTGACTTCAAAGTTTAGTTTTAAAATTCCGCTCTTTGCATTGACTGAAAATTTGTCACTACTCTTCACGGATATGTCATCAAATGACATATATTTATAAAAAAAAAATAATCCGAATTTTTTTTTACGAAGAAGAGTGCGAACTGAAGGTAAGTGAAAACAAGTGCTTCAGAATATTATTTTCACTTCCTTTAGTTGGCACTACTCTTCCTGGAAAAAATTCGGACTATTTTCCCGATAAATATATGGCATCGTTTGAAGCCATAACCTGAAGAGGTTAAAATATTTGTTTAATTGAACAGTTGAAAGCCATTCAATATATTAAGCAACTACTTGAAAATCGGATAATGCTTTAAGAGTTGACACTGAAATATTTTACTTGAGCATTTGAAATTCTTAAATTGATTTTGTTTGCAATTACTAATGATTTATTCCACTCAGTGACTAAAATATTTTCAGTTTGGAATTTATATTCTAGCGCCAGGGTCCTTTGAGACAAATGGATGATCAGAATAATGTAAGCACGCACCAGAACCAAGAAAAATGTTATTTTACGGTGACTTTAAACTTCTACAAATCATGTTGCAAGGGTGGGCCATGTACGTACTTACAAAAATTTTATGCAAATATGTTCAAGTACCTATATTCTATGAACAATATAATATTTTAATAAAATGGAAGCGAAATCTCAACTCGAAACTCCAACACGAGGTTTTTGAAGAACCTGAACCTAAATGCCACACTAATTTAACCCTCCGTGGTGACATTTATTTTTTTGTGACACGGAGGTCACACTGGGGTACACAGGACCTCACCATCTTTTTTATCTTATTTAATTTTTGAAATAAATTTTGCAATATTTTTTTGTCTCTACTGTTCTGTGATACGTTCTACTTACCATAAGCAATAAATTTGTACTTATAAGCGATTTGTTTACTTTTTATTACATTTTTCATTAACAGTCATAAGGAAAAATACGTTTTTTTTACTTATATCAAAAAAGCTAAAAATATCAACAATTTAGAGATCATTTTTAATAAAATATGTGCATATTGTATACTAACATAACAAACAGGTGTTATACAAATTGTGAAAGAAAAACTCCTATACACTATCTTGCGAAGAACGGTAAAATTAACCTTTTCAGGACCGATAGGGATTTAAAAAAAATCATAGACCTTTATGTTGGTGGCCCTATTACCCCTTTTGATTGTCACAGAGATATAAACTATGCGTCGTTGTAAAGCTTATGTACTTCACTACTTCAATCAGCTAATATTTGTGCCACCCGTGCAAAGCCCTTAGAAGAAGAAGAAGAAGAAGAAGATTTTTAAAAACGAAAATTCATTTGTTTTGGTAATTTGTGAAAGGCTGGCAACACTGCTACTTGTCGTAGGGAGAGAATAAAATCACCTGTACGCCAGACATTGGGTACAATCACGTAAAAATTGGAGGGCGAAAATTCAATACCAAGTGAGAAAAAGTTCTGAACGTGTTTCCTAAGAGAATCATCCTGTATGTATTTTATGAAACATTTTGGTCTACCCTGACGTTGGCTGCCCTAGGTTCGCCCCTAAAGGTCACAGAGATATAAACCATACCTGATTGGAAAGCTCATGTAACATAAATTTCAACGAGGTAACTCTTGTGCTCCCGGGCGTGCGTCAAATAACAGTGTTGGCAGCGTCCCAAAATTTTCAGGTGTAAAAAAATAAACACTGACAAAGGGTAAATTTAATATCCCTCTGATTCATCCCTTTCAAGCACAATAGCCATACACAGGGTATCACTAGTTAGTATGTTCACTTGTCTTTGTTGATGCCACTTTTTGTGCTTGTAGCTCCTTTGGGAAGAGAGTTTCTCCCCTAAATGCTGAGGGAGAGGGGAACTAAAACATCCAATCGTCCCCCTACCTTTGCGTTACGAGACCCTTGATGTGGGTGAAATGCACACCATTGGAACGTGTATCCCTCCTGAAGAGATAGACACCTAAATCATCTCTCTACGTTAATTAGGAGCCGAAACTACAGATGTTTAAATTACTGGCTCAGGGCTTGAGCCGTTGGTCCTGAAAAGGTTAACGCTTTGGCAATTGTACTTTAAGAACATACTAAAATCTTCTATATCACTGTCACCATCATTATTGGCAAGGAATGGCTCAAATATTTCATCTTCTTTTAACTTATTCTGAGTCATATTAACATGAATAGAAATTTCAGTAATATAGGAAAACAGGTGGAATTAGAAAGCGAACAAATGAAACAAATGTTTACGTGCCGGTCACACTGGGGTGTGTTGGACCCCAAACACACTTACCGACCATCTTGTAAAGCGCACAGTTTGTAATTGACGCAGTTTACCAGCCATAACAACAGGCACTGTTACCAATTGAATTTACATGGATGGAAAAGTTTTCAAAAAAAGAACAGAAAAACATCAGATCAAAAATTAATTTATTTGGGGTCTGTCAGATCTCAGAGTGACCACGGAAGGTTAACTTCATAATCAAGTTAGTTAGGCTATCACCAGAAGTAGTACTTAGGGTCTTCATACACTGAACATAACCGAGGATACAACAATGACTTTTAATATAGAAAATGCTAAATCTACGCATTCTCTTACATATCGTTTCATGGGACCTTAGCAGAAGTAGCAGACAAGTTAAGGCTCTGTGTACACATTCAAAGTGTTACATTGAGTAAAATAGCTTTGTCGAAAACCACATATCAGCGAAAATTTCTGAGAGAAATTTAAAGTTTTCGATTCAGAAGTTTCAAAGTATGTATTAATGTATCAAAGTCCTATTAAAAAAAGGGAAATCACATACTTATCAATATAACTGTATGTTGAAATAAAGTTTCATCATAGATGATAAATTAAGTCAATAATCTTCCAAATTTGACTTTTCAAAAATGACTTTTAACGGAGACACATGAAGTCAAAATCCTATTATTTCTTTTACGTTTACGTTAACAAGATGAAAAGACCAAACTCAATGTTACATTCCATGATTCTATACTACCTTATGAAATTTTAATTTATCAATTAACAAAATTTAATAGATGCATCATATACCATTCTTCGATATTTAAATATTGAAAATTTCTTACTAGTAAATGAAACGAGATAAACTTAAGACAAGTAAGAGTATTCACCAATTCCTATACTTGCATACCAAAATGTTAATTTTGTCAATTTCCTAAACTTTCATGCTCACAACACACCCCTCCTAAATCAGGAAAGGCAGTAAAATTGACCCGTGTCTAGTCAAAGAGAACGATTACTTTTACTGAAATATATGACCTTATAAATGAGAAAGGCTCATTAAAATATAAATTAGGTCAAAATCCTAATTTACCATATTTAAATCATTGATAATTTGTTAAAAATAAAGGGAACACGAAGTGTCAAAAACTTAAAATTGACCATGGATCATGACACCTACGGTCAGGAACCGAGGGGCACTAAAGAGGACCATGGATCAAATTTGAAAATACCGCGGTAATAATCTTATCACCTTACAATATGGGGCGTTGATAATTTTGAATTTCCGTGAAGGCTTTTACTAAAACCACGTTGTCTCCAACAAACAATCAAACTTCTCACGTGATATGTGAATCTTCCAATCCGCGACGGCTGAGATGAAACGGAGCGTGTATTACTACTATAGTTGAATGTTATCATTCGACTTCTGAGAACATACTAATTTTTGAGCTTCGGGAGAGTAATAATATACCTACCAAGAACACAATGAAAATAAAACTGTTGATTTTCGATTACACATTTTGGAACTTGTAATCGAGTGCATGTTCATTTTGTTTTTTTTTTTCAAATATAGCTGATCATATTTATTAACCGAAGTTTGTTCATAGGTCGACTAAAATTTATACAGGAGTTACATGATTACACAACGGACTACTCGAATGCTTACTGCACTTACATATCACATTTGCCTCCACATAAATACAATAATATATTTAGCACACAAGGAAGTTGAGTATACGATATGATAAATGACTATGTATATTACTAACCTTTGTTTCTTTTTATGCACTCCAATCCTTTGTCATCACAGATAGTCTGATTTACTTAAAAAAGAAAAAGAGAGAAATAATTACCTTTATTGCCATTAGTGCTAAATCAGTATGAGATTTGCTTGAGAAAAAGCATCATATTTCATATGTAAAGTAAAACTAAACTTTTAACAATTTATTTAGATTTTTGAATTAGGCGTTTGAAATGTGTGACACTTTTGAGAAATGTTAAGATGTAGTACTTAGGCTAGGGCAGGGATGCAACTGCGTCTATGATTTGAGGGAAACATGTATTTTCATAAATTTAGCACTATAAACGTATAACAAAAACGTGAATATCTTATGTCGGAGACAGTTAGCTACTTCCTCTTGTAAAACCTCAAATGATGCCTTAAATATAACTAACAGTCTAGGACACTACTCAAATGTTTGAAAAGGTAATATAAATTGTTATCTTTTTTCGTGATTTAGACAATAGATATATTTTCTACAAAGCTGGTACCTTTTGTTTATCCTTGTGTAATACATTTAATAGTTACGAGTCTTAGTCCTTTTGTTTCCAAGTTTATGTCTACTTCAATAATTGATAAGTGTTATGTAGTGATTTAATAGATTAATTATTCGTCCCTGTCAGTAATATTGTTTCAATAAACGTAATCACATAATAATGGAATGATTGAAAATAATTGATAGAATAGAATGGTGTTCAGCCTGGTTATTCGTCAGAAATGCCTTAATATAAATATAACAAGATGGTGTATGTCATGTACAAAATCCAAGCATAAATTTTTCAACAGTATAGACTGGTTTTGATCCACTATTAGCTAAATAGAACATTTTCTCCCATGTTAGGTAAAATGCTATATAGGTGTTACTCATATTCCTTGTTTTCATTCAAACTATATATAACATAGTGTGCTATAACAGGCCAATTCTTTTAAATGTAATAAAAAAGGAGAGCCTGTGAGCTAGACAGTAATTACAAACATAACTTTTACAGATGGATCACATGGTCGAACATTCTTTTTAACATCCTGTCCAACGTAACATACTTTTTAAAAAAAATATCTGTATAATATACTTGTGATTCTCTTAGAAACCTTGAAATCGTACAAATCACAAATCAAGAGCAAAACTAATGTTTTTTCTGTAGACAGTGTACCTTGACATAGGAAAGATATTTATTTACTTATTTCAAAAAAAAAAAAACAAATGCCTAATTACATTTTTCCAAATTTGTATGGTAATACACTTTAAAATACATATATAATAGCATAATAACATGATAGCAAGATACATGCTTTATGCGTTAAAATACACGTAGCTAGATATATATATATATCTCATTTATTTGGAATGGAAATTTTGTGCCCTTCTGAATCTCTGGATTTCCTTGCTCTTATAAAAGCATTTTGTAAGAGGAGATACACCCAATGCAATAATTCTAAGCGTTGAGATGTGGAATATGGTATTACGGGGTCTTGTTGCTGTATGTGCGACATGTCTTCACATGTCTCATAACAAATATTTTAAATATATTGCGATGTTAATTATTTTAGGTACAATAAGATAAAGTAAATAGTTTTATCCTACTTTCAAGTCATTATAATGAATATTTGTTCTGAAGATCTTCGTAATTCTCAAATTTTGGATAAATACCTCCATCTTTATATGTCAAAAAGCTCACAAATTTCTTTTGAATGTTTTCGATTTTATTAATATAGCCTATTTCTTACTATTAAAACCCTATATTATCGCTGCTTATTTTCCTAGGCGTAACATAGGCATTCTTTTTCATTGTTTACAGAAATTACATAATGTAGACAAACCCTTAACACACTTTTGATGTACTAGACATCAGTAGTTTTGCAAATTCAGAGTGTTAATATATGAAAACTACGATTGCACTAGTTACCCTTTTTTGGGGGGCGTGTTTTTTCAGTGGTAGAGCGTTCAACTCCGTTGCTTGGGGTCATTGGTTCGATCCCAGCTCGCGCCGTGTGAACTTTGTGGTGGACAAACACCATGCCAGTGGCTTTTCTGAAGGTTCTCCCGTTTCCTCCACTTTCATCATTCCAGCATTTCATTCATATCCCATCACCGTCTCCTTTAGCCTAACCTGCATAAGTGTGGGACGTAAAACTGAAAAAATCATTTTGTATTGATAGTTGCCCTAAAGAGAGGCCCTCATCTGATTGGTCATCCGGGGAAATGAAAACTTCTCTTTTTGCTCCATACTTTCAAAGCTACTCCAACTAAACACAGTGAAAATTAGCGACAGAACATCCATACATAGGAGTTATGAGTCAAAAACAGTATGAGTCTGTGTGCGAGTACGTATCTTGTAAAAATATTGATGTACACTTTTGGTTGCATCTGGCAATATTGTGTGGTTCCTAATGCACTTAAATCGTAAATCGTTGCGTCCTGTTTCAAAAACATTTGAATGAACAAGGCTTCATTTTAGTATAATCATTATTTGATTATCGCCTTCGATTCAACAGTTCTACAATCCCAAACTGCGGGTTGCATTATATATTGGACTCCCTGTACTTTTTTTATTTTCATCAATTTGTTTAGCTATAAAGTACATGAGTTCTGAGAGATTGGTTACAGTTGATCTCTTCGGTTTGAAGACATGTTGAAAGGGAAATAATTTTGCCTTACATGAGAATAAATCTTTTCGTATATAATAATTTCAAATACTTTAGATGGGGCAGATAATAGGGTTAGCCTTCGATGATTCTTTTCTTGATCAGTAGAACAGAACTTTTTTGGAATGGGACAGACGTCATCAATCTTCCATTTCGTAGGAAATATAGATGAAGCTATTGCTTGTTAAAATGAAAAAAACTTGTAGGGGATGTTTCTGTATTTCTGAGCAGCCTTTAATAGTATACGGTGAAATTTTGTAAGGCCCACAAGGTGGAAGTGGTTTAAGCTTTTTAAAGCATTCTCAATATATCTGATTTCTATGAAGTTGGTGTTTAAATTATGCAGGATTTTGGAATTGTTGTGTTGCCCCACAGGAATCAAATTTTAGATCGCTTTATTATGTGCCACCTGAAAATTTAAAATAAACGCATTAGCAATAACAAAATCGTCTCTTAAACTTCATAATGAAATATATTACTTCCCGACTTGCTCGTTTTATTCTTAATATAAGTCGAAAAACTATTAGGATTATTTATATTTTCCACATCACAGTTGAAATTGCACGCATTATAAATTCTTTTATAAAGAACTTTCAATCCTTTAAATTAATGGTATCGATACAGTATATCCCGATAATCCAGTTTCAGTTTCTTATAGTGTTTTTTTCCACTTAATTAATCTATCTTTGTAGGTTTAAAATCAAGGAGGATTAAAGAATTTAGCACTTTTCTCCGGATGCATCGCTCTAAGATACAATACATTATAGAAGGAAACCACAGAGTCGTCCACAGTCAAACCACTATACAAGTGGATAGGTTCCCAGTTCGTCAATGTTATTTCGCTATAGAGTTTATCAAAGTCACCTATAAAAACATAATTTATTACTTCACTGTTTTCGTACAATTACCATTTCAACAGTTAATATATTCATATTCAGTTAGGAGGGCTGGGTGATAAGTTATTAATATGACGAATCAGTTCTTAAAACTTATATATATATATATATATATATATATATATATATATATATATATATATATATATATATATATATTCATCCTCACGGCATTGTCAAGGCTCTATATTTGTATTTTACATTTATTATTGCAACCGGGTGTTACTGACTTCCGTATACGGTAGCCCGATCATCACCCTTGTTCTTCGCGCGCACAGTCATTCGAAGAACTGAAAACGTACTCTGTACACAAACAGTTTATGGTTGTGAACTCGGAAAGCCTGGTACTTCTGCTTGTCAAGGTCAAAAAGATGCTTGTAAGGGAACATATTCATTTGTAGTTCGTGCACATTCCGCCTGTAGCGCTACTGTGGCACGACGTATATTGTAACTGTATAACTCTTGTACACCGCTAGTCGGTCTATTCGCGTTAGTGACGACCGAAACTATGTTGTCAGCTCTGACTGCGATAAGGCACTGCCGCGCTGCTTTTCCTTCTCTTTTTTCCCCCTTTTCCATTTGTGAGACGCCAAACATGTTGTTTTTGCTTGTTGCACGCGCTGAACGGGTTTCGGCGAGCGAAGTATTTAAGAAGTTGACTACATATTCTTGTTTGCGATAGTTTTAAATTGGTTAACTGTTGAAAAATATACGAAAATAAAGCTGTACTTGTTAAGGTATATTAGTCGAGGACGTAGCTACTGACAGTGTTGATTACAGATTTTCTCGAGGAAGAATTTAATTACAGTAGAGGTGAAAAGGAGACGTCTATTTAGACAGCCCCCCCCTCCCTTATCAGACTCAATCGGAAATGGTCTCTATCGTTTGCACACAAATGTGCAGGCGAAATTTTCGTTTGTGCACAATTAAGGGCGCCGTCAGAACGAAAACAAAGTGGGAGCTGTCTAAATGGTAGCCCCCCAACAACATGCAATATTCAAGCACAAATTGTCGCAATCATTTGTACATCGTTTCTACAGAAATGTGAAGGCGAAATTTTCGTTTGTACACAATTAGGGGCGCCGTCAGAACGAAAACAAAGTGGGGGCTGTCTAAATGGTAGCCCCCCACCAACAAGTCCTATTCAAGCACAAATTGTCGCAATCATTTGTACATCGTTTCTACAGAAATGTGAAGGCGAAATTTTCGTTTGTACACAATCAGGGGCGCCGTCAGAACGAAACCAAAGTGGGGGCTGTCCAAATGGTAGCCCCTCCCACCATGTCCAGTTGAATCACAAATTGTCGCAATCGTGTGTACTTCGTTTGTACAGAAACGAGCAGGCGAAATTTTCGTTTGTACACAATTAGGGGCGCCGCCAGAACAGAAAAAATGGGGGCTGTCTAAGTGGTAGCCCCCGACCATGTCCTATTCAATCACAAATTGTCGCAATAGTTTGTACTTCGTTTGTACAGAAATGTGCAGGCGAAATGTATGTTCGCACGCAATTAGGGGCGCCGCCAGAACGAAAAAAATTGGGGGCTGTCTAAGTGGTAGCCCCCGACCATGTCCTATTCAATCACAAATTGTCGCAATAGTTTGTACTTCGTTTGTACAGAAATGTGCACGCGAAATTTTCGTTTGTACATAATTAAGGGCGCCGCCAGAACAGAAAAAAATGGGGGCTGTCTAAGTGGTAGCCCCCCACCATGTCCAATTCAATCACAAGTTGTCGCATTCGTTTGTGCATCGTTTGTACAGAAATGTGCAGGCGAAATGTTTGTTTGAACAAACTTAGGGGCGCCGCCATAACGAAACCAAAGTGGGGAGCTGTCTGAGTGGTAGCTCCCCACACGATGTCCAATTGAATCACAAAGTATCGCAATCGTTTGTACATTGTTTGTACAGAAATGTGCAGGCCAAATTTTCGTTTGTACACTATTAGGGGCGCCGCCAGGGCGAAAACAAAGTGGGGGGCTTTCTAAGTGATAGCCCAATCACCATGTTCAATTCAATCACAAATTGTCGCAATCGTTTGTACATCGTTTGTACAGAAATATGCAGGCAAAATTTTCGTTTGTATACAATTAGGGGCGAGCTCAGAACGAAAACAAAGGGGGGGCTGTCTAAGTGGTAGCCCCCCACCATGTCCAATTCAATCACAAATTGTCACAATCGTTTCTATATCGTTTGTACAGAAATGTGCAGGCTAAATTATTGTTTGTACATAATTAAGGGCGCCGCCAGAACGAACTCAAAGTGGGGGCTGTTTAAGTGATAGCCCCCCACCATGTCCAATTCAGTCACAAATTGTCGCAATCGTTTCTACATCGTTTGGACAGAAATGTGCATGCAAAATTTTCGTTTGTACATAATTAGGGGCGCCGCCAGGGCGAAAACAAAGTGGGGGGCTTTCTAAGTGATAACCCAATCACCATGTTAAATTCAATTACAAATTGTCGCAATCGTTTGTACATCGTTTGTACAGAAATATGCAGGCAAAATTTTCGTTTGTACACAATTAGGGGCGACCTCAGAACGAAAACAAAGGGGGGGGGGTCTGTCTAAATGGTAGCCCTCCCACCATGTGCAATTGAATCACAAATTGTCGCAATCGTTTGAATATAGTTATAAAGAAATGTGCAGGCGAGATTTTCGTTTGTACACAATTAGGGGCGCCGCCAGAACGAAAACAAAGTGGGGGGCTGTCTAAATGTTAGCCCTCCCACCGTGTTCAATTCAACCACAAACTGTCGCACTTGTTTGTACGCCTTTGTACATAAATGTGCAGCTGAAATTTTCGTTTGCACATAAATGTGGCCCCGCCAAAACGATAACAAACTATGGGCTCTCTAATTGATAGGCCTCCCACCATGTCGAATTCAACCACAAACTGTCGCACTTGGTTGTTACTGTTTTGTGCAGAAATTTGCAGGCGAAATTTTCGTTTGTACACAATTGCGGGCGCGCCAAAACGATAACAAAGTATAGGCTACCTAATTGGTAGCATCCCCTACGTCCCATTCAAAAGAAAATCATCTCAATTGTTTGCACATCGTTTGAGCAGTAATGCGCAGGCGAAATTTTTTCTAAGCTATCAGATGCGTGGACAGAACGAAAAAAAAGGGGAGTTGTCTAAGTGCTAGCCCCACCAGTTGTGTTCGATTGAACCACAAATTGTCGCGATCGTTTATACATCGTTTGTGCAGAAATGTGCAGGTAAAATTTTCGTTTGTATTAAATAATATACGGATGTGAGTATTTTTAATATCTGCGATCAACATTAACCGGTTTGGATAACGGTTGATGAATTTGAAAATGGTTCCTATTGCACTAGTTGAAAAAAAAAATCTTTTTCTCTGGCACACGGAAGAAAATGCCTGATTCTAATAGAACTTTTCACGTAGAATTCGAATCTGCAATCAGTTTTTCTCCATCACCCTCAGTTTTCCCGTGACAGAGGTGTTTTCCGAAAATTTCCCCTCAAATTTCTGTTCTTTTTCTTTTTTTCTTTTTTAAAACCATTTTCATACTTGTAGCTTGGGTACCTTAGGTATATAAAACGCACAAATTATATTGTATGTTAGCCTGATTTATACTTAGTAAGCCCTCTAAGTTTCATAAGAATAGCATTATTCTATCTAGAGAAATAAACATATTTATATAAAAAATATGCTATGTGTACTGTTCATTTTACAATATTCATTAGTGCAGATAAAATCACATATAACTTCCACGAAAATTACAACATAAGCACGGTTTATATCTTATTGGATTTGAAATAAAACATATTTTCAATGATGTATACACCGTGTCACCATTTTATATCTACTTAATAAATAATACAAAAGAAGTGAGTGGTATCTTCTTAATAAATGGACACTTACTTACCTCAACTAATATGTTTTAGTTGTCGACTTTCTTCTGTGTTTGGTTTCTGGAACATCTCTTAAGTGTCCAACAGTAATCAGCTAGCATTTTTGAACTACACTGTCACTGGTACCTCTTCTCCATGGAGGAAATGTCCTGATGAAAATGTTCCCCATACTCATCACTAACAGCACCAAGCTTTTCAGGAAAGAAATGCAGGTGGGAGTCTAGAAAGTGAACTTTAAGGGACATGTTGCAACCCATTTCATTGAATGATTGCCGGAAATCACTCACAATTTCACGGTAATTTGGGGCTTTCTTGTTTCCTAAAAAAATCTCTGTTAAACATTTAAATGGACACCAAGCTGCTTTCTCAACCAGAGTTAAGAGATCCTCAAATTTTTGGTCACGAATCAAACATCTTACTTGGGGGTCTACAAAAATCCCTAGCGTCACTAACCCGAGGAATTTTTTCCTTGAGGTAACAAGATCCTGCATTACTTTTGTCCATTGTCCTAACAAAGTTTTTGAAGAGCCCCAACTTTATGTGAAGAGGAGGTAGAATTATCTAATCAGGGCTCACCAGTGAGGAATAAACAGCATTCTTCTGTCCAGGAGTTAATACATGCGTTGGCCATTCCTTCTTGATGTAATGTTCCGCTTTGTTCCTGCTGTCCCATTCGCAGAGGAAACAACAATATTTCGTATAACCAAGCTGCAAACCCATTAACAAAGAAATGACTTGTAAATCACAGCAAACGGTCCACTTGTATTTCTCATACTGAATTTTTTCTAACACTATTTCGATGTTTTCATAGGTTTCCTTCATATTAGTTGCATAAGCCAAAGGCACTGAAGGAAATTTGTTGCTATTGTGCAAAAGGACAGCCTTAAAACTAGTTTTCAAAGAGTCAATAAGCAATCTCCACTCTGTACTTATATGTGCATGTCCAAGTCTATCCATCAGAGCACAGACATTGTTACAATACACTAAATCATTTTCTTGAGAATAGTAGTTTTGAAACTCTGTATGAAGGTTTCGAAAAATACACACTTTAGTGTCACGATGGAGCAGATTCCAGCCTTAAGTTTAGAATCAAGAAGTTCTGTCTGTGTATTGGAGAGTTTTAAATCCCGTATGAGGTCATTTAGTTCACCCGGAGTTATCAGATGGGAATCCAATGTAGATGTGCTTCCTACATAAGTAGGATCATCATCTTCATTTGGAACTTCAATAGTTGCCTCAAGTACGTAATCCTCATTTACCGTAAGATGAGGAGGAGGTACCGGTACAGGTAATTCTGCACTGTGTGGAACTGGCCTAATTGCTGATGCAAATTAGGGTACTGTACTGTGTGGTTAGATTTACTGCTTATTTCTTTTATCTGTGTCATACAAAAGTAGCAGTCTGAAGAATGATCTTTTGGTTCCCTCCAGATCATCGGTACTGCGAAGTTCATGTTTCGTCCACCATTTGCCCACCCAGTAAGACGTTTCACGCAAGTACAACAAATGTAGTGAGGAACCCAGTTCTTATCCTGGTCTCCTACACAGCAAACAAAATATAACTGATAACACTTCCTCACAAGTGGAGTAAAACATCGACGTTGTGATTTAAATATCAGCTCCCCACATACATAACAGAAATCGTCCGGTTTATTTACACACTTCCTCGACATCTTGTATCCTGTAAGGTATCACACACATACATACATACACACACACACACACACACACACACACACACACCCCTGTTTGTCTACCCTACAAAAGGCGTATGCGAGCTGGGCCATAGGAAAACCGAGTATGCACTCATATCTGCTTTATTAATGGAGCTATTTTCATGATACGCTCCCAAAAGTTGCGTCATAGATAAAGCTACATTTCCAGAAGCACCAGAATGCAGTATCTCGACCATGACTGGTTACGTACAAGTGAGCACCCAAACCAACTGGGCATTTGCAAAACGAGTAAATGTAACAAACGAAGACACTAACAAACAAACAAAGATATTGTGTGTAAAATGTGTGAAATGCGAGTTCAGTGAGTAAATTTGAGCAATGCAATTAGAGCAATTCCTTTAAACACTAGTTAACTTTGTAACAAATGAAACACATGGATTAATGCTGTTGACTTTCTTGGGTCCTCCAATTTCCTTCCACATTTCCCTTCCACCAATTATTTCATGATCATTCACTCTCATTAATCACACGTCTATTATAAGCTATAGAGTATAACCAAGGGATGTAAAACTAGAAATTTCATTTCATTTCGAATGGAATAGCGCATTGATTCAATCCCCCGGGGAAGTTAGTTTGTGGTGGACAACATCGTTACCATGGGTTTTCTCGGAGTACTCCCATTTCCTTCCACATTCTCATTCCACTAATTCTTCCATCATCATTCACTTGCCTTAGTCATCGTCTCCCTTAACCTAACGGTCACAATCGTGGGATGTTAAACTGTAAGATTTTATTTCATTTTGAAATGAAATGGCGAGACTAAAGTTGGGTTACATCTGTTTGTGTGTTTGATGAAGGTTATTGTTTCTTTCTGCACCGAGGCTGTATGAGACGGAGACCTATAGTTCAAGGTGGAATCCGAACCACTATAATAGTTCAGATTTTATAATTGCTTCCATGAGACAATGTGACCAAAAAGGCACGTGGCAGCTACAAAGCCAGCGGGAGAACAATATTGTATGCCTACAAGAAACACCGAAACAAGATACATTATTCATACCAGGTGGGAGACCCGGGTTCCCGGCGGGAGCTCATGTGATTCGGATTCCATTTTAATCAGTAGGTCCCGTCTCATATAGCCTCGCTGCTGATAGAGACGTTAAACGAAAAATCAACTTCACTCAACTATTCTTACCATCGAATTTAATATTTTTGTTATAACGTCGAAAATGAAGTACTAAACGGCAAGAATACTGGAAAACAAGATAGAATATAAAACACTAAAACGAAACAGGCAGTAAGTTTAAAATTGACAAGGGAGGGATTTTAAAATGTTAAGACATTATCATGTTACTTGCACTAACACTTAGCAACAACACACAAATATACTATTATACTATTGAACTAATATACTATTAGTTCATATACTATGAATAATATACTATTGAACGTCATAATCTTGTATCACTTAAAGTTTCTGTTGCTCTGGAATATTATTATATATATGTCTAATCGAATCAATTTATCTATTTTACTATTTTATCCGTAGTAACTATGAAACAAACAATGGCTTATGCTAATACGCAATGTTTTCAATTTTAACGCGAATGATTAGCAATAATCTGTGCCTTCACTTTTTTGACAACTTTTTTTTATCCGTATGTCTTCACATATTTACAGTCTCTTACAGATTTTTTTACTTCGATCTCTCCATGAATTCCATATATTTGCTCCCATGGGATTCAACTGTTAATTTAATGAAAGAATAGCGAGATCATTGGAATCCAAAATTAGTGACCAACAAAACTTGATCCCTGGCTTCTACATGTGCACCATTGTTCTCTCGGCTTTCTGTCCTACCGGCTTGCTTCAAAGACTCACTGCCCTTACGAACTATTGCGAAACTCAAATGCTACACAATGCTTCATATAAGCATTATATAACTACCTATGAGATTTCGTAGTTGACTTCCCAACTTCAGGGAACAAAACCTAATTGCAACATTCTATTCATTAATAATAATAATTATTATTATAGTAACAGTAATAATAATAATAATAATGTGTAACTCTGTTACTGCTCAACTACTGACATTTGCGCTAGCCACTTGATAGACATATACTTTCAGTTAAGTTGATTTTGAGTTTAACATCCCCTTAAGCAGCGAAGCTATATGAAACGGAACCTACTGATTAACGTCGAATCCGAACAACATGAGCTCCCGCCGAGAATCGAACCCGGGTCACCCACTCCAAAGGCGAGCACGATAACCGCTTAGCCACGAAGAAGCTCATAGACATATTTGCTTTCGGTGTAGATTTCATTTCTCTATTGCAAAATAACTCAATTCGTTATATATTGGCGCACTGTATTTGTATACACATAAATGTACTACCTCAGTCTCTTGCATCATTACAGGATAAAATTAATGTGAAATTTGTAGTACCTAGACAAAATCCTATTTTTTCAATATAATCCTCCTGCTCCGCCATTACATACTTCAATGTCACCACCACAACTAGAGAAAGATCAGAAGTCTAACCTCAACGTCGTAGAATCTCCACACCAGCAGAAAATTCCTGTTTAAAACTATTTTTCTTCCCTGACCAATAAAATGGCACAGCCCTATTTAATAGTTGCAGAAACCAGTTTGTATAACCAAAATAGAAAGAGCAATTAAGGGAATAAGTGACGAAACAAAAAAAACTATTAGAACGGGGTGAAGTATAGAGGAAAACAAGGGACACCACGAAACCTCCAACAAAATCCACAACAGAAGATCAAATACTGGACTTCTCAATATGCAGAAAGCGTAGGTACTGTGATTCTACCTATTTTAAACGCCCAAAAAACGAATAGGGCCAAGCGTTGTTCAGGAGTCAAAGATCAAGCAATTCTAATGTCAGAACAAAGCCTATAAATAGTCACTAAATTACGCAGACGAACAGTGCTATTGGAAACCGGATCCCACATTTTCATCTGGCCTTTCGAATATTTACTTCCTGATGTTCAATTAATACCACATAAAACAGCGGTTAAAGGGATATGAAATAAAATCATTACCTTGAAATATGTAGCAATGGTATCATTCAAAGTTAGGAAACGACATTCATTACTTTCGTATGAGGAAGAAATCATGTATTCCAGTTATTTTTAGTTTAGACTTGCTTAAACGCTTATCTTACAATCGATTTAACAAAGAATCTTATATCTCTATTTAAAAATCATAAGAAGCCAACATTACCAGAAAAGAACCAGGAAAACATTTTATCACAACACACCTCTCATATACTTAGACAAAGACAAGCTTGCTCTTTTATCGACAAACGCATTACGTTAGTTCAACTTTTCCACGCATTTATTCCGGTAATAGCAAAAAAGACAGATTGAAGATTATTCATCTTTCTTCGTATCGTTTCTCTACGACTTCCTTGACAAGGTAAACAACATGACTTAATTTCCAATCCAAATAATTATCCTGTAACTTTAAGGAAAAATACGTCAGTGGTGGACCTTGTGGCATGCCAGGATTAATCTTTTCCAGCAATGAAAGCGTACAAAATAGAAGAAAATAAAAATTGTACAGGAAAAGAGGAGGTTGTCATTTCTTTGAAGAATAGATAAAATTTTTCAAAATTGATGTTTTTGATATTAATCGTAATCTAGACCAGTCGCAGAAACAGGCCATTCATGAGTTATTATACAAATATAAAAATGTTTTTATACACTCTGGACGGAATTGGACATTATAGGGGCTACAATCACAAAATAAGAATCCCTAAATCGGCAGTGTTCTCCAAATCTTGATCCATCCGAAAAACCGCTGATACATGATCTTCAAGGTCAATCACACAAGAAAATCTTACAAAATTCTCATATGCGTGATGGGTCATTAAACTACCACGCAAGCTCTCTTAATTGCAACTAGGATGATTTTACATTGATTAACGAATAAGATCTTTTGCCGATGACATCGTGCTGGGAGGTTACAGTCTTCAACAATAGCTATCGGAATTGTATTTTAAAAATTAAAAAATTTTGTGCTTCACCTAAGACAAATTTATTTTACTCAGAGCTGAATGCTTTCGGATATTTAGTATCAGGCAATTCAATTAAAATCTTTGCAAGAAAGCAAAAAGTACAGAATTCAAGATTCCACCAAAAGTGAATTTTGCAAAGGTTTACGGGTTTATGTTCCTACTTACTGGCACGTATCAAGGATTTTGCCATGAAAATAGAACCTTTTTAACAAATGTTTCCACAACAATATTTGTACTTTTCAAATAATCTTGTGGATTATGTTCCTGGTGTGGAGGCTGTAAGGTTCCGTACCTCAGGTGTAAGCAAATACTATAAAGCATGCTTCATTAACGAGCACGTGTTTCCTATTCAAAACATAATCACCAACAGACGGTGGAAGGAGGATACCAGAAAGACGCAAAGTTGGTTCCGAAGGGAATCGAAGATGGCCAACCCTCTCCTCACGAACTTTCTTTCAGAGGACAGCCATAAAAGAAGACCTCAAGTGGAGAGAAGAATAAGTTCCAGTGCTGATCGCTAACCTTCCTAAACTATTCCTGAAATCGTTTTGTGTTAAGGAGATTTCCTTAAATCCAACTTCTGAAGCCGTAATAGGCAAAGGAATATTTCTATAACTACCTGCACCGGAGCACGTATAAGCAGAGAGATACAACTATACTATCTTCTAAAACTACGATAGGTAAGAAAGATATCCTTTAAATCACCACCCTAGGCCGCTGTAGGATAGAAGATTTTACCTTTTAATCTTAAGCTACTTATCACCATCGACTTCGGTAGAGGCAAAAGCATTACAGCTAAGCCGCATGGTGTGGCTACTGTCGTTGTAACCATAACACCGATCTGAAAATAAGCTAGCAATTATTTATTTCAAACTAATTTACGGCTTTAAACTTGTTCCAGAGGCATATTGAAACGGGTGTCGCATGGATATTGCTCTCAATAGATTAGCGTGCACCGGAATATATTCACTGAACCATCAGATATTTACAAACCCGACTATCTGTTCGCAAACTTGATTCGTGTTGCAAGATGATACACTAGACCTACCTGTGAAGACCCACAATGTTCAACTTCATTAGGGGTGGAGGAAAAAGGGGGATACTTCTTGTTTTTCGTCTGCAGCGAATCCATGTTCTCCACACATGACCGAGAAATCGGAATCTTCTCGTCCATTAACTAGTAAAGAGCTCTCCATTAGTGAACAGTTATAATCATTCACAGAAAATCGCAAGTGGCGTTTAGCGTTCGGCCTGGGTAGAGTTCGATACCATATAAGAGGCAAATTGAGAGAAAAAGCGACTTCAGCAAACGAAATAGCAAAGTAACAAGAAGCTAATGAACCACTACACGGACAACCAGAAAATATTAACAGCAAAGCCCCATTAAATGTATAATTTGTGGTGAAACGTCCAATGAAGGCTGGGTGTAGTGTGAATCCTGCGATGGCTGGGTTCATGAAACCATCTCAATTGAATCAACGGATATCCATTACACATGTTACCACTGTTAGCTTCGTGAGTAGGATTTCTTGTTGTTCCTTCTAGGTGTAAATATCATGTTTTTCAAACATCTTACGTATTCGTTAGTGCTCGCAAATATTCCAAATATGTGAAATTTAGCGATCTGTATTGCCATTTGTTTATTTCATTATTTTAGCATTTATGTCAATATGTTCAGTTTGTTAATAAAGTTCACATTCCATATTTCAGGTTTATTTCGAGGTAATTTTACATCTTTTTACCAAGAGGCAGTTCAATGTTTTAAAATGTCCGGGGCTACCTCCTTTACCCTAAAGATGTGAACTAATATTCACATGTTTATATTTCCAGGTTTACTTTCGGAAAATGCTTAGCACTCTTGAGTTAGGTACTAATTTGTGCAAAACAAAAAGTTGGACACCAGTCAAGTCCCCTCCTGAAATTGGCGGAGGCAGTGCTCCCTTACACCACCCTTCCGCCTTGTTACGGCACTACGAGTTTTATGAATCCTGATGCAGGGACGACCATGTTTTCAATGATTTTGTATCCATTCAGCACAGGTTGCTAGTATAGAACAGATAATTAGGCCCAAATGAAGATCAATAATACAGTGAGAGCAGCTAGATTCACTTCTTCCACTCTTGAATAAAATTCACAAAACATGGTTACTTCCCTTTGCAGTATTGCTACATGATTTGCTATATCTATGCGATGTGCATTGTTAAATCAGTGTACAAAAGCATTTTTCTCGCTACAAGTGAATGTCGCAAAAGACCAACCAAAGATACAAATATCTACCAGGACAAACTATATAAAATCAATAGATTTCGTTCTGAAACAATCACAGGAAAATATGGATGTTATCAATATGGTTGTTTAGCATGTGGAAAACATTTTAGATATCAATGTTCAGCTAGGAGCGCACAATGTAGGGATTGCAACGAATATAATCATTTTGCACACTATTGTCCAAAATTTATACAAATAGGTACATAAGAAGAATCAATGAGTTGCCTGATCAAGATATTCAGAAGGAAGACAAGATCTTCATCCTTACTGAATTACAGAAGAATTAGATGACAGAAGCAAATACGAATGTAGAAGATGAACGAAATTTTAGTTCAGTGGAGATTTTATGTTAAGCTCCATTCAGGTAGCCAATACAGAGAAGAAAATATGTTCACTAGTAATTAATCGAATTTAATTGGTAAAACGAAATTCAGAGGTTAAACACGAGAATCTTGAACCAGAAAATCGATAACAGAGGAATCAGATCTGTAGACACACCGACACACCGACAAACAGGTAGTAGAAATGGAATACCTTAGTATGAGTCAGGGAATACGTACAAGGTCAACAATAATAGAAGAAAAGAATACAAATAATAGAAGTCCAAAACAAATATGGTAAACAGGTGAGAACAGAAAATAAAGTTACGAAAGAAAGAAACAGAAGAAAACAATACAGAAATGTAGATAGTAAAATAATAAGAATGTGTAAAAATAAAAGAGAAGGCGAAGATATAAAGGGATTAGTCAAGAAAAAAGATGTAGAGGATAAGTATAAAGAAATGATACAAAAAGATGATGGATGGAAGTCTGAAGAATTAAAGCAAACCGTTGAGACACAGGTGAAAAAGAGAGTCAGAGAGAAAAGGAATGCGTACAAGTTTGCTTTTGGCGCACCACTAGAAACAATTGTTAAAACTTATAATTCTTTTACTAATTTCCTTCTTATTATCCCCTAAAAGGTTTCCCTTGGCGACATGGAAATGTCTCACTTGGCATAGATAAAATACAGGGATAAATAATTAAATATTATAGTGCAAAAACTCAAACCAACCTGCCTTAGGTGGCCATTAAAACACGAATGCTATCCACTCGGGTCAGAGAAGAATAAAGCTGGTGGGTCCGTACGCTAGCGCGGGAGTGCGTCCGAAAGGAACAAGTCTGTCAGCAGTCGGGGATATGTGCGCAAGCCAAGATGAAAAGGAATGGGTTTTGTCAATGATACGAATTTCAATAGCACTTGTAATTTTTTTCCAGTAACGTTGCACTTGAACATATAAAATACAGGTTTTTTACATTGTGCAAAAATATGCTGCCAGTGGAAAATAAAATCTAATAGTGCCATCTTTTATATACACTCACTTATTATATCCGGCGTAAATCACTTGTGATCATTTTATACTAGAACACTACACTTGTAAACCTATAATACAGAGTATTACTTTGTATTTCATTCTGTCGCCATTTGTTCCTTATAAACATGCCTATCCATACAAAGAATTGAATTTTACATGTAAATAGTTCAAAGTGTCGTGCGCCAAAGCTACACCTGCACATAAGAATGAGATACAGGTGAAGACGGGGGTTAAGAGAGAAAGAAGCTGCAAAAAGGAGTGAAAAGGGAGAAATTTTTGTATGATGGTTATTAGTAGCGAAAAATACATTAATGAAGTGCCATCTGACAAAGTAGAAGAAGAGAAGAAAACGGAAAAAAAGTTCTGATATAAAACAGTTGAATATTTGTTGTTTGTAGTTGAAAGATAAAGTGTTGAATGTTTGTTTATTTCGGCTCCTATTGCCTATTATTTCGTGTGCTTGAGGGAACTCAAACGATGTTTTCGAATATCGTAGCTTTTGATATGTTAATAGTATTGAGTGAAGTCGGGAGAATTATCGCGAGGCTGCGCGGCTATATGATCAACGGTTTCTCAATCGTGCTGGGCAGTCGAGGAAAGCGTTTCGTCTTGCACTTGGTGTGCAGAGGACTGGGCATGTCCCTTCTCAACACAAAAGACGTCAGCAGATCAGGCGCCGTGTTTAGGATAAACGGTCTCCCGGCATCCTTGCTGCAGTCCACGTGGTTCCCCAAATCTCGAAAACACGATTCGCCAGGGATGCTGCGATAAGCAACATGACGGTTTGGAGGATTCTGCTCAACAACGTGCTCCATTTTGACCATGTTCATCTGAATCAGGAACTCCGAGAACAAGATTTACATATCCGTCTAGTTTTGTCAGTGGATGAGTGCCAGGAAACCCATGTTTCCACCGGGACATTCTGTGGACGGATGTAGCAACCTTCAAGAGTAATTGAGATGTCAGTATACACAACGCACACTACTGGTCCAGTTTGAATCCTTTTTTTGAAGTGTCTACGTGCACTACGAACAGAGAAAAATGCCTGTGCCGGTGGACTGCTAGTAGCAATTCAACTTCAAATAACAGACGTAGATCCCAAACCACAGAATTTAACGATAAGTGTTTCCCGTTAAAGTTGTTTGTATTTCAATAATACTTCCAAAGAAATCGAAATTGATACCAATTTCCATTTGAAATTTTGGAGTTGACCACCGTGGATGTATCCCCGCTACGCCAATTGATATAGAAGCATCACCATTGATTCTTCACGTACGATTTGGTCATTCAGTTTTTTGTTGTTGTTTGAAGTGTCTGCGTGTACTACGAACAGAGGAAAATGACTGAGGTGGCAATTGGTCTGAAGTGGCAATTCAACAAATAACATAAGTAGATACCAAACCGTAGAATATGACGAAAAGTGTTTCCCGTAAAAGTTGTTTCTTTATCAGTAATACTTTCAAAGAAGTCGAAATTGATACCAGTTTCCATTAAGAATTTTGGAGTTAATCACTTTGATGCATTCCCGCTACGCCACTGGATATGGGAGTATCACCATTTTATTCTTCAGATACGATTTAGTCATTCATTTTCTGTTTGAAGTGTCTCCGTGCACTATGAACAGAAAAATGAGTTTACCGGGTTGTCTGATAGTAGCAATACAACAAATAATAGACGTAGATCCGAAACCGTAGAATTTAACGAAAGGTGTTTCCCGTAAAAGTTAATTCTTTTTCAATATTACTTCTAAAAAATCGAAATTGATACCATTTTCCATTAAAAATTTTGGTGTTGACCCCCTTGGTGTATTCCCGCTACGCCACTGGATATGGAAGTATCACCATTTGATTCTTCATGTACCATTTGGTCATTAACTTTTTGTTTCCAGCGTCTACGTGCACTAGAAGCTGAGAAAAATGTCTAAGACTGGTGGTCTGATACACCCTCTTCCCCTCCCTACATTGGACCGTCAAACTAAAATGATAAAAGTCATCCCAGGTCCGAACTTCATCCATGTTGAAAATTTGAATGAGATCGGTGTGGTGATTCCAAAGTTATGAGGTTTTACTAGTATATACCCGCTTTGCTGGGTGAAATGAAAATTTAAATGCACAATTCCGTGTCTCATGTGTTCTGTACCCGTGAAATATGCTGTTTTCGTTTTTAATGGCATCGAATTAAACGGCATCGGAAAGATTATTGATCACCTCGGCGATCCCGAATACCACGTATTCGACGCTAATATTAATCATTTTCGATCATTTCATTATCTCCCAAGCTACGGGGCTGAGTTTGGTTTCAAACGGGATCGGAAGTGTCATCTTCATCTCAGCGACCCTAAAAACTACGGATCAGACACTAGTGTCGGATAATTTTGAACATTTATATATATATATATATCCCCCTCCTCTTCTTTCATGTTGTGCGGCACAGCATTGGATGTGTTACCGGTAATCTCAGTGACCCAGGAAACTATGGATTCGACACTAATATGGGTTATTTTTTATTTCCCTCTCCCCCTCTCAGAAGACGCGCGGCTGAATTTGGAATTAACACCATACGAAGTGTCATTGTTCATCTCGGCGATCCCAGAAACTATAGATTCAACACTAATTTCGAATCATTATATCCCCCTCCCCCTTGTTGCGGCCTATGTCATCGGAAGTATCACTGTCCGTCTGAGCGACCCCAAAAATGTAAATTGAGCACTAATATCTGTCATTTTCGACCATTTTTAAACGTTTTACTCCCCCTCAACCAAGTTGAAGGTTTGAATCTGGATTTAAACGGGATCGAAAGTATCACTGCTCTTCTAAGCGACCCAGAAAACTATAAATTCTACTGATAGTGGACATATTCGACCATTTTTAATATATCTCTTTCTCCCCCTTCTTCAACTTGTGGAGCTGATTTTGGATTTAAACCGGATCGGAAATGTCTCTGTTCATCATAATGATCCCGAAAACTATGGATTAGACACTAATATTAGTCATTTTCAATCATTATTATATACAACTCCTCCTCCCCTCAACCGTGCTGCGGCACACGGCGTCAAAATTGTCACTATTAATCTCAGCAAATCCTAAAACTATAGATTCGACACTAATATTAGCTATTTCCGATCATTTTTAATGTTTATTCCCCTCCCCTACGTTGCAACTCCCCTCTCCTCAACTATCAGGGCTGAACTTGGAATGTTACAGCATCAGAAGTGTCACTGTTTCTCTCATCGATCCCGAAAACACTAATATTGGTCATTTTGATCATTTTTAAATTTCTCCTCCTTCCCCCTCCCCTACGTTGCATCGTCAAAGTGAGTAGCCTTAATCCCTGCCCGAAAACTCATGTATGTTAAAAATTTGATTGAGATCGGTCGGATGGTTCAAGAGTAATAAAGTCACAAAGGCAGTCATTTTTATTTTTTACATATATCTCCCCCTCCCTCTCCCCTATCGTGGCTCATCATAGTGAAACGATAAAAAACATCCAAGGTCTGACCCTGATACATGTTGAAAATTTGATCGAGATTGGTTGGGTGGTTCAAAAGTTATTAGTTTTATTAGTTTTTATTCATACGTTCCCCTCCTTTCCCTCTTCCCTAGGATCTACCGTTAAAGTGAAATTACAAAAATGTTTCCAGATCCGAACCTTATGCATGTTGAAAATTTGATTTAGATTGGTCGGGTGGTTCAAGAGTGATGAAGTCACAAAGACAGTCATTTTTATTTTTTTTTTTTACATATATCTCCCCCTTCCCCTTCTCTATACTTGCTCGTCATAGTGAAACGATAAAAAGCACCCAAGGCCCGACCCTCATACATGTTGAAAATTTGATCGAGATTGGTTGGGTGGTTCAAAAGTTATTAGTTTTTATTCATGTCCCCCTCCCAACCCCCTTCCCTAGGATCTACCGTTAAAGTGAAATTACAAAAATGTTTCCACATCCGAACCTTATGCATGTTGAAAATTTGATTGAGATTGGTCGGGTGATTCAAGAGTGATGAAGTCACAAAGACAGTCATTTTTATTTTTTTTACATATATATCTCCCCCTCCCCCTCCTCTATACTGGCTCGTCATAGTGAAACGATAAAAAGCACCCAAGGCCCGACCCTCATACATGTTGAAAATTTGACGGAGATTGGTTGTGTGGTTCAAAAGTTATTAGTTTTATTAATTTTTATTCATTATTCATTTTTATTCAGTAATTCCCCCTCCCCCTCACTTTTACCATCCAAGTGAGTAGCCTAAAACCAGCCCGGCCTTGAACCTCATCCATGTTACAAATTTGATCAAGATCGATCAAGCGGTTCAGCAGATTTAAAGTCATAAATATAGTGATTTTCAATTTTATATATATAGATATATTTTATATACACACGTCTCCCTCCCCTCTCCCTCTCCTCAGCTCTAGTAAAAAAAGCATTTTAGGCATAGGGTTATTTTTACGTAATATTCATATCCGAGTTCTTCCTGTGAAAAATTCCTTGCTATAGTTGCTGTTTTTCTTTAACGTTTCAACAAATACTTGATTGGCAACAATGGTGAACGCAGCCGTTGGGAGTTCGAATTGCTCTAGTTCCTGCTTGGAATACACACGTAGATGGCACTGCGTCGGAATACACACCGATCGAGAAACGAAATTTTTCAGTCTGAGCACACACTTTACACACACAAACCGGCTGTATCCGTATAAACGAGCGGAATCAAAAGAACTCACGGGGGGACCCCTATAATGGTCCTGCACGCGTTAAAAGTAAAAAACTTTTCGAGCAACCACTAAAAAATGCTCGCTTTGCAAAAATTGCTCAGAGTGCTGCTCTGTAGCCGATCGACCTACAAAGATTGGCGGGTTCACCAACGCACACACACACACACACACACACACACACACACACACACAGGAATCTACACTCCATCAAATTCCCACAAAATCCCTCTAGACATTCCCTCATACAAAAATGGTGACATGGTGTACACATCATTGAAAACGTTTTATTGGAAGTCCAATGAGGTATAAACCGTGGTATATTGTAATTTTCGTGGAAATTATATGTGTTGAAGACCGACCCGACCCCACCCGTGATTCAAATTGACTGACCCGACCCGACAACCCGACCCGAGCTGACCCGATTGGCCCGACCCAAAGTGACCCGAGTGAACCAACCCGAGGTGACTTAACCCGACAACCGACCCGAGTGACTTGAACTTACAATCTAACCAGTTTGAGAGAGCTAGAACTTTACAAAACTGCCACCAGAAAAAAAATGCTGACCAATTCTTATGCATAAACCATTGTTTCGGCTTTTTTTACTTGTAGTATAATTATCCTCCTCCTCCTCCTCAGTGTTCTCCCATTAATAAACAGGCCAGTTTCCGTGAATTAGGTAAGAAGCTTCCATTTTTGCGATTTCCCGCTAATATCTGCCTCGCAGCCCAACATAAAGTACCACCCTCCTTATTACAATCTATCAATTCCAACCTTCTTACACACTCTCGCTCTCCTGATTTCACCCCCTTTACTACATCCCTCAGAATGCAATCCCTTAGCAAGATCAAAACTTGTGATCCGTCCATTTTTCGCTTACTTATATCGTCTAATATTGCTCTCGTCTCTTGCATTTTTTCAGCATTTCCTTATTCGTTTTCCTCTCTACCCTGCTAACCTTCTTTATTTTACTCCACATCCAAATTTCCAAGGTTAAAATTTAGGCAATCAAGTTCAAAAGTCAAAATAAAATTTGACTGAGTTCTGAAGACAAGTTTTGAAGGCTAAAAGAATAAAAGTTCTGAAGACAACATTATTTTCTAGTAAGGAATGTATATAGAACTTCTCTTAATATTTTTTGCTGTGTAACAAACAACAATTTCATCACGTTAACATTCCGATTTTTCTATTTAAAAACAGCGTTGCTGTCTGATAGAATCATAAGGAACTAATTGCACTGAAATATCATTCTGTAGGGAATTACCTTTTATTTTTTCTTGATTAATTTATCTAGAAGATATTTGCAACGTTATATAAAATTAGCAAGTATTTTATTGCGGAGAAAGTCAAATCACTACTCCAGCAATAATAATAATAATAATCTGAAGGTGACCAAGAAAGTTCTGTCTCTTTGTGGAGGTCTGTGTTCAATTGGCCCTCACACCGTGAGTTGAATGCGAATGGATATAAGGTGAAGGTCAGTTGTTGGACGAGACGAGACGAGACAGAATTTTCATGAAAGGGTACGAGATGAGACAGAGCTCTTTCAATAGAAACATATGCACTTTTCCAGACGAGACTACCTTCACGACACATTTTCGAAACGAGAATGCCCCAAACCAGGTCTCGTGAGCAACACTAGTGAGTATATCCAACATACTACTTGGTTGTGGCTGTTCAGATGCACCGTGAACGTGCGTAAGGACTGAGTGAACATGGGGCCTTCACAGAGCGTCATAAGGGCTTGTTTGCTGTACGAGTTCAAATTGCTGCTCCGCGGAGCGGAAGATATGACAGGCCTTTGGTGAGGGTGTCGTGACTACGCGGAGAGTGCAGTGGTATGACGGTTTAAGGACGGTGACGAAACACTCGAAGACGCACCACGTGCCGGAAGACAAACAGATGTTCAAAATAAAGATCTTCGGGCAGCAATTGAGGCGAAGGCAGACATGTGAGGAACTGGTACTACCTTTCAGTGTAAGTGGAGAAACTATTCTGCACCACCACCATCAACTTGGGAAGCACTGCAAGTTGGGTTGATAGGTCCTACATGATTTGACTTGGAGCCAGAAAGCAACGCGAGCAGACACCTGTGTTTCTTTGGTGTCTCGTCTGAGGAAGGAGCAATTTCTGAACAGGGTGTTGACATGTGATGGAAAGTGGGTCCTGTACGAAGCTCCACGGCGCCGTCATTGTTGGTTAGCATCCCATGAACCGGTTCAAAAACAGCCCAAGCCAGCACCACGCCAGAATAAGGTTCTCCTGTGCATTTTGTGGACTGCTCGAGGTATCGTCCATCGGGAACTGCTACCAGCTGGTCAGATCATCAATGCAACTGTGTACTGTCACTGTGTACTGTCTGGATCCAGCAGTTCTGAATCGCAAAGGGGTCCTCTTGTTACAAGGCAACGCTAAGCCCCACCTGGCTAAAATGACCCAGTACATCATTCTACGCCTTGGATGGAAAACACTATTGGATCCGCCATACTCCACGGACATTGTACCGTCCGACTACCACCTGTTCCATTCCTTGGACAATCACCTTAGAGAACGCCAATTCAAACAGCTAGTAGAGGTTCAATATGCACTTGATATCTTCTTCACTTCACGTCCCACCAAGTTCGACTGCGATGGAATCCATGGCCTTCAAGAACGTTTTCAGAAGGTCGTCGAGGCTGATGGAGACGATTTTTGATATTCCAGGTACGTCTTAGGTTACATACCAATGTTCGAAGGTGTTGGTGAAAAGGCGGCGGAACTTTCTTGGGCACTCTTAAAGTTATAATAATAATAATAATAATAATAATAATAATAATAATAATAATAATAATAATAATAATAATAATAATAATAATAATAATAATAATAATAATAATAATAATAATAATGTGTCCTGCCCAAAGGCAGATGTTTGATCCGAAGGTCCATGGGTATTGATTCCAGCTCGTACCAAGTAAGTTTTCTGGTGGACAAACCCCATGTGCATGGGTTTTCTCGGTGTTCTCCCATTTCCTCCCACTTTCTTCATTCAACCACTTCAATTATTTCTCATCATCACTGTCTCTCTTAGCGTTGGTGCATAACGTGGGACGTTAACTAGATATTTCCTTTCAATTTCACTTAATGTGACATTTAACTTGACATAGAAGCGGAGAAAGGAAAAAAGTCAGTAGTAATATTAATTACAATTACAATACCAATTAGTTAATATAGGGTAAAATTAAAATTTTATTACTATTTCACCTTCAATTAGTCACATTTATCATTCATTCACCAACTTCGAATTGAATTCCACAACAAAGCTCTTTATAGTATTCCGTATAGAAAATAAGTGAAGAATGTGACGACCCGACCCGAGTGACCCGACACGAGCTAACCCGACTGACCCGACCCGACAACCCGACCCGTTTGAGAGCACTATCAGAGGGGTACTATTTACAGTACAATTTATTTTGTATGGTTTAGCATACTTTAAGGCTACCATACTTTTTGAAAACAGAAAAAACGGGACATCTTACAAATTAGTAATAAATATTGCATTTTGTATTAATTTTATCTTTCGAATTTTACTACAGTATCGCACTAGTTATACAACTTAAAATAATGTATTAATATAGTCCATACTCAGTGGCGTATTTAGGGGGAGGGCTTCCGGGCTCAAGCCCCCCACCGAAATCTTACTATAGTAAAGTATATGAAATATCTTGCAGAATTTTCATATTTTCAGGCAAAGCACCCCCGGAAGTTAGCAAAGCCCCTCCCGAAACAAAATCGTAAATACGCCACTGTCCATACTTAATCAACAGTGCTAAAAATTATTATAGAAGCTAGAAGCTGTTATTCAATATAAACGAAATCAGTGAACATACAATATTTAGGCAAAAATTATATTTTCAATATTATTACGCATACCACCTTTACATGCTCTACATCTATAAAGAAAAATATCCAGATTTATGAAGTTGTTTCAAAATTTCAACAGGCTAATTTATTGTTGTTAACCTAAAATGCGAACTAAAAGAAAGCAATTTGCATAATTGTTTTTCTGAAGCAGAAAAAAAAATGTGTTTTCGCGGCTGGTCTGCAACGTCACAAGAATTTGTTGCCACCTCGGGGTATACATTCTTACTTTTAGTGATAAGAGTGCTACTTAGGAGGATTTAAACATTGCATGTTATATCCGGGGAAGCAGCGATTGCAATAATAATAAAGATTAGAATGAAATTGTTCCTATAGTATTGTCGGAATTGAAAGCAAAAGGAATAAGTCGATTTTATTATCTTTTCAGAAATTTTGATATGTAATTAATAATAATAATAAAGAAAAAAACAGGACAAGAAGGAAAATTTCTGCACACCGGGACAAATTTTAAGAAACCGGGGCGTATGGTAGCCTTACATACTTATTTGCATGCGGAGTGTCAGTACGGAACCACTACGTAGCAGAGTTGAAACAAAACCTCGTAAATAAGTTGCCAACTCAGGAAAACAAAATTACCGGCACACCCTCAAAATTCTCTGTACAAATGAGAAACTGAAGACTGTATTGATCGTTATTGTATTTACCAGCAATTGCCACTTGTTTAAAATTATCGAAACCGATGAATAATACTGGATATTAATCTTTATGTAACAATAGTTGATTCATAAAATGAAATTTATTCTATAAACTTCACTTCAAACAAAGGAAATTGCTTTAAAAAGTCATTTTCTACTCTCAATAAATGAATAAAATTCTTTTACAATAAAATATAAGTGTTATCAAATTTGTTATGTTAAATAAATAAAAAAAACTGCCATACGTTAAAAAAATATCGATAATGTATAATACAACGGAAATTTGTGTTTGTAAAGGCACTGTTGAAAAATTTCGATGTTCAATGTTATATTCTGGATTGCAGATTCCAAAATACCGGTCAGAAGGGGTCTAATAAGAAGTTTGTACCGGTCACCGGCCTTAATCAAAATTACAGCAAATACCGGCCAGTTAGCAACTCTACTCGTAAATCAGAATGCTGAATGCACCAAAATACTTCACCATGCATTCTATAGTTTCTGCAAAATGAGTTTAATGAAGATGATCATATAAAACAAAATACTGTGTTATAATTTTCCCTTTAACAGTCTACTTTGTGGATTTGTTATATCTTCCACTTATCAATTTCCTGTACGAGATGAGAATAACGGTTTCTGCGCAAGATAGAAAGAAAAAAATACATTTTTCTCATAAGGATTCAGTTCACGTAAGAAATAATGAATAAGTTTAATAATAAGAGCCGAGAAGTGAAAAACTAACTCAGCAATAATGATTGTAAGTATAAATATAAATATAAAAAAACAAAAAAAAAACATTTAATTCCATCATCGTTAGGATAAGATCAATATAGTGAATCACACGATAGTGTGAACAAACCAAACCACACAGTCCTGTTAGAAAAATACTCCATAAATGTGACACATTTTTTTAATGCTTCTACCATTTATACAAACCCTCACATTGTTTTCGTTCTGGCGGCGCCCCTAATAGAGTACAAACGAAAATTTCGCCTGCACATTTCTGTGCAAATGATGTACAAGCGATTGATATAATTTGTGATTGAATTGGATATGGTGGGGGCTACCATTTAGACAGCCCCACTTTGTTTTCGTTCTGGCGGCGCCATTAATTGTGTACAAACGAAAATTACGCATGCATATTTCTGTACAAACGATGTACAAACGATTACGAAAATTTGTGATTCAATTGGACATGTTGGTGGGAAGCTACCACTTACAGAGCCCCCAGTTTGTTTTCGTTCTGGCGGCGCCCCTAATTGTGTACAAACGAAAATTTTGCCTGAACATTTCTGTAAAAACGACGTACAAACGATTGCGACAATTTGTGATTGAATTGGACATGGTCGGGGGCTACCACTTAGACAGCCCCACTTAGTTTTCGTTCTGGCGGCGCCCCTAATTGTGTACAAACAAACATTTCGCCTGCTCGTTTCTGTACAAACGAAGTACAAACGATTCCGACAATTTGTGATTCAATTGGACATGGTGGGGAGGTATTACTTAGAAAGCACCCCACTTAGTTTTCGTTCTGGCGGCGCCCCTAATTGTGAACAAACAAACATTTCGCCTGCCCGTTTCTGTACAAACGAAGTACAAACGATTGCGATAATTTGCGATTGAATTGGACATGGTGGGGGGGGCTACCACTTAGACAGCCCCCTTTTTTCTGTTCTGTCGGCGCCCCTAATTGTGTACAAACGAAACTTTTGGCTGCACATTTCTGTACACACGAAGTAGAAACGATTGCGATAATTTGTGATTGAATAGGACATGGTCGGGGGCTACCACTTAGACAGCCCCCAATTTTTTTCGTTCTGGCGGCGCCCCTAATTGCGTGCGAACATACATTTCCCCTGCGCATTTCTGTACAAATGAAGTACAAACAATTGCGACAATTTGTGATTCAATTGGACATGGTGGGGGGGGGCTACCACTTAGACAGCCCCCATTTTTTCTGTCCTGGCGGCGCCCCTAATTGTGTACAAACAAAAATTTCGCCTGCACGTTTCTGTACAAACGAAGTACAAACGATTGCGATACTTTGTGATTCAATTGGACATCGTGGGGGGAGCTACCACTCAGACAGCTCCCCACTTTGTTTTCGTTCTGGCGACGCCCCTAAGTTTGTTCAAACAAACATTTCGCCTGCACATTTCTGTACAAACGATGCACAAACGAATGCGACAACTTGTGATTGAATTGGTTTTGGGGGGGGGGCTACAACTTAGACAGCCCCCATTTTTTCTGTTCTGGCGGCGCCCTTAATTATGTACAAACGAAAATTTCGGGTGCACATTTCTGTACAAACGAAGTACAAACGATTGCGATAATTAGTGATTGAATAGAACATGTTGGTGGGGGGGTACCAGTTAAACAGCCCCAATTTGTTTTCGTTCTGGCGGCGCCCCTAATAGTGTACAAACGAAAATTTGGCCTGTACATTTCTGTACAAACAATGTACAAACGATTGCGGCAATTTGTGATTTAATTGGACATGGTAGGGGCTACCATTTAGGGGAACTCCCTCGAGAGGAATCACTCTACTTATTTATTGCAAAAAGCAGAATTTAAAAATTCGCATTCGTCCAAAGTTATCGTGTGAAGTAACAGCCGTTTGTATGTACGTACTAATATTGATAAGTTCCACTACGCGATCCCAATTAATAGTTCATATACCCGCGCCACACACACACACACTAGCATTTGTACACACGAAAGTATACCTGGTAGTATCCACACGCTTACGCCGGAAACTAGAAACAAACACACACACACACACACACACACACACACACAGGGACAGAGAGAGAGAAAGAGAATATCTTGTTGTACCTTTATACTGAATGCACCATTACTCACAAAATCAGTTAAAAAAAAAAAAAAGAAAAAAGTTGTAAATGAAACTTTCAAAGATTGGTACCACTGCTGCGTGTCACACATGAGATTGTTCCATAATGATTGATTCGTAATATGATGTATATGGGTTTCTTAATGGTAGTATAACAAAATGCCTTCAAATTGACCACTAAATAAAAAGTGAAATTTATTTCTCAAATTTTGTAAAATCGAAGTCGGTGGGCATTATGGGAACAGTCTACAATAACAATATATGCAAATAAATATTAATATACTTCACGTTTTCCAGTGGGTGCAAGAAAGCTTCGAATAGTATTTGTTGCCAGAAGCATTAGCTGATGTAAATATATATATATATATATATATATATATATATATATATATATGGCTTCTTCCATGTGAAATGAACCAATGCCATTTGCCCTTTTGTCATGGATTTTTTTCATATTTTTTCTTTGGGTAGATACCCATGAGAAATGACCACAGGAATATTTGCAGATTTTTATCTCCTAAACGGACCTCAGGAAAAATAAATGAAAATCTGGCATTTTCCGAGACTTCTGCCGCGGAAAAATCGACACGTAATGTTAAAAATTACGTAACTCCCTTATTTTTCGGCCATTTGAAGTGTTTCTGGTGTTAAATTAAAGCTAATAGTCTCTACTATTCAGAACTACTGTTGAATCAGAAAAAGTGGTTCATAGAAAAGAGATACAAACTCTGAAACACAATTTATATGATTTATATGTGATTTTTGTAAAAAAAAAAAAATCATATCTGCTAAATCACTGAAAACACAACCTCCACATTTTTACCTCAGATTCACCTAAATATGTATGTTCAATAGTGCAAAAATCAAAAGGGTGTTTTTTGTGGTTTGTCAGTAAGAAATTATAATGCAGGGACACGACTTATGGCACGTTATTAACATTTAACATTAACATGTTATTAACTATAGAAATGTTGCATTTTGTTGGAATGTTTACTACATTGGTTACAATTGGCTTGGTTGAGATGAACGCGTAACGTGCAAAAATTAATATATTGAAACATTATTTTATGAATACGGAAGGGTATCATAAATATTGAAGGAAGTCAATTGCAATGACATTCTCGCTCACTCACTCCCCATCACACATACCCACGTTACTATTACTAGTGGCTCTAAGGACAAGGTGCCTCACGTGAATTTCAAAAATTGCGCCGTATAGAGTGGATGGCCGCCATTTTGAAAAAGTTTGCCGCCATTTTGAAACTGTACATTGGATCACTTGATTGTTAGATACACTAAATTTTATGTCTTTTGCTTCTATTCTCAAAATTTCAAGTCAAAATACTGAAAATTACGACCTGGAGTGTAGATGGCCGCCATTTTAAAAATCGACCGCCATTTTGAAAGTTGACATTGCTCCACTTTAATGGTACGCACAGTAAATTGTATATGTCCCATGCTTCTATTCATAAAATTTCAAGTCGAAAACCCGAAAACCGCCCTATAGCGTGGATGGCCACCATTTTGAAAATCTGGCCGCCATTTTGAAATTTTACTTCTGTTCTATACTATAAAGCAAATTTCGAGCGTCTCACGGTTCTTACCTCAAAATTTCGTGATATTTTGTAATATTTTCCTTGCTTTTTTTTTGCTAAATACACAGTGGTATTGAAATAAGACACTGTGTCTTGGATACTCCATGATTCAGGGACAAGGGTTAATATTTGGACTTTCTCATCAACACTGCTGGCAGAAAACTTTGCGCTAAGTCTCTCCATCAGACTTTCACAATCCTTGCATTTTTTGTCTTCATCCACCTCATTCTTACAGGACTGGGGCCCTTCAGTACCAAAAGCGTCTGGCAGCAAGACGACTAGCCTTATGTGTTAAGTATGTGCCTCTTCTGTCCACTTTTCTTTTGGTAGCTTTCAGTGGTGAACAATTAAGTAATTCACACGCTTTATTAGATTTTTCTGAGACAGATTCATCTGGTTCGTAAGCGTCATCAGAATCAAAGTTGATGTCACTGTCCGATTTGCTGCTGTTTACTATCACAGCTTTTCTGCAAGATATACACAATTTTGCGCCAGGAATTAGTTCAATATCTGTAAATCTTCTGGAAAATGCCAGCGTAATAGATTTTGGACTCGATCTGCTTTTGGATTTTCCTGTGTCTGTCTGTTTGTATGTCTGTCTGTACCACGCTACAGGGCGCAATTTTCGGTATTTTAATACGAAATTTTTAGGATAGGACTACGAGATACCCCAAACTTGCTGTATAGATTTTGGCGGTGATCAAAAGTAAAATTTCAAAATGGCAGCCATCCACTCTTTACGGCGCAATTTCCAGTCTTTTAACACGAAATTTTGAGGTAAGAACCGTGAGACGCTCGAAATTTGCTTTATAGTATAGAACAGAAGTAAAATTTCAAAATGGCGGCCAGATTTTCAAAATGGTGGCCATCCACGCTATAGGGCGGTTTTCGGGTTTTCGACTTGAAATTTTATGAATAGAAGCATGGGACATATACAATTTACTGTGCGTACCATTAAAGTGGAGCAATGTCAACTTTCAAAATGGCGGTCGATTTTTAAAATGGCGGCCATCTACACTCCAGGTCGTAATTTTCAGTATTTTGACTTGAAATTTTGAGAATAGAGGCAAAAGACATAAAATTTAGTGTATCTAACAATCAAGTGATCCAATGTACAGTTTCAAAATGGCGGCAAACTTTTTCAAAATGGCGGCCATCCACTCTATACGGCGCAATTTTTGAAATTCACGTGAGGCACCTTGTCCTTAGAGCCACTAGTAATAGTAACGTGGGTATGTGTGATGGGGAGTGAGTGAGCGAGAATGTCATTGCAATTGACTTCCTTCAATATTTATGATACCCTTCCGTATTCATAAAATAATGTTTCAATATATTAATTTTTGCACGTTACGCGTTCATCTCAACCAAGCCAATTGTAACCAATGTAGTAAACATTCCAACAAAATGCAACATTTCTATAGTTAATAACATGTTAATGTTAAATGTTAATAACGTGCCATAAGTCGTGTCCCTGCATTATAATTTCTTACTGACAAACCACAAAAAACACCCTTTTGATTTTTGCACTATTGAACATACATATTTAGGTGAATCTGAGGTAAAAATGTGGAGGTTGTGTTTTCAGTGATTTAGCAGATATGATTTTTCTTTTTTACAAAAATCACATATAAATCATATAAATTGTGTTTCAGAGTTTGTATCTCTTTTCTATGAACCACTTTTTCTGATTCAACAGTAGTTCTGAATAGTAGAGACTATTAGCTTTAATTTGACACCAGCAACACTTCAATTGGCCGTGAAATAAGGGAGTTACAGAATGTTTAACATTACATGTCGATTTTTCCGCGGCAGAAGTCTCGGAAAATGCCAGATTTTCATTTATTTTTCCTGAGGTCCGTTTAAGACATAAAAATCTGCAAATATTCCTGTGGTCATTTCTCATGGGTATCTACCCACAGACAAAATATGAAGAAAATCCATGATGTAAGGGCAACCATAAAATCTGATATTGGTTCATTTGACATGTAATGAGCCATATATATATATATATATATATATATATATATATATAGGGTTAGACAAAAATCTAAAAACACTTAATATAGGAGAAGTAAGTTTGACCCTTCACTGTACAACACCTGTTGCCGTTGCCGATCGTTTTTTGTTTTCAGTGTGTGATGTGGACTTTCCTCTTCCGTCAGCAGTGACCAGTTCACCTGTGAGTGTCGTGGTGTGAAAGTGGTGCCGTAAAATGGGCGACCTGAGAGACTTCCAAAGAGGCATGATCGTTGGTGCCAGTCTGGTTGGAGCTTCAGTGACAACATTGGCGAACATTGTGGAGGGAAACAACGTCCCCAAAGCACAACAGTGGTCAAAAGACAATCCTGTCAGATAGGGACCGGAGGGCATTACAACGGATTGTAGCGGCGAAATAGAACACCACTGCAATGAAAGTTACGTCTGAACTAAATTCCGGCCTAAAGAACCCGGTTTAATTAAACACTGTGTGACAGGACCTTCATAAAATGAACATTCATGACAGGGCTGCTATCGCAAAACCCCTGGTCACAGCAGTAAATGCAAAAAGGCATATCCAGTGCTGCAAGGACCACAAGACGTGGGCTCATGAGCAGTGGAAACACGTAATGTGGTCCGATGAATTGACATTCACCTTTTTTCCAACAACCGGTCATGTTTACGTATGGAGAACATCGTCGCAGGCCTATGATACAGATTGTCTGCTACCAACTGTAAAGCATGCGGTGGTTCTGTTACAGTATAGGCAGTGATATTGTGATTTTCTGCAGGTTCCATCATAGCCCTGCATGGACTGAAGAATGCTAAGGCGTGTGAGACCATTTTAGGGGACCAGGTTCTACCCATGGCCCTAAAATTGTTCCCTGATGGTGGTGGCATCTACCAAGAAGATTTGGCATCCTACCACGCTACAAAAACGGTGAAATAAAGGTTTGCGGAACATGACCAAGAACTAACACACCTTCCCCGGGTCCCATAATCACAAGATCTGAACATCGTTGAACCATTGTGGTCTGAGTTTGAAAGGCGTGTTCGGTGCCATTACCCTCCACCAGCATCCCTTAAGGAACTGGAGCATGTTTTGGAGGAACAATGGTACATAATTCCACACATCATTATTCAGGAGTTGTATACGTTGATTCCACGTCGGACGCAAAAGGAGGCCCCAGACCATACTTGGTATGATTTCCACACTTTTGCAAACTTTTATGTGTATATATATATATATATATATATATATATATATATATATATATATATATATATATATTTAAACGGTTGTTTAGATATATTGACAAATCTTAGTAGATGGTTTGCAAAATCGGAATAAAGGAAATTCATATAAACCCGTGGTAAAAAGAAAAAGTATATAGTCAGATATGCGAGTGTCCACGACGGTGGAAAAAGTTCAGCACACGTTATTTTGAACACGAAAACCCTTAAATGGCGCTTCACATCAGCGTAAAGGTAGTCATACCTGCGCCATCCAGAAATGAATACTTCTACAGTGTAGCAACGTACAATTAGTGCTCATGAAATTTTTCAGACGCCATAATTTTCAAACATGATGCAATATCATTCCCAGATATGCATCCAATTAAAGAATTCTCCAACGCGTCGGCAGGGAATCAAAAATGCTAGAGACCACCACCTCCGCCATTTCACGTATACGGAATAACGCATCTTTCAGTTTTTTTTAAATCTTTGGACTTGCTTAGCTCAAAACTATGATCATTTCCCCGCATGCCCAATTTAGTTCTTTCTTATTTTGATCGAAGAGCTCACCTCTCAAAGCTTGTTTGTATAGTTTATATATATGAGTCGCTTAGTACATATTTGTTGAGTAGACGGCGTGTATGCCACTTAAAACTGACTGAATATACTGATAGGTGCTTACTCAATGTTATACAGCCGGTTTGCCACCCTAGCTATTTTGTCAGTTTAAGGTTGTACTTACCATAGTTTATAGCGTATAGGCGCGACTCCTGTTTAGGTTAGGGAACTTTTGTAATACATTTTAGTTAGACTTCTTCACTCTTATTCAACTTCTTCTACGTATAATTTACTTTTAAGAATAATACCTTTCTTTCAACCTAACTAACTGACGTCAAATTAAAAATTTCATTTAAATTCACATTTTCAATATGCCGTAGATGGATTTGTTTTTGAAAAAAAAAGTAGTTATTTTTTCTCCTCAAGCATAAACCTATGTGAAAGGTGCGTCAAAGTCCGTTTTCATGTTATGGCTGAAATTTAATGTAGAAAACATAAAATAGTATTTCCGGTAAATGCAACAATGAGGAAAATATCTTATGGAAGGATTCTTGGAATATCCAATAAAACAGTACTGTTAGCTCAAATACGTACAGTTATTTTTCTGAAATATAACGTATCATTTTTGCAAACCGAAAATAAAATCACTCTGTAGATTGTTTGTTCACATATTGCTGAGCTTTGACATTTGAAACAATACTATATAGGTACTAAGTTCTTCATATAATGTTTGTCTTACGTTGTTCAGTAGAAATCTTTTCCCAAATGACATTATGCCATATAATATTAGTATACCTATAAATACTAAAAATATTTTATAAATACCTTTGTTGTCACCTAAAAGAGTGTGTGTACAATTACAGAGCTCCATGCTTCTCTCTACAGTGCATTGCCAAAGGCAAGCTGTATAACTATAGTGTTTAAATGCCCATAATCCGTCATTTTCATAAGGGAATTTGCAGCCTCTCGAGCGTACATTGAGGATCTTTACGTCATCGGTGGCGATTTCTTGAACAAAAAGACCCTCAATATACAGAACTTTAGGTAGAAATAGTATGGGAACTCCTGGAATGTGAGCACCATCTGTTGGTACATCATATACTTCATGAACAAATACCTGGAAATAAATAAATGAATCAAACTATGTATATTTCAGATTTATTGATTATATATATATGTAGTGTTGTAAAAAAAAGGCTTTATTCTGTGAAGTTAAAATAAAAAACATTGTTGTTTTTCATGTTTTTTTTTTTCAAATGTCTTTTTTTCTGGCAACTATTATTTATTGATCTATGTTGCAGATTACACTGTTTAACAACGAAAATGCAAATTGAACAAAATCAGCTAATTCTTATTGATTTTGTGGTGCTGATCACGAATTGGAAAGTTATTTTCAAATATTAGCTCTACTTTTCCTTTTACAGGCATGTCTAATAATAACGCTTTAAAAATAAATATATTCGCTTCTTTTGGGGTAAAAGGTTATACTGATCTGGCAACACTGGAGAAACTAAATGAATGCTTGGTTTCATTGTGTTCCTTATCTCAGTGGTGTTCTGCTATTGTTAGAAAAGACAGGTTTAGTGCAGTTATCAGCGTTTTGGGTGTGAAGTTTGTGTAGTGCAGGACATAAAAATACAACTACAAGTACGCAAAAATACTGGTATTTCGAATGTATATTTTTAAGTAGTTGTCGGAACTATTTCAAGTGACATTTTGAGTATTTCAATAAACAAAAATGCAGCGAAATTGTGTAAACAGTGCGGATAGCTTCTGCTACGTGTGTGGGGAAGTGACATTTTCCTCACAAAAGCAGACTATAACACCACTAACAAGAAAAGCCTATCAATATTACTTTGGTTGTAAAATTGGAGACCAAGATAAATCTCGGGCACCCCACATTGTGTGTAACACTTGTGCCAGCAATCTAAGAAATTGGATTAATGGGAAGGGGCGCTCAATGCCTTTTGCAGTGCCCATGATTTGGAGGGAGCCAAGCGACCACATAAGAGACTGTTATTTTAGTATGGTTCCTTCCGTCAAGAAGTTAATTTCCACGAAGAAGCGGGCCTTGATCTATCCTAACATTCCTTCTGCAATGCATACTGTTCCACATGGAGAAGAACTACCTGTTCCTGACCCACCCATAGAATACGATCTTTTTTCTGACGATGATCAAGAAGTTGAAGCTCCTGAATCAAGTACTTCGAAGGACCCTACGTTTGTTTTAGAAGACCCTCCATGTGAACCACATAGACTTACTCAAGAGGAACTAAGTGATCTAATCAGAGACTTGGACCTCTCGAAAAGCAAAGCCGAAATTTTAGCGTCACGCTTAAAGCAATGGAATTTATTGCAGGAAAATTAAATATTTCAGTGTATCGGAATAAGGAGATGTTCACTTCATTTTTTACTATGGAAAACACACTTGTGTCATGTACAGATGTAAATTGTCTCATGAGGGCACTTAAAATTAATTACGAACCTACGGCGTGGAGGCTCTTTATAGATTCGTCCAAGGTGAGTTTAAAGGCAGTGCTTTTACATATTGGAAATGAACTTCCTTCAATTCCTGTAGGTTACGCAGTTCATATGAAGGAATCTTATGAAAACTTGAAACGTTTACTTCAAGCCATTAAATATTACGATTTTCAGTGGCTCATTTGTGGTGACCTTAAAGTAATAGCACTGTTGCTAGGTATGCAGTTAGGGTATACGAAGTATTGTTGCTTTATATGTGAATGGGACAGTAGAGATCGTGGATCTGATTACCACAAAAGTGATTGGAGTACCAGAGAAACTCTTCAGCCGGGAGTGGAAAATGTGCAGCATGAACCACTGGTAGATCGTAACCGAATTTTGCTTCCCTTTCTACATATTAAATTAGGTCTTATGAAAAGTTTTGTTAAGAGCATGGACCAAGAGGATGAGGCCTACAAGTACCTTAGAGGACAATTCCCTCGATTAAGTGATGACAAAGTTAAAGAGGGTGTTTTTTATAAGGCCACAGATTAGGCAACTATTCAAAGATCACAAGTTCGACGCAATTCTCCAAGGTGAGGAGAAAGCTGCGTGGGAAAGCTTGAAGAGTGTTTGTTCACAGTTCTTGGGAAGACACCGAGCAACAAATTACAAACAACTGGTAGCAAAGGTGTTATTGTGCTACGAAAATCTTGGTTGCAATATGTATCTAAAACTCCACTTTCTTCATTCACATCTAGACTTCTTTCTCGAAGATTGTGGAGCAGTAAGTGACGAACATGGTGAGCGTTTCCATCAAGATATTGCAGCCATGAAGAAGAGATATGAGGGAAAGTGGAGATCTAACATATTGGCCGACTACTGTTGGACTATTACAAGGGATGCTCCAGATGTAACCTACAAAAGGCAAGCCAAGCGAAGACGCTCAAAATAAAATAAACATAATCCTGTACAAGAGATCACTTGAAACTTTTGTCTACATTGCAGTGTAGTTCTTGCACAAAAAGGCATTTGTACATATTTTTCATGTTTTGATGTTAATACTGATTTTTATTACGGAATTGTTGATGTTTAACTTGACCACGGTTACTTTATTTTCTGTATCGCTGTGAAACTGGTATTTGCGCAATTTTGAAAACGAAGTACAAGGGTATAGAAAGCTATAGGTTAGGGTACTTCTTAACTCCCCAGCTTATCACATCACAGTGAAATAGATAAAAAAAGTGAAATGTATGTTTTTACAAGGATTTTGCTGAAATGTTCTATAAATATTAATACATTTGTAGATATACAGCTACTGTTGTACAAGGGCGTTTTTTTCACAATCTGAGCTAAAAAAATTCTTCTATTATCATTTCATTTCATATTATGCTTAAATGAATGTAAAAATCACAATTTTAAAGAATTTACATACTTTCAATCAAAATTTGTTGAACAATGTTATTGAAATAATCAACAGAACTTGAGTCGAAGCCCTCGTGACTTACAAATCGTTTGTTTCTTTGTACCTATAAGAGCGCAATTGTGTGATTATTTCTTTCGGACCCAGGTCATTTTTTGCGTTTTCCTACATTTTCAGTTAGAGACTTATTGCTAAAAAACCATTCATTCGATTGATATGGTTAAGGCCTTGTTTTTTAGAAAATAAATGTGGCTATGTTTTGTGTAAGTTGCATTGCAGTGCTCCCAACGGATGGGAAATTATTGAGGTAAATATAGGGGTGAAAATTTACAAAAAATTCCCTAACCGAATTTCATTTTTTTTGTATCTATCACCACTGCTGTTATATGAGTTAAAGTCACCTAAACAAATTCGTTGGTGTGTTGACAAGGTAGTGAAATTCTGAAGTCGCTGGCTTCCATTCAAAGAGAGGAAAGAAAAAATTCTCCGTCATCTTACACGAGAAATTTTGACACTTTTTACGCCTCAGAAGCAAAAATCAACAGATATGCCGGGGCTACAGCTTCTCTAATTATCCTATTGAAACTTTTTATTATGCGTTCTGTAGACCAAAGAGGAAGCTTTCAGGTAGTGGTACGTTTGTTTCAGTCTAGCCAGCAAGATGGTAATAGTAGAAGGGAAAAGGGAAATTTTCCGAATTTCTCACCTAAAATCAGGAATTAATTGTTTTGGCTAACAACACTGCCATCAGACAGACTAAAAATATCTGAGAATAAACGTTAGTACTCCAAAAATATATCCTACAAGTATCATGGCGATATCTAACAAAGTAAGCACGAAATTAAAAAAAATATATCTCATTCTACGTCAGAAATTCAAAATTTTCTTACAATTTCCAGAACATGGTTTATTATAAACCTCAACTGTACTTCTTCTAATTATTCTAGTAAACCTTCCTATAGTGCGTTGTGTAGGAAAAGACTAGACTTCCAGTTACTGGTACGCGTGTTACGATGCAGCCAACAAGAGGGAAATAATAGAGACAAAACAGATAATTTTTCCAAAATTTCTCCCTAAAATCTGGAATTAAAATTTTCTGTAGCTGTCAACACTGCTACCAGACAGACACAAACTATCTTAAATTAAACATTGTTACACCACTAATATATCCTGCTAGAATTATGGCGATATTTAAGAAACAAAGCTTCTAATTACCAAAAATATATTTCGGTAAACAGTATTGTAAGGAAAAACTAGAAAAATCAAGGGTTAGAACTTAAATACAATTTTTCATGTGCTCCCTAATTACCCCATTGTAACGATTTGTACTTGCGTTTGTTAGATAAGGACAAATGTTCGATTGGCATAAGTTGACTTGCTCTCGGACTTATAGGTACGGATTTATAAACAAAAATCTCGAATTTTTTGCTCAAATTTAATGAATTTTTAATTTCCCTAATTGGCAACACTACGCGCAGGCCCGTCCAATTGATGTCAACAGTTAGGTATCTATCCGAGGTATCTACCTGACAAGTCTTAAGGAGGTTTTTCTACAACGAAGGGAGCTACCGGGAAAAAAGAAGTAAAGGAAATTCGAAATTAGAAAATTCTCAAAATTTTGACGGGTTAAATTTGAGAAGGAAATTCGATACCAGAAGAAAAAGAAATTAATATGATAAACTATGGTCCAACCATATTTGGCAAGAATAATATCCCGATACCTTAATTAGTGTGCACACAGGAGCGGATTAAACAAGTGAAACACCGGTGTGTGCCACTTTGGCCACTTGGACCACCGAGTATACATTTGATTACATTTGTTTGACAACTAACTCGTGTTGTTGTTGTAGTTATAGTCCCGACTAATAATAATATCGTTGTAAACAATAACTTTATAAGGAAAATTTTCTCTCCATTTTAAATCTTAGTTCCAACACTGTTGGTGAGGGTGTTTCAAAATATATTTTGGGGTTTTAAGTCTTCGTAGTACTTATTACATTTTACGTACAATTATAAGCAATGCATCAAGTAAAAGAGCAGCTCAAACAGTCTTTGCTACGAGTGTCCGATGTGAGATTCATTCGTCACATGGTACATATCTAGTCGATAGGTAAGAAAGGCCCATAAACCTTCCGCCATATGGCACAAAACACATTCAATTTAGGATAGTCTCGTTTCAACTGTACCATCTCCTGAGGATTTGCTGACGGCCAGATGCAAACATTATGACTGTTCACATTAGCTCTTAGGTGAAATGTCGATTTATTACTGAAGACGACACGATCCAGAAAATCTTCATTGTTATGCAGCAATATTTCACTTGCGAAATTGGCACGTAAACCGTAGTATGTAGGCTTTAGATCTGTAGCAACTGCAAACGATAAGGACGTAGTTGCAAGCGTCTCCTTAATATTATTCACACAGACGGTTGCACTGTAAAGATTCAGTCTTTATTAAAACACAAAAAGCTGTCTGCTCTTTAGTGTCCATCTTTGCTACTTGCTCTTTCTAACGGCAGACAGAAGAAACAATGCATGTACATGCCTGCGTACAAAACTGTTTGAGTTACTCTTTCATTTGATATAATATTTATAATTGTAAGTTAATTGTAATAGATATTACAAAGTTTCAAAACCCTAATATTAATTTTGAAACACCCTGCATTACTTCAAATTCAGTCATCCTATATTCATGTCTTGTATATACATATACAAGAAGTGCCATTATTATCAACTACTAACTTTCATCATCATACACACGGCCGGCCCTAGGCAATCTGTCGCCTCGTGCAATGGGATAATTTGCCGCCTACTCTTTCTCCAGAAATACAAATATTAAAAGTCATGATTTTAAGTATGCTACTCCAGCATGAACAACGAAGGGGAGGGTAAGTGTAGTCGCACTAAGAAAGGCTTAAATACGTACTAAAATCGCAATCCCGTTGTGTCTGTTTTTTTTCTTTAAATATTAATCTATTATGTTAGTGAAAGATAAAGCAAAACACGCCTGCAGAAGAAAGATGGTAATCCTTTTTATAAAATTCAATATCGAGCTTCAATCTCAATGTATCGGTTTGCAATTCCAATGCAACTAGTTCTTTTATCTTTATTTCTTGGTTTTTCTTCTCCATCTGTTAACATTATTTAAAAAAAAGTTGTTTCTATCTTCAATGATAAGGAACTTGTTTCTGACAAAAACAAGACTACTTGTCATATCAAAACTGTGATAACTTACTAAATGGAACAGATATTCGCTACTATTCGACAATTGAATTCTTGCATTTGAAAACAATCAAGCAATTTGTGCTCGTATGGAATCGACCATTTGCTTTAGCATTGTCCGTGTAACCTTAAAATAATGCAACCTAAACATAATTTATGAACGTAGTATTCAAATAGGTCAGCTTAGTAAATGTTACTACCATCATCATGAAGTCTGTTTCCAACAAGAAATATTTAATTTAAATAATATAGAACGGATGTTAGGCAAGATGCCTATTCTTAATGCTAAAGATATGATCAAAAATAACGTTTTAAGTTTATATCGGGGATTATAGTTTCGATTTAAGCCAACTTTATTTTGCCTATTTCACCCCTCACTGCCTAAATAATGCTTGCTTTAATGCTTAATGTTGCGTATTCTATGCATTTTCTTTGAAATAAGGTTTATAATTGGAAAATACATATCATTTATATACTGGAAATAACACAAGCATCTGGTACATTACAATGTCTCTCTCTCTCTCTCTCTCTCTCTCTATATATATATATATATATATATATATATATATATATATATAATATGAAATAGATATCAAGCTTCGTTTTTTACATATAGAATGAAAGAAGACATTACCAAACAGGTATGTTGCTATATTCT